>NC_069126.1:48911355-49511355 GCF_026914265.1 Mya arenaria | reverse complement strand
CATTAAGGTTTATCTGACAGAAAAATAGAATGAGATACTATTCATTTGTGAAAATTAAGAAATCGTCGCGAATGAATAAATCATTTTTTTCATTAATAAAACGAATTGATGAATATCAAAGCGATTCATGATACTGAGCATTTATCAAACAGTTCACTTTATTATTTGTCAAACCAAATGCTAAGTGTTAAATCGATTCATGACATTTAGCATTTCTCATACATTTCACTCTATTATTTGTCAAACCAAAAGATGAACGTCAAATTATTTGAAGATGCTAAGCAGTTTATCATACATTTCACTCTTATTATGACAAATCGACTCACAAATTTAAGCAAACCAGGTGACGATGTACAAATAATTTAGGGTGACGAGCTTTTTGGTTACCTCGCCCAGCCCAACTGAAAGACTTAAAGTATATCTATAAGTCTTTTAGTTTGGTCGGGCGAGCGAGCCAAAATCTCGTCATCCCAAAATATTTGTACATCGTCACTTTGTGTGCTTAATTTTGAGATTCAAATAAATCGTTCTAAATTCAATGTAAAAAAAAGTTTCATAAGGGGGGTACTCAGCGTGAAAAAACTACATCGCTTAAACGCAAATGCGCTTTGGTAAGTATATAGCTAAAAAACGAATGCGCTATGGTGAAAATCCAAAGTCAAAAATTTTGAAAAAATTGAAAAGTTGTCAAATAAATCATAATTTTAAGCACTGTGTTCGTGTTGTGCTCTATCATTTGTAAATCAAAACTGAGAGAATGGTTAATATGTTTTGAGACTAAGTATTTACAACACACTGCAAGTAAATCATCCAATATGAATAGAGTATTCGTCCATTTGTAGATCAACTTGAAAAAATGTCCAAATGTAAACCATCACAACTCATTGATGTTTCACTTTATTTTTTGTCATGCCAAATAGCCACAGATTGTCTCATAATTATCAATATGAAGATTTTATTTGTTTTCAAATCTTGTGTGAACGCCAGTTTCATGGACTTGACACAATGAGTCAAATCTTTGAAAATAAAAATGGAATATGAACATTTTGCATTTCATGAAATTTTCATCTCATAGAAAAAACATGCAAATTCTTCATAAAAACATCAAATGAATGAAAGCAATATGACGATTTTACTTGTTTTCAAATCTTGTGTGAACGCCAGTTTCATTGACATGAAACAATGAGTAAAATCTTTGAGAATGTAAATTGAATATGAACATTTTGCATTTCATGAAATTTTCATCTCCTGGAAAAAACATGCAGATCATTAAGGTTTATTTGACAGAAAATAGAATGAGATACCATTCATTTGTGAAAATTAAGAAATCGTCGCGAATGAATAAATCATTTTTTCATTTGTCAAACCAAATGCTAAGTGTCAAATCGATTCATGACATTTAGCATTTCTCATACATTTCACTCTATTATTTGTCAAACCAAAAGATGAACGTCAAATTATTTGAAGATGCTAAGCAATTTATCATACATTTCACTCTTATTATTTGTCAAACCAAAAGATGAATGTCAAATTATTTGAAGATGCTAAGCATCTTATCATACATTTTACTCTTTTTATGACAAATCGACTCACAAATTTAAGCAAACCAGGTGACGATGTACAAATAATTTAGGGTGACGAGCTTTTTGGTTACCTCGCCCAGCCCAACTGAAAGACTTAAAGTATATCTATAAGTCTTTTAGTTTGGTCGGGCGAGCGAGCCAAAATCTCGTCATCCCAAAATATTTGTACATCGTCACTTTGTGTGCTTAATTTTGAGATTCAAATAAATCGTTCTAAATTCAATGTAAAAAAAAGTTTCATAAGGGGGGTACTCAGCGTGAAAAAACTACATCGCTTAAACGCAAATGCGCTTTGGTAAGTATATAGCTAAAAAACGAATGCGCTATGGTGAAAATCCAAAGTCAAAAATTTTGAAAAAATTGAAAAGTTGTCAAATAAATCATAATTTTAAGCACTGTGTTCGTGTTGTGCTCTATCATTTGTAAATCAAAACTGAGAGAATGGTTAATATGTTTTGAGACAAAGCATTTACAACACACTGCATACACGATGTACAAACATTTTATTCATAAAAAAGTAAAACACATAATTCACCCAACAACTCCTCAGTCAAAAATGTAGCTTGAGTCCTTTGTAATTGATGTTACTATTGCAACAAAAACCATCCTTGCAGAAGCGGTTGGTCGTGTAGGTTTGTAGTCCATATTTTGATTGAAATAAAACACATAATTGGTGTTTCGAAGTATCAATGTAGCAATCTCGGTAAGTCCATGTATCATTTGCAATATCTTTTATAACTGTGTTCAATTCAGCACACTTTAGAAGTCTGTTTGATTGATCAGATCTATACAAATTATCTCTCTGAGATTTTATCGCAAGAAGTGCTTGTTCATGAATGTCCTGTATTCGTCGATCTAAAAAGTGTACCATATTTGTAGGGTAGAGTTCACTTCCAAACCGCTGCAGTAAATGTTGGGCAATTTTCAATCTTGAGAAGACGCTGAATTTTGTAAGGAAGTCGAGTTTGATTACCGAATAATAGGCTGTGGCTGCCATGTCAGCTGTACATCTATCGGAAAAAAATATCTTGTTTGCGTATCCCTTATGTAAATGATCCCGCTCACTAACATATTCCTCAGCTAGGAGAAAATCTGAATCGTATC
The DNA here is from genome assembly GCF_026914265.1 of Mya arenaria. Taxonomy (NCBI): domain Eukaryota; kingdom Metazoa; phylum Mollusca; class Bivalvia; order Myida; family Myidae; genus Mya; species Mya arenaria. Next base: position 49,508,668 of record NC_069126.1, on the reverse strand, counting down.
CATCGTTATGAAATTTGATTCTGACAATTTTCTGTGTCAACGCACTGTCAAGCGTAATTTCGATGGATTTCACATGTGTTGGTGTAAATTCTATGGGTACAAAGTGTTCCTGGCGCATTTCAACCAGAAATTCATATCGCATATCACCGTGTTCGTTTACGATATTGGCAATCTCAGAAGATTGAATTTCCTTAGGTAAGGTATAATCGCTAAATATGTGATATACCATATCTTCGATAGGAATGTGTCGTTCTTGATTAAAGTGTCTGGCTAACATAATGTCAATAAAAGTAACGATACAAAGTAATTCTGCAAGCATTTATTTTTTCAAAAATAATACAATAATCTTATCGGAATAGTAGCTCTGGGCAAGTTAATTCAATTGCCATAGCAAGAATGTCTACAGTTGATTTTCCGTCTAAGGATTCATCAAATAAGTCTAACCACCATTTGTTGTCATCATCCCGGTTACCACAATATTGTGTGTCATTGTCGTTTAAGTCATTTTCGGAATGTTCCACGCACTCCTTCTTTATGTGTGTGTGGTTCGCAGTATCCGACGAATACTCTGCTAACATCTGAATTACCGATTGTTCAAGAGGAATTTCTGTGTTTAGCGAGGTAGCGTTATTTAGCCATTTCTTCTCCTGGGTACCACAATCTTGTATGTCATTGTCATTTGAGTCATTTTCGCAATGTTCCACGCACTCCTTCTTTATGTTTGTTTTAGTCGCAGAATTCGACGAATCTTCTGCTAACATCTCAATCACCGATTGTTCAACAGGAATTTCTGTTTCTAGCGTGATAGCATTTTTTCGCCATCTCTTTGGTAGTTTGGATTGATCTCGTGGCGCTTCCACATGCTTTCGTTTTCTGTTGGGTTTAGCATTCGATAATATTCCTTTGCCGTCATTTATAAGTTGCGTTTCCAGAGTAAGCGCATCTTGGAACTGTGCAAACATTGGGTGTAGTGCAAACAAACACTCAAGTGCTTGGCAAAGGTTTGAGTGAAGACATCCAAACAAAGGCTTCACAACCATGCCACTATTTTCTATAACCTGAAGGCGAATTCCTATCCGACTTAGTATTCCACTAGTTTGAATCTTCCTGAATGCATATGTTAGCTCTTTCTGTGTGCATACAAGATGAAAATTTTTACTGGGTAAAATGTTTTTTCGATGCATAACATCTATGATGTCCGATTCTGTACAGTTCAGTGTCCTTATCAGAGCGACGAAATATGTGTTTAGGCGAAGTCTGATCTGAGTTCTCTCCAGAGATTGGTTGTTTGATTTAACTCCATAAATCCTACTGTAGTCTTCAAGGGCTGCGAACTCGGTTACTGGTATGATGCAAATTGGAATGCTCGTTCGCACCTCTTTGTCTACCCTTCTGCTCAGATTTGTATTTTCCAGAGTGTCTGTGAGTTTGCTGAAATCCATTGGAGAAAGCTTCTTCAAAATGTTGAAATACGACCAGTCACTTTGTTCGTTCTTGAATATTTCATCTATGTATTTTTCAAAGGCTTCCAAGGTAGGTTCTGTCAAAAAGAGATGCTGGGCTGTTGGGATGTAGTCCAAAAAATCATATGGACTGTTCGTTATCGACGTGAATCGAAAACCTTCGATATCGGTGAAAGGACATGTTACATTGAACATGTTTTTTCGTTGATGGCCAGCCCCTTCAAAGTTTCTTTTCTTTCGTATAAATGTTTCACACAAAGCATGTAGGTCTGGGTTGACAAGTTGAAAAGTCATCGTGAAATGAACAAAAATAATGAATGTGTCGCCCTTATATACTCAAAAATGCATGCGCGCGCACCAATCAAATGTTATACATATAGTCGTACAAACAAATCAACCATTAAAATGATGTCATTTGCTACACATACTTCAATCGTCACGCTTGACAACAAAACCAAACAATCTTTAATTGACGAAATTGATTATCTTAATTTAGGTAAAAGCATATCAGCTAAAAAATGGATCTGTGTTTTATGTAAGAAAAGTGAAGTCAACGTATTCTGTAAGAAATGTCGTTATAGATTCGCCTGCCGATATTGTTTTTTAAATTCTATGTTGAAGGGTGAGACATTTACTTGTAACACATGTAAGGATCCATCAGGGCTTTTTATAATGTAACACGGAATGATTCTGAACGGTTTCGCGCTGTCGTCCTAAGGGCGAAATCGCGAAAACACGATACCTTGACGCGAAAACACGATGCGATAAAGCGAAAACACGATAAGAGATCGCGAAAACACGATGCGAAAAATATCGCGTTATCGCGCTATTAATATCGTGTTTTCGCTTTTTCGCCTTCACAGTCAGTAGGGCGAAAACGAGAAAACGCGATATCAATGGCGCGAAAATGCGATATTTTTGGCATTTTTGCCCTCTCAACCGCGAAGGCGAAAGCGCGAAAACACGATGTTTTTATATCGCACTTTTGTCTTCCGGTTGGACATGCGTAAACCACAACAACAAGAGAGATGGCGTCTGAAGACGAGACACGTTAGTGTGATATTTATGTATACTTTGTTTGATCCATTGGCAAATTAATGGATTAAGCTGTTAAATTGTGCTTAGTATTAAGGTATTAAGTATTAAGGTAGATCATAATAGTTTGAGATGAACCCGAACGCCAAGCAGGAAAATCAAATATTCATTATGCTTAGGAAAACCGATTTCGAAAGTGAAAGTAGAACTGTCATTGACAGTGTCAAACACAAAAGAAATTGCTCTTTTTTTGCACGACGCTATTATTATTGCGGTTGATCACTCGGACTACCCGGCTACGTATATTGCACATGTAGTAGAAGCTTTATGCAGTAAATATTTTGTTTGGACGCATTTTATTTGTTTACACGTGACTTGACCTAGTTTGAGTACATGCATGTCAGATCTGTACAAAGTCTCAAACTTCCGTTCAGTTTGTTGTCAATATTTTTCTTCAAATTGTGATCATGTGTAATACTTATCTAGGTAGTTTGCTTCAGATGTGTGTAATTAGTTATTTTGCAGTGCTGTTGTCCTCGAGGGGGTAGGGGCGGGGGGGGGGCTGCTCTATATGACATCACCGAATCTGTATAAATCTGTGATGACATAACGAACTTGCGTCTGGAAAGACCCTGTTTTTCAATGCTGCCAATATTTGAATAGGTTGTATTTTCACTGTGAAAATATAAAAAAATCGGTCACTTTTCCCATTTAAAATACATGTATATAAATGGGATGCATTGTCACGGAAAATATATGAATGGGGTCTATTTTCAGGCTTCAAATATATGAAAGGATCTTGTTGCAAAGAAATGATATGTAAATTAGGACTGGAGTTTGTTTTCTGTTTCACTTTGTAAACAATCAGGGGTTGAAATAAACTTATTTTGCAACTAGTGAAAATTGCAAGTGGTAAGTTTTCCAAGTAGCAAAATAGTATTTTAACTAGAAATTTTAAATTTTCACATTGAATTCAAAGTTGTTTGCAGCACTTTTGCATGATTTTACATTTCAAGAACAATGAAAACCAACATTGTTAAAATAAAGTGATGTCTTGATTCGTCTGTACGTAAAAGATCAGTGTCAATTCCGTCGAATTTTGTACTAGCAAAATATTGCTTGTTGCAGCATTTTCAACTGGCAATTTTCAAAATCAACTAGCAAATTGCCAGTAAACATTCTTTATTTCAACCCCTGACAGGGTTTTTTCTTACTTTGAGGGGTAGGGGCCCCGACTGTTCATTTTAGGAAAAAAAGTGTGAAATTAGACATATTTTGGAACAAAGTTTAGAGCTAGAGAACAGAAGCCTAAGGTAAAAGTCAGTTTTAAGGGAAAAGAGCATGATTTTAAAGAAATATTCTGAGGGGAAATATAAAGAAAAAAGCTCTGCCTGACAATATCTGAATAGGACGTGTTTCCTATGTCTTTGTAACAAATATGTGAAGGGATATGTTTTCCAAAGAAAGATGTATGAATGGGGTGCTTTTTGAAAAATCCTGACGCACGTCCATATCGAAGTACTTCAAAGTGTCCCCTCCCCTGATCAGTTCTCACGGCAGTAAGATCATATTCTCTTTTGACCAAGATGTGCAGTGTATGTTTGAAAAGACAGTTTGCTAGGCTGGAACCATTGTTCGTAGAGCTCTTTTATCTCTTGTAGAACTGAAGACAATTTTGGAATTACTTACCGAAATTGGACTTGGGCCATATGCACAGATCTTCCAAGAAAACGTGGTAAGGCCATCATTGAAAACTGTTTGTTTGTACAACCCGACCCAAGATTTGAAGAGTGGGTCGGAGGGTTAGGATCTTTTGCACCTTAAAGGCCTCGTACGACCTATTTTTTTTCTTACTATTTATTTTAGTTAAGGTATTCATTGTATTGCCGTATGGTTATTGTGTGAGAGAGAGTTGAATGAAAGCTCATGCATGCTCACCACTATTTCTCGTGCATGCACTTTAACCCTTTTTCTATGCAGTCCAACTTCCCGCCTTACACCCATTGTCTCGGCGCAGAACATATTAGGTATTCATAGTGAGAGGTTGGTCTCCCGACCACCTCTTTAATACAAGTTTGGTACCTTACCATTATTCCAATATATAATGGTATATTGACGATTCTGGTAAGACTTATTCTATGATAATGTAATTTCTTTCTCGGAATCGTGTACTGTGATATTTCATATTTTTACCTTCGTATATTTGAAATGATTGATGTTGGTTAGAATGTTGTATTATTTTGTCTTATGATTGTATTTGTATTGTTCCAGGCTTCATGTATACGTCCGTCTCTGTGTAATACAACTATCAAAACTATACAAGACTTCATATTTGATATAACCCCCGGTTACATGACATATCCTGTTAAAATATGAAAAATGCTTTGTGTTGAATAATTCCGTTTACTCTTGAACAGATAAACAGATAATTGTAATAAATGGTTGATCTATTATTTCAGACTTGCCATGCAGGAACTCCATTCATCTGATCTGTTTGATGGTCCTGAAGGTTGTCGGTATTTCACACACAACGTTGAGTGCCTCCATAATAACCATTACTTCTTAGCTGGACAATTGTTGGCAATGTCTATTGCCTACGACGGCCCCAGCAGTCTTCGTCTGAATGAGCAGTTGTACTTCATGACGGACACCAGTAGTCCAGCCTTTGAAGATGACACTTGGAGAGTCCTACCGATTGATGCTCGAAGTATATTCAAGAAGTAAAGGTCGAATTTGTATTAGTTACTCCGACGTTAAGGCGCTTCCATCCTACAAACTAACAGTGTTTATCAATAGCCTATTGTGTAAGGATGTTCTCTATGAAATGTATAGTAATTAAATTTTAAAAAGGGAGATCCTTCGAAAGCACCGAAGTCAAAACAAACAGCGAAAGTTGCAGTTTGATTTAGTCAAAATGATAAATGTATAATGGCTTTCAGGATTAACTTGCATTCCGGTAAATAAATACAAAATACAATAATGCATTTTTATTTTCATTAATGCATTTTTGATACAGAAATATATACATTACAACGCACTACCCTTTTTACTTGCACAAAAATACTATAGAGAATGTTAAATCAGTTATTGCTTCTTCTAGCTCCGAGGTATCATCACGGAATGCAATAGAGAGATTTCTCAGCAACCATGGGGACAGCCTCGTTGAAAACGGCATTGTTAACATATACCGTTTGACCCTGCAAAATAAAGAGGAATATGCAGTGTTGATACAAAAACAGTTTCTTTTTTACAGGTAAAACCACTCGATGTCCTCCTTAATGTTACAAGGGACGTTCATTTAATTTTGACTCTAGTGCATTTATATACTCAGTACCAATACTAAACAAGACGAAACTTTTCCACGTTAAGGAACGATCAATTATTTACTTTGTTAGATTCTGACCAGTTGTTGCGAAGATATTATCATTTGAATCGGACACATTTGCATGTACTGGATGAAATTGTCGCCATTTGGCTTTGGCAAAGACACAGTCTCAGAACGGTCTTGGTACAAAATGCAAAATATTTAAATTCTAGTGAAAGCTGCAAATCAACATGAGTTATAAACGGAAAGTCATTGTTTTAATTACAAGCAGAAAGGTTACGGTAAGCGAGATATCGCACGTCAAACATGACGATTAGTACGACGTCAGCGGAAGTTAACATGCCGCTCTAGCGCACTGACATCTTTCTTTCAAAATATTGGGACAACATTTTGTTCAGAAGTATCACAAATACAGATTCGATGGAAGTAGTGAGTCTTTAAATGATTGATTGCTGACATCCATACTTGTAAATGTGAATATCATGTATACAAAACGGAAGTTTTGTACAATCTGTAGATATCAAAATCTGACGATGGACACAGGGGCAAAGTTGGTGAAGTTACAATACTTCGTGTTTTTCAGGACGTCTGCCGAAATCCAACAGTTCACAAGAGGAATGGACTCCCTTGGGACACTCTGGCAAACAGTGAAAGAAAATGCAGCTAAGTTTAAACCACTGCTATGCACTGCTCCTCAGGCACTGGACAAAGCTCAGTTTGAAAGGTTGTGCGTCTATGATAGGTCACCTGAGGGCTCGAACAATAGGATTGCCGAAGAACAATTAATATACTCATGGGAGATGTTCCTTCAGGACATCGAAGGTAGGACTCATTAGCCCTTTAGTCAGAGAATGCTTACACCAGACAAAGTCAGACAGACAGAGGTGTCGTTCATATCTCAATAATAGAGAGGTTGAGATTAAAGACGTGTACGCATACTTGTACGTGTAGCACAATATTCCAAGAACTGCGGATTTGTTGCGGAAAGTGAATATATTTCCTTAAACTTGTGATTCATATAAACAATTTTTCACTTGATTTTTTATTTTGTCAAGCGCTCTGGCCGTAAAATGCATTTTAATTGTTTTCCATCCGTCCAGAGTTCTTTCTCATACACTGTAAAGAAAGAAAAAAAATCAAATTCATAAGTACTATACGTTAATATCGATTTTACACGTCGCTTATTTACAAAACTGAGTTAGATACGTGTGGATTTTGTGGGGTACCTTTCGAATGAAAAGCATTGCTAGAAAACTAGGTACGTGTGGGCGGTATTTGATCTATAAGCTTACTGGAGAATCAACGATAGAGAACCGAAGGAAGTTTGAGTTATTTTAGGCAACTGCGTTTGTGTTTATGACTATAAATACACGTACGTGTACACGTCTTAAATCTCAACCTCTCTATTAATTGAATTTTACCTTGTAGGTAAAAGTAGAGTAAACTTCTGTCATACGAGGATTGTTGGGAGAATAATGACAATTGTTCTGGCGTTTGATTAAAAATAGTCACAAGTAACAACAAAAAAACCAATTTACCAGCATAGTCTACTAAAAATCACTGAAAGTTTCATTGGAATCCGTTGAAAAGTAAATTTACAATTTACGTTTGTTTACAACTTATTCGTATACACCGGACATATTTCGGGTGAAAATCGTTGACACTACTAGCATTGGGGTGACTATAAGATGGCTGTAAATGAATTAATTAACAATATCTTTATGGCTGGTCTCATACATTTCCAGCAAAGTTGCCCAAAATACACGGTCCACTGCATTTTGTTATAAGTTTGCTGAATTTGCTTGTTACATTATAACATTGCGTATAGTTGTTAGCCGTCACGAAACATCGTATAAATGTTAACATTTAATAATGTTACATTTTTCTTTGGACATTTGATTCATTAAAAATGAGTATGTTCATATCATTTTCTTTTTTCAGACAAATTGGTACCTGCCACATTTGGTGAATTATTGTTTTTCATCACATGATCAGACATTATACCATACCTAGGATTTCAAAAAACAAATGAAATAAAGTTCTTCACCGAACAGGGACGCTCGCCAAATGTGTCGACCTGCAGTTTGGAGCTGTGGATTCCAAGAGGCATTGAGGATCCAGAGAAACTAAGAGAAATCATGATTCGTTGTCTTAAGGAATCATGTGGCTTTCTGAAGCGTTTTCTTTGCATGTCAGATTTATACAGTTAGATGAAAGATTATTTGCCTTATTCAAGTGGACTTGGTTTGTTACACTGGAATAGTGTATTCAGATATACGTGGTACAAGATTACTGGTGACATTAGTTCAGCATGGTCAAGCTGTATTGTATGGGATATATATATCAAATATGTGTATTGGATGGTATATATGCATTTTTGGTAAACATGTATATGTATTGTATGGTTTACATGTACTGTATGACTACCATTTCTTTACATGATGCATTTGTACATTTGGAAGTGGTAAATTTGTTTGTTACAAGATAGAAGAACATGTTTTGGATATTACAAGTGATTTTGCTTTGTTCATTGCATCGAAAAGATATGTTTATATGTTGAATTTGTTTAATCTCATGACATCTATTCTTTATGGCATTTTACAAAGAATTTCAGTGTTCTGGTTGAAGGACAAAAGTCAATACTGCCACGTGTTAGTTATGTATGTTTTGAAATCGTCTTGTTGAGATATGGTTGAAATCTAAATTCTGACATATTTTTGTAAAACCAAGCCCTACTGGACATGTCTAATCTACTTTGCCAATCTTGAATAAAAGTATCTTTTAACCTTTGTTTAACAAGACACAAACATATCTTAACATTTCCAATTTCTTGATAAAACCAGGCATCATATAAGCCTAACTACAAAGTAGGTCTTTTGTGAGTGAACACCAATTTGGTTTGTTGGGATGCTCAGTTCCATATCTGTTTTCAGCATGTTAAAAACATTTTTATAATATTTACTTTCATTGTCTTAAAGCTAAGCCTCCCTAACTCTCCATAAATGAAGTCATTTTGTGTCGTCTTTTTTACACCGAGAAGACGTTTACAGAATTGTAAATGAACTCGTTCAACATGATTGCATTGAGCAAATCCCCAAACTTCCCAGCATAATTTAAAATAGGCGCAACAAGTTTGTCAAATAAATCAAGTCTATGTTTAACTGATACGCTAGTAAATTTATAAAGATATTTGTTCATTTGTAATATCGCTTTAAGTGCTTGACCAGCTAATGTTGTTTGAGCATCAGAAAACGATCCTCCATTGCTAAACACAATGCCAAGGTACGGAAACTTGTTTGTAATTTCTATTTCAACATTGTTGTTATAAAACTTCATATCCCCCCTTAATCGTCCACCCTTATGAAATATCATAATTTTAGTTTTATTAGTATTTACTACGAGTTTCCATCTATTACAATATTCAAACAAAGCATTTTAGCTTAACTGTAGTTCATTTTCAGAATTTGCAATTAACACTATATCATCAGCATATAAAATCAGAAATATGTTAGACATATATGCCATCTAGGCCTTTGTGTATAAAAACATCTTCTTAATCATTTAAAAACATAGAAAATAGGAAGGGCGACAAACTTTCGCCTTGCCGTACACCTAACCTACAGTCAAAGCCTTCTCCTAGTAAATTATTATGTTTAACTTTCGATTTGACATTATCATACATTGATTTAACTATATTTAATATCTTACACTCATTCTCAGGAAAATTGGGATATTGGCAAGAAAAAATGTGAAAATATAAGTTCTCCAAAACTTATATATTTTATTGAAATCTGACAGAAAAATCATTGAAATATAAGTTTGCAAATTATCTTGAACTTGAAATAAACATTAAAGTTGTGGTGAGCGCTGAAAGAAACAGTACAGTTTTTGCTATTTTTCAATTTGAAATGTACGATACCTCATCCTTACCATAAACAACCATCAAGTAAAACTGTTTTCAATGGTTTAATAAAATATAATCTATCTCGAAGTAAACACATGATATCTCAAAATCTTAGTATGAAGAGTCTTACATGTTTTTCATTTCATATGCATATTTTTTAATTGTGAAATCAAATTACATAATGCATAAGTAGATTGGAATACACTGTCCATAGGATCACTAGGTTAGACTTTTAATATTGCTGAGCCATTCCTGATTTAAAATATCTGTTCTTGGGTTTATCTGTAAGATGAATGTAGTAATATTCTAGTAATGTCTGATGACATGTTAATATACTAAAATTGGTACGAAGCTTTCAAATAATTGCAAACATGTAATTTGTATCGAACATTACATACCGGGGTAGGCTTTGATTAAAGATATGTGAAAACAAATACTCTGGAATTTAGAATTAAAACTTTGTCCCCATAAGTTTACTTTTAACATTATTTTGTTTTAAGATACTTTGCCAGTAATTCATTATTGATAAGAAAGATGGCAACTTATTTTATCAAAATCTTTGGACCTAACAGCAATAAAACTGTTAATATGCATTAATCATCTGTTTCTGAGCTTCTGAGCTTAATGCCAATAAGAAAGGGTGACCAATTTTAAACAAATACACCATATCTTAACCATTAAAACATAAAAGTTATCTATTGGTGCATTGTAAAATCATAACTTGCAAAATTGAACATGTAGCGAACATTACATTTTTAAACATACAGGTGACAACTTGTGTGTGTTTTTGCAAGTATTTAAATCGTATCCGAATAATAAAAATATTAATACAAGCTTTAACATCATTAAGGACAAAAATTTACATTTTTATTGATAGAAATGCTATGTTAACTTAATATTAAACAAAGACTGTCTCGAACATTACATACTGCATATCAAATTGATTTTTTTATAAAATTTTGGGAAAATGGACAGTTTTTCGCAAGGGGAACAGCCTTTAGAAGGCAGTAAATTGCACCAAAAAGTCATTATATCTTTTATTAGCCGCAACTCCTCAGATGAGTTTCCGAGTTTGCTTGCATTCTCTGAAAGCTGTGTCCGGAACAAATCACGTTTACAAAGGTAGATTTCTCTATCGCCCATGTGAAGAAGTCAGACGCATTCTGAATCATGTCCATGACAGTATTATTGCAGAGGGCAGACCTACATTGATATTGACCCAATATCTGGCCGGCTAGTATCATGTGCAGACCACCTATTGTTTCTTTTCTCTTTTCACGGATCTGATCAGCGACAACCTTTCCAAACACTAATTATTTTCTTACTTTATTTTTCTGTACCTCTATGAGTCTTTCACCAAAGCTTCTGTTTTGCTTCTTGGTGTGTTTGGAGAGCTTTGGAGTCTCTAATTCACCCTTTGTCGCCATCTTTGTTTTGTTTTCAGGTTTCTAGCTAAGTTAATATTGGCATGCTTCAGTTCCAAAACCATCTCATTGGCATGTTTAAGATCGTTAGCAGGCCTTTATTCTTGGTCATGCTGATCTTCTCGGAAATTGCATTGTCACTACCAAATTGTTGTTGCTTTCGTTTGGTACATTAACACTTTCATAACCACTTGTGTCCATCGATTCATTTTGAACGTTTATATTGTTTCTTGTATTTCTTTCGTTCACGGCATCTTTTACAACCTCTCGACAATTTCGCCGCCTTTCAGCTTTTTCAAATTCACTTTGTTGTTTTGTTGGCACATAGGTTCTTTGTCTTCTTACTCGTTCCTACGTAGGTCAGATTAATTGTCCTTCTCTTTTAATCATTTTCGGTAATATCTTCAAATTTCTGATCTTGATTATACCATTGTATTCTGTGAATAAACAAGTTAAAATGGGGTTTAACATTATGTAATGTTCGCTACATCTATATGTAAGGTTCGAGACCAAGATAATTAGCATTGTATCATATATGTAGCATCATAGGTTTGTTAAAATTATATTCAAATGAAGTCTGATGAGTGAACTAGTAAAATACATCAGTTCCAGAGTATTTAAGTACATGTATCACCAGAAGATGACATGATAAATAGTGTAAGTATGTGTCTCCTTAACTTTACTTCTCGTTAGGTTTCTAATTCACATAACCGACGTATAATTATTTATGATGTTTTAAGTAATTTTAATGTAAGAGAACAGTATTAAATAAATAAGTGAACAGTTTTCGTCATTTGGAACCACTTGTGATAAATAAAAACAATTGTACAAGATACATTCCAAACTGTGTAATGTTCGCTACCATTGGTAGCGTACATTACAAAACATGATAATCATACATGTTTATTTATTTTTACAACTGTAGATATCTTAAAACGTTGTACACTATTACTGCTTTCAAGAAAGTATGCACTTTAAAATACATGTATCTCATCAACTTCATAACTTGTATGTTAAAATACAAGTAAAAAGTACTTACCAAATGTATGTTTTTGTTTTCGGCAAAACTGTAACAACTGTTCTAATATAGCCGAAATATATGATGATGTAAATTTATATTCGGAAATTACGTAGATTAAAGCGAGAATATTGCAAATATTGGTGGTGTTATAAAAATGGTATTGAACATTACAGTCTCGTACATTACACATCAGTGAATTTTGTTCAATATTAAAATGTGTACGATTAGAGAATCTTCGCCGCGTGATTGTTCTAATGTCTATTATTATTACTATGTGATAATTCAACAATTATTGCAAACAGATTAGGAGAAAAGAACTAAACTGACGTAGCGAACATTACATTTTTGTTCACATAAAAATAGGTTGTACGTTTGGATGCATATTTTTCACATACATGATAGTTTAGTATATAAATACCCACTAAATCGTATAAGAGTGTCATTCTAGACTTGATCTTAACAATGATTGTACAGGCGACATCACATCGTCATTAATAAGTGTTATTGTGCCAGAATCGCGGAGATTACAGCAATATACCAAACTCAGATGACAACGGTTTTTCACATATTTTTAAGCGTAAATGGCAATTATCGTGTATAAAAGTCACAAAATTAAATATACATGAATTAGTTTTATAAACATATGTACAATATAGCATCAGATGCAACAGGTTTTTAATGAACATTTGTTCAAAGTTGAAGAAGTTAAAAAGCGACAGTCTCGAACATTACAAAATGCGGGTAAAGTCCGCATGTACCAACGTTGACAATGCAACTCTTCCTAATATTATGGTGTTAACTTTTTGTGGTAGTTAGTACTACACATTCACCATAATAGTTTTGGATCATAAACACAATATACAGAATTGATACTGGGCGACATCAATATCCCAATTCTCCTGAGAATGAGTGCTTACCTCTAATTCCAAGTTTAATCAGTTTGTACCAAAGATTATCTCTTACAATATAATCAAAAGCTTTTGTGTAGTCTATAAAAGCACAATATATACGTTCACCTTGGTTTAACATATGATTAATAATACCATATAATACAAAAATGTTGTCAGCAGTTCCCATATTTGACCTGAAACCTGCCTGTGCTTCGATATACACATTGTATAGTTCTGCCCAATCAGTCAACATATTATTTAATATCCGCGTAAATAATTAACCAATTGTGCTCAACAATGTTATCCCTCGATAATTATTTTCATCATTAACATTTCCTTTTTTATGGATTAAATGGTATAATAAAACCCTCAGACCATGTCTTTGGAAAATATCCAATATCAAACAACTTATTAAAAAGTGTAAGTAGATGCGGTAACAATACAGACTTTCAATGAATGAAAAAATCATTTATATACATATCTGGTCCACTACTTTTATTTGTGTTTAATTGTGAAGTAGCCTTTATCAAACAATTAGAGGTTATCGGTGTATTTAATTCATTGAACATAACATCGAATTTATTCTTCTAATATCTATCTATGAAATCAACAACATCCTCATCGACAGAGAAAAAAGGGTCATTAGGGTTATTTACCGTTTTAAAATACCGTTCAAACGTGTCTAATGATATATTGGTGGCTTTTATATTAGCACAGCCTTTTAACATATTCCAATATAACTTTGCATTTTTAAACCGCGATTCATTTAACTTTTTTGTTTGCAATTTATCATAAGAAAGCTTATTTCTACGAATGCACATTTTATATCGAGATCTTGCATTTACCATATTTAATCTATTTTCTTCGGAGTTGTAATGTCTAAAAGTATTTAATGTGCTATAAAATAGTCTCCTATTCTCATAGCAATCTTCATTGAACCAAGGCTGGTCATTGCTAGAGCTATATTCAAAACGATTTGTGTCCGACTGAGTAAAACATATACGCATAAATGGTTGTGCCGAATTATGAATAATAGCAGAAAACTCAGAAATACAAGAGTCCAAATCTTGGGCTGTTGTAGCATTTTTTATCCTAGTATTACAAGATTGTAAATCATCAAATGTATCTTGGCATGATAAATTTTGCATAAAAACATCTTTTTTACTACTATCCCACACGTATTTACCTTTAACGCTAATACGACTACTCTCATTACACGTTACATCTGCTGTATGTTTACTAAAAGACAATGCAAAATTAACAGCACAGTGGTCTGATAATACGTTTGGTGAATCAACAACAAAACTAGAAACATGCTCAAATAAATTGTGTGTAGTTAAACATAATCTACAACAACACTTGACCCTCGACAACCAACATGTGTATAATTGCCCACTTTATCAAAACGACCATTTAAGATACGTAATCCGGTTTGTTTACACAAATCTAATAGCATTAATCCGTAATTATTTATCCTGCCTTTATCCTTCGAACATCACGCAATAGGTACATCAGTTATATAATTATCGGGTAAAAAATCATTTATATGCGTACAATTATCATCTGTAACATAATAAGGGTAATCCAACGTGTGTGCATTCAAGTCTCCACAAAGCACAAAATAAAAGTTTAAATTATTTGATTCAAGATCGGTTATATGTGAAAGTAACCTATCAAAAGTATGTCTTTCAATTAAACTTTGTCTACTACTATTTTCCGGTACAACATACGATAAACAGAAATACAAATCATTATATAACCTCAAGATCGTTCGTTACATAAGTATCACTCAAATAGATAATTATACCACCAGACGATCGTTTACTATTTGGCTTATTTTCTTCCCCATTTAAAACATAGCATTCAAAATTATTAACATGTAAATCAGAAAATTCGTTAGTCCAAGTTTCTGTTAATAGAATAACATCATTTGTCTGAAAAATACTAATTAATTCTGGAATTGTAATTTATTAATAATTTTTAGTTCGTCTACTTATAAGTCCTTGAACATTTAACACCGTACATCTCACCGTGATCTTCTCATTATTGTTCTATGCTGTAACGGTCTGACTCCTTTCCGCCAGATTTCCACCGCTGTCAATATGACCTGCATCACTGTTACTTTTTTGGGCGATGGGGAAAACCGGGCCATTTGCAGTCCGCGTTTTGCTAAGACTTTGTTTCCTAAACGGTTTTGCGGATTGTGACATTTTCTCAGATCTAGCCACGGAGCGAGGTGTGCCACGGGTAGCGACATTGGAAATAGTTTTTAACACTGTCTCGTCAGTGTCTGACGTCTGTAAAACCGGACAGGCGACGGTAGCACCTGTTCTCTGTAAAACCGGCTTTGGCATCACGAACTTAGCCGGTGTGATGATCGACTCTGTAAGGACTTCGGCCTGGTTCGCAGAAGCCGCGATATGGGTTTCCATGGTGACGTGATCAACCTGCTCGGGGTTACCAGCGTTAGAGCTAACATGGATAGCGGACACTGTCGGTGGGTCGAATGTCACCGGGGACATGCTAGGGACGGCATTTGGTAAAGTGTTTGCATCGGCGGAGTTAACACCACTGTTACCACATATAACACCAGGCATGCTATTCGTGCTGTCAGTATTGAGCAACTGCGCTGACCGATTCAAGTGTGTATTGCTGATTTGCCCTAGAGCGTTGAGTGACGTGATCCGATTCGCCCCTACGAGACGATTCCATTCGGGAAGCTCATCACCTACCACCCTTCCGTCATGGATAAGTTTTGCCGGGTAAACGATTTGGACTCGTGATCTTGGGAAATCCCTTCTAAGCTCCTTCATACGCGGCCAAAGGCGACCGCATGCTTCTTGAATTTCACGGGGGAAGTCCATGTCAATTGAAAAGGGGCTCCCTTTAAGAGAACGGACGTTCGCCATAACTAATTCTATAACGCCGTATTCTCTAAAGTTTACTATGATGGGCCTGTGTTGAAAACGTCTATTTGAGTTGGGCCTGCCTAACCTATGAGCCCGATGAACATAAATGTGCCCAGAGTCTATAGACTTATAAGCCAGCGTCTTCATAAAGTCCGTTTGTGAATTAGCCACTTTAATCACTTGGTTCAATTTGTCGTTTACACCCATGATGTTTTGTTGAAATGCACGCATTGAAAGGCTTGAATATTACCTGTTCAGTACGTATGAATCGTAGTTCATCAAACATACACAACAGTTTATTATCCATGTTCCCTTACATAAAGTCATCTCTTGAATGATGTGAAACTTCTTTGTTCGATTCATTATCCCGCGAAGATAAAACCTCAAACCGATTTTTGGCTGTTAAATCCATTTTCTCCAGTTTAAATAACTTATAAATGCAATTTTCTTAAAGCAACTTTAAAGACATTCTAAATGCCTTTTAATCCAGAATATATATCACTTTTAATAAGAGATTAACACCAAAAAATGAACTTTTTCAGCACAGGTAAATAAATCTGACCATACTTGACGCCATCTTTAATCTCGTTATATGGTACATTACTGAACTCCGCTATTGTATAAATCGATCAACCATTTACAGCGACCAACTGGTGTCACATCATTAAATCAACAAGTTTTTTTTTACCCTCGAGTCTAAGGTAATTGACGCTTGATGCGTAGAGGGGATTTCGGTATTATTATAAATTTCCCATAACATAAATCTTGCCTCTATCTATGTAACTGCATATAATGTTTTCAATATCATTAATGCAATTATCAAATGGTGCTATATTGTGGTTCTTACAAGGTACATAAACCTGAAATACAAATACATAATGCCCAACTCTTAAATAAATTTCTATGCCTATAAGATACTTCGAATTAAGGCGAATATTAGGCTTAGGCGAAACAATATCATTAAATCGTTTGTTCCATAAAATTGAGAGTCCTCCTTTACAAACATGTCTCTTACTTACAGTTAATAAATCTGGATCTGCCATTTAAGTATATTTGATAGTTTATTAACGTCTCATCAACACAACATATATCACGTTATAAATATACCTTTAAACATGTATTGCCACTCAGTGAATGAGTAATAAGAGACTATATCTATTTACAAGTAAGAAACCATAAACTATTGCTAATCTTGTTTTAAAACTTATTTTACTCAAACAAACTAAAATACAAAAGACATTAACGTGCGCAATACTTAAGAAATGGGTGTAAAATCTAATATCACCCCGGTCAGACCGTAGATAAAATGATTGGAATTTATTTCTAGCTATAGATACATAAAATACTACAATAGTTTGTTTAAAACTACAACAGCGTTACTTTTACAAAAAAAACGTCCTATTATTAAGAGTATCATTGCAGGTTTGGCACTAAGTCTTGACAACATACACAGGAAGTGAAACAAAAGGGGTTGAATATCGAACGCTTAACAATGGACGGAGATTCAACCACTTTTACTCGCGTCAAGCGGTCTTTATTTCCAGAACTTGAAACATCAAATGATAAAAATCATATTGTCAAAAATTTCGGAAATGAATTGTATAAGCTAAAATCAAAACACAAATCATTATCAAACAATAATATTGCCCATATTCAGAAATGCTTCTCTTATGGAATAAGTCAAAATAAGGGCAGCACGCATGGAATAAAGACCAGTTTAGACGCCCTGCCCTCCCACATGTTCAATGAACATTCCTCATGCAGCCCAACCTTGTGTAAGTCTCTAAGAGACGAGAATTACCGACAGGCGCACATACTGCAGGGTACCGAATTGAGAAATGATTTCCAGAACGTGATACACGGGTACGCACTATATATGTCTTACACATTTTACGTGTTCTTCATTTTTGTAGCAGGGGTCATGCAAATGATAGTTATAATAATAATGATAATCAGTTTCGTAAAACGAAGTTTATTCAAACCTGAAATGTTTGATGTTAATTTTAGCCATCAGGACTCGTGAAAAAAAGGCTTTTATTTTTAATCGAACAGTATTAAATCTAATCATTAAACATACGAAACAGCGGTTGGCGTCTCTGACATCGAAATTGAGCATATTGAAGACATCCCACCCTGCCCTGCTGAATGCAGTGAAACGCCCCATGCGTACGGGCAAGATGATGTCATCGTCTTCGACCTTGAGACTACAGGATTAGGTAAATAATACATTTTAAATAAAGTCAATTCTACAAATGAGAATACATGTGTTGTATGAATGTTTGTCTTAGCCACTGGTATTTAAAAGTTTATCCAAACAGTTACAGAGAGTATTTTGCTTTCAGGGACAAATAGCAGCATTGTACAGATAGCAGCTTTGCACGTGTCCTCGGGACAACACCTGAATTTATTCGTAAAACCCAAATGTGGATACATTCCCACTACTGCCTCCAATATAACAGGTCTCGAGTTCCATGGTGGGGTATTATACCAGCACTGTAAAGAAGTGACGAGCGTGGCAGCCAGCGAAGCACTTCTTGCCTTCAAACGCTGGCTTGAGGCATTTGGAAGTCATATTTTGCTTGTGGCACACAATGTCATGTTTGACGCAAGACTGTTAGTAGCAAAATATCAAGAAGAAGGAATAACTGTCCCAGAAACTATAGGCTTCGCAGACAGTCTGCGTTTATTTAGAACAGTTTACCCCGGGAGACAGAATTACCGCCTGGCAAGTTTAGTTCACGATATTGCAGGTGTAGACTTCGGAGTTCATGATGCCTCTGAAGACGTGTACGCGCTTTCTTCAATTCTCCAGTTGCAAACAAACCTAGATAAACTGTCGAATTATGCTACTACTGTGTCCTCCGTGAAATTCAAATTTCAGGAATTAAACAACGAAAAACTATACAAGGGATCATATACAACTTTTGTTGAGTCAAAAATAATATCAAAAGCACAGGCCACGCGCCTATCTAGGAGTGGAATTTCAATAGACCACTTGAAAAAAGTATATTCAAGATCGGGCCTAGATGGTATGCAGGCTGTATTGAAAGATCGGGGTGCAGGGAAATTTTACACAAAATTGGCATCAGCGCTTGATGCAGTTTTTAGCGAGAATAAAATTAATTTAAATTAGAATCGATCATGGCTTCTGAGTTTATCCCAGTTTTAATAGGTTCATAATAACCGTAAATTCTTGTTTCAATTCTGTAGATATATTTCAGGTAGTAAGAATTTGATTTTCCTACTATTTTCTGATATTCTACTTAGTTCCGATACTGGAAAATATTTGATTAAAAATAAAAAAGATACAGATACCATCGTTTATGGACGAATACAACGTTCCATCCACAACTATTCTCATGCATCAAACAAACCAATGGCGTCACTAACTTGACGTGTTTTATATTGACGTTGGCGTTGAAATCACGCTAACTCTATCAATTTTCTTAGGTTACTTATATCTTTTAGCAATTAACCTCACCGTCAATTTTTTATTTTTTTACATAATTTTATTCATTATTCCGTTCCGTTTCCTATGACTAAATAAAAACATACCCTACCCGAGTTCGTTTTCGAGATAAATACGTCAAATTCACCGATGGGTATCTGTTTTTGGCGATTTCTTATTAAAGCCTTTTTGTCATAAAACTAAAAATTAATTATTTTTTTCTTAAATACTTATACTAAAATTATAGGATTATTTATTCATCGTACAATAAATTATATTCCGATTTTTTTTTGTAAATAAAAGCCGTAAAGTTTTATTTTTTTTACGGTTTTATCAATGTTAGCGCCAAATAGCACGTGTCCGCTAGGTGGCGCTGTAAATCAACAAAAGACGGGATTCAAAAAAAAATTATTACACCTCGTTAAAGTAGAGTCATTGACGATTGTTTGTTCCAAGTTTCATTGAAATCGGCCGACATTCATATTTTTCGGAGTAACGTGGTCATGTACCTTAAAATACTGGATTGATTGTGTACGCCTTTTTAAATAATGGCATTCGTATATTATAGTATAACAATAGAAAAACACATGCATTTCTGATTCAATAGAGTTGCAAAAATGGCAAAGACGGTCATTAAGGGCCCGTTTCCACTCGAATAATGGCTCCACATCGAAATTTACTTAACGCTGCCCTATGTTTTGATGACAACAGAATAATTAATTTTATACTTACAATAGTTCTTAACTTATTTCCAACCCTTCCATGTATACCTTATGTTCTATTTATAGTATCGAGTAAATCATTGACATACGCTGACATCATTATATCATATAATTGGCTAACAATGGTGGTATTTAGTAATTGTCATTCATATTAGTATATACATCTAAGTCAAGGCTTATCAATTTCTTATTTACATAATAACACCAAGATTTGTATGAACTACATGCCTTGTTGTTTGCTCAAAGTGAAACGTGTCTCAGGTGTATTTTCCGATATACCAATGACCGGCTATATCCTTTCACTGACGGATCATCGGTGGAACCCATGACATTTCGCCTGAAAAAGCATCAGTAGGTATATATTTCCCAACGTCGAGAAATAATCGCATAGCTCTATTAAGCACGGCGTTGATGCAGGAAAACGATTTAACATCTCAGATAGATGCACCGTAACTTATAATCGCCCAAACAAAAGAGTCATATAATTTAGTTTATGCGTCATACGGGATACCACCAACGATTCTACATTAGGCAATGAAAAGCCCTAGTTTACGGCTAGAGTTCTGAGCAACAGCTTAAGCAGTTACAGTATAATCAAGAAATTGATTGATAACAATGCCAAGGTTAGTACACTTATCAACTGTAGATAAACGGCCATTGCCACATATAACGTTCAACTTTCGTCCTCAATCTGTACAACGTACACATTTCAACGGTTGAAATGTGTACGTTGTACAGATTGAGGACGAAAGTGAAATATATATTACTCTTTGTTGTATTAATAGTCATGTCATTATGTTTACACCAATCAGCTAAAGCATTTAAAAGTACTTTAAATCAGATTCGCTTGAAGCTAGGAGAACAATGTCATCTGCATATAATAAAACACATATTTTCTCACCCCAAAAAGAAATCCGAACATCTGAACTTTTTAAGTACTTTACTAGGTCATCTAAAAATAGAATAAACAATAATGGTGACAGGATGCAACCTTGCCGTAGGCCACAAGAAACATTGAACCAGTCTGTACAAAGAGAGTTAACACGTGTACAGCAACTGACGGAGGAATAGAGCGACAAAACAGCCTTAAGCATTTTACCAGATAAACCCAGTCAACATACTATTGTCTACAACTTTTCTCTATTAATAAAATCATAAGCTTTTTTAAAATCAATAAAAGATGTAAATCGACAGTTTGCGTTTTTTCTGGTATCAGTAATACTAGTAAGACCAGATATTTGGTCTATTGTACTTCTGTTTTTGCGAAAACCGCCCTGTTCGTCTTCTTTTAACTTTTGATATTCAACCCAATTACCGAGTCGATCATTTAGCACAGTACAATAACTTTTATACACCGAGGAAGCAAGACTAATTCCTCTATATGAGGACGGATCTCTAGAGTCCGCACTTGATGACTTCGGTATTGGATTGATTTTACACTTATTCCAAATACTTGGCACCGTGCTAGAATTGAAACAACTGTTAAATAAGGAATGCATGAACAAAATTGCAGAATCATTTTTAAGCTTTACAATATACATTGTCCGCACCAATAGCTTTACCAGTTTTAGCTTTATTTACAGCCTTTTCACAAAATAGCATCATCTCTAAGAGTATTAGTGCTGATCGCAGGGACATCATAATTATGCGTATTGAACAAAGTACTAAAACTTGATTTCCAATTATCAAGAACAGAATCGAGAATCGTTAACATCATGACATAAAGAACCATCTTCAAGTATTATTTCCATTGGAATACGTTTCTTCATTTCTAGGTTAATTCCTATTTTACCAACATATTTCCCGAACCTGTCATTATTTGAAACAGCCTCGTTTAAAATTTTCATTTTCATATTGTACCAGAATAATCGTTCAGCTCTCTGTACCTCTCTGTCAAAATATTTTCTAGCAGAAATATTATCAGTCTTTAATACGCATGATTCACTTTTGGTAACAGAAGCCAAGTTTTCCAGCAGTACACATATTTCACCATACATCAGAGAATTTCTTACTCCACAAAGGATTGCCTGGTCTATGATTTTTGTTACAACTGCTATTACTATAGCTTATCTTAACAGACTTATATGGAAGTGTATTATACATAGAGTCCTTAATAATTAAATCAAACCATTCATAATATAAGTTATCGATATCGCATTGTCGTTGCATTCCTTGCTCTAACTTGTCAGTTAATGCATTTAACTTACAAAGCGTTTCAATGCCACCCATAAAGTTACCTGATTTTTTTTCAAAAGTATTTGACGCATTTTCTGAACAAGAATCAACCCGCTCTTCAACACTATCACAAATCACAAGTAGAGAGGGATCATGAACTCCTTAATTGGTAATATAATTCAGTGTTTGTATGTTATGTATCATAGATGTAACGTGAATGACTGAAAACTTTTAGAATTAATCAATACATTCGTTTGGAACGATACAGTAGTCTACTACAAAACTTCCCTTCCTCGAAACAGAGGTAGATTTATTGCGAGGGCGCATCGGCGCCTGGCGCATATATTGATTGTTTTAGAAGTGTCCCTGGTGCAATGGGCTTGCGCATGCGGCGTTTTCATTGTTTTGATCGCGCATGCGCCGTTTCTTACCGTCCGCTCTCGTATAATTCCGAATCAGTTCGCCATTTGACTGGTTCCTGTTCGATTTTGCAATAGAAGATTGGTAATCTTCTAATATGTGAAAATATAAGGCAAATTAAAACCAGAGATTTTTTTAAATAACTCTTTTAGAGAAAAAATATCATAAATGCACAGTTGTTGAGAAAACTTCTCTTTTTTATTTAAATATTTTTACATTAAAGAATAAACCACGAATGCGCAGAATGTATCTTACAATAATCTTAGAAAATCGGTGAACCAGTCTATTATCTGATTACCCGGTTATGACATGTACGGGTCAGATGCAAGTGTTCAGTAGACTAGGGATATCGAGGTCAAGCTGGCGGTTGGGGAAAGGTATTTTCATATTCTTTTTACGTAGTGAACTGAAAAACTATTGTTATTTTATATTTATCATTTTAAAAGCAGGTTTCGTGTCTTCCGATTTAAACAGTAGCACGTTTTTTTGCGGTATTCCTACTTTCATTTTGGACAACATTTGAAGGCTTTTCCAAATTGCGTCATTAAGACCAGGAATGATAGCCGTCCAATGAAAACGCTTCTTGTATTTCAGATATAGGCGAGTGTGCGGTCAAGGTCAAAATTGCGAGAGGGTGATTTGAAGTGAAATACCGCAACAAAAACGTTCGATTTGGACATTAACGCGTCTAACTGAATGAGCCATAATGGTAGGGATGATATTTCAAGCCCTTCTTTGTAATGAATGCGCAAAGTTTGCATGTCAGTCTGTATGTAACGAGTTTAAGGTGATTTGTTCGTAGTCATTAAATTATTGCATCGTTTTCATTATGCACCAGTTATTATTTTAGACTAATGCATCAGTCAATTGAAACCACGGCCCCCCCCCCCCCCGGTCAGGGGAATAGCGAGGACCCTGATCATAGGTCCAGCCAATCTTGGCTAAAATCACGTTATGCGGGGATGAACAGTTGGTTTAATCTCGCCAAATGCCCCCGCACCCCAGGGGCCCTAGGTAAGGCCCATTCCCTGCTATATTTAAAGCGAGACATAACCACCCCATGCACCCGGCAATGCAGGGCCAGCTGAAAGTTAAAAACATGGTCCATTTCCCCGGCTATCCCCGGTATACCACCGGACCTTGGGGGTCGTTGTTACAATTGACTAGTGCATTAGTTTAAAATAATAAACATGTTTAACGGGATTCTGTCTCAATAAAATGTATATTTATATTTGTCATCCTACATTCCAGTTTCTACCACAAGAGTTGTAAATATTGAACAGAAAGGGCATCATCTTCAAGATGAAAACTGCAAAAAAATGGCCACCAACAATAATGGGCCAGGATTGAGAAGTTCCAAGAAATGAGTATTCTTCAGCCCACAAATATCAGTGCTGCCCTGCTGCCCAAAACCAGGTTTGTTCTCTTTCTTAGTTTCCTGTTAACTTTATGGTTTCAGAACAATAGCCAGCATTCATATTAAAAATGAAATCCCAAACCTTCTGCATTTTGTGTTGTTAGGTAACACAACTAAAGCTAGGCAAATATTTTGCTAAGTTTTTAACTGCAATTTTAAATAGCATTGCTTTTGGTATTAACATTCAACCTTTAATAAAACAAAAACATATGGATGTTTCAATGCATTTCAATAAATAACTGAATGTATTTACAATTATTCACAATTTCATATGTTTAAAAAAAATTAACTCTACAAGCTTACGTTATTTCACAATATAATCTTTTTTATGGTGCATAATGAAAACGATGCAATAATTTAATGACTACGAACAAATCACCTTAAACTCGTTACATACAGACTGACATGCAAACTTTGCGCATTCATTACAAAGAAGGGCTTGAAATATCATCCCTACCATTATGGCTCATTCAGTTAGACGCGTTAATGTCCAAATCGAACGTTTTTGTTGCGGTATTTCACTTCAAATCACCCTCTCGCAATTTTGACCTTGACCGCACACTCGCCTATATCTGAAATACAAGAAGCGTTTTCATTGGACGGCTATCATTCCTGGTCTTAATGACGCAATTTGGAAAAGCCTTCAAATGTTGTCCAAAATGAAAGTAGGAATACCGCAAAAAAAACGTGCTACTGTTTAAATCGGAAGACACGAAACCTGCTTTTAAAATGATAAATATAAAATAACAATAGTTTTTCAGTTCACTACGTAAAAAGAATATGAAAATACCTTTCCCCAACCGCCAGCTTGACCTCGATATCCCTAGTCTACTGAACACTTGCATCTGACCGGTACATGTCATAACCGGGTAATCAGATAATAGACTGGTTCACCGATTTTCTAAGATTATTGTAAGATACATTCTGCGCATTCGTGGTTTATTCTTTAATGTAAAAATATTTAAATAAAAAAGAGAAGTTTTCTCAACAACTGTGCATTTATGATATTTTTTCTCTAAAAGAGTTATTTAAAAAAATCTCTGGTTTTAATTTGCCTTATATTTTCACATATTAGAAGATTACCAATCTTCTATTGCAAAATCGAACAGGAACCAGTCTAATGGCGAACTGATTCGGAATTATACGAGAGCGGACGGTAAGAAACGGCGCATGCGCGATCAAAACAATGAAAACGCCGCATGCGCAAGCCCATTGCACCAGGGACACTTCTAAAACAATCAATATATGCGCCAGGCGCCGATGCGCCCTCGCAATAAATCTACCTCTGTTTCGAGGAAGGGAAGTTTTGTAGTAGACTACTGTATCGTTCCAAACGAATGTATTGATTAATTCTAAAAGTTTTCAGTCATTCATGTTACATCTATGATAAATAACATACAAACACTGAATTATATTGCCAATTAAGGAGTTCATGATCCCTCTCTACTTGTGATTTGTGATAGTGTTGAAGAGCGGGTTGATTCTTGTTCAGAAAATGCGTCAAATACTTTTGAAAAAAAAATCAGGTAACTTTATGGGTGGCATTGAAACGCTTTGTAAGTTAAATGCATTAACTGACAAGTTAGAGCAAGGAATGCAACGACAATGCGATATCGATAACTTATATTATGAATGGTTTGATTTAATTATTAAGGACTCTATGTATAATACACTTCCATATAAGTCTGTTAAGATAAGCTATAGTAATAGCAGTTGTAACAAAAATCATAGACCAGGCAATCCTTTGTGGAGTAAGAAATTCTCTGATGTATGGTGAAATATGTGTACTGCTGGAAAACTTGGCTTCTGTTACCAAAAGTGAATCATGCGTATTAAAGACTGATAATATTTCTGCTAGAAAATATTTTGACAGAGAGGTACAGAGAGATGAACGATTATTCTGGTACAATATGAAAATGAAAATTTTAAACGAGGCTGTTTCAAATAATGACAGGTTCTGGAAATATGTTGGTAAAATAGGAATTAACCTAGAAATGAAGAAACGTATTCCAATGGAAATAATACTTGAAGATGGTTCTTTATGTCATGATGTTAACGATTCTCGATTCTGTTCTTGATAATTGGAAATCAAGTTTTAGTACTTTGTTCAATACGCATAATTATGATGTCCCTGCGATCAGCACTAATACTCTTAGAGATGATGCTATTTTGTGAAAAGGCTGTAAATAAAGCTAAAACTGGTAAAGCTATTGGTGCGGACAATGTATATTGTAAAGCTTAAAAATGATTCTGCAATTTTGTTCATGCATTCCTTATTTAACAGTTGTTTCAATTCTAGCACGGTGCCAAGTATTTGGAATAAGTGTAAAATCAATCCAATACCGAAGTCATCAAGTGCGGACTCTAGAGATCCGTCCTCATATAGAGGAATTAGTCTTGCTTCCTCGGTGTATAAAAGTTATTGTACTGTGCTAAATGATCGACTCGGTAATTGGGTTGAATATCAAAAGTTAAAAGAAGACGAACAGGGCGGTTTTCGCAAAAACAGAAGTACAATAGACCAAATATCTGGTCTTACTAGTATTACTGATACCAGAAAAAAACGCAAACTGTCGATTTACATCTTTTATTGATTTTAAAAAAGCTTATGATTTTATTAATAGAGAAAAGTTGTAGACAATAGTATGTTGACTGGGTTTATCTGGTAAAATGCTTAAGGCTGTTTTGTCGCTCTATTCCTCCGTCAGTTGCTGTACACGTGTTAACTCTCTTTGTACAGACTGGTTCAATGTTTCTTGTGGCCTACGGCAAGGTTGCATCCTGTCACCATTATTGTTTATTCTATTTTTAGATGACCTAGTAAAGTACTTAAAAAGTTCAGATGTTCGGATTTCTTTTTGGGGTGAGAAAATATGTGTTTTATTATATGCAGATGACATTGTTCTCCTAGCTTCAAGCGAATCTGATTTAAAGTACTTTTAAATGCTTTAGCTGATTGGTGTAAACATAATGACATGACTATTAATACAACAAAGAGTAATATATATTTCACTTTCGTCCTCAATCTGTACAACGTACACATTTCAACCGTTGAAATGTGTACGTTGTACAGATTGAGGACGAAAGTTGAACGTTATATGTGGCAATGGCCGTTTATCTACAGTTGATAAGTGTACTAACCTTGGCATTGTTATCAATCAATTTCTTGATTATACTGTAACTGCTTAAGCTGTTGCTCAGAACTCTAGCCGTAAACTAGGGCTTCTCATTGCCTAATGTAGAATCGTTGGTGGTATCCCGTATGACGCATAAACTAAATTATATGACTCTTTTGTTTGGGCGATTATAAGTTACGGTGCATCTATCTGAGATGTTAAATCGTTTTCCTGCATCAACGCCGTGCTTAATAGAGCTATGCGATTATTTCTCGACGTTGGGAGATATATACCTACTGATGCTGTTTCAGGCGAAATGTCATGGGTTCCACCGATGATCCGTCAGTGAAAGGATATAGCCGGTCATTGGTATATCGGAAAATACACCTGAGACACGTTTCACTTTGAGCAAACAACAAGGCATGTAGTTCATACAAATCTTGGTGTTATTATGTAAATAAGAAATTGATAAGCCTTGACTTAGATGTATATACTAATATGAATGACAATTACTAAATACCACCATTGTTAGCCAATTATATGATATAATGATGTCAGCGTATGTCAATGATTTACTCGATACTATAAATAGAACATAAGGTATACATGGAAGGGTTGGAAATAAGTTAAGAACTATTGTAAGTATAAAATTAATTATTCTGTTGTCATCAAAACATAGGGCAGCGTTAAGTAAATTTCGATGTGGAGCCATTATTCGAGTGGAAACGGGCCCTTAATGACCGTCTTTGCCATTTTTGCAACTCTATTGAATCAGAAATGCATGTGTTTTTCTATTGTACGTTATACTATAATATACGAATGCCATTATTTAAAAAGGCGTACACAATCAATCCAGTATTTTAAGGTACATGACCACGTTACTCCGAAAAATATGAATGTCGGCCGATTTCAATGAAACTTGGAACAAACAATCGTCAATGACTCTACTTTAACGAGGTGTAATAATTTTTTTTTGAATCCCGTCTTTTGTTGATTTACAGCGCCACCTAGCGGACACGTGCTATTTGGCGCTAACATTGATAAAACCGTAAAAAAAATAAAACTTTACGGCTTTTATTTACAAAAAAAAATCGGAATATAATTTATTGTACGATGAATAAATAATCCTATAATTTTAGTATAAGTATTTAAGAAAAAAATAATTAATTTTAAGTTTTATGACAAAAAGGCTTTAATAAGAAATCGCCAAAAACAGATACCCATCGGTGAATTTGACGTATTTATCTCGAAAACGAACTCGGGTAGGGTATGTTTTTATTTAGTCATAGGAAACGGAACGGAATAATGAATAAAATTATGTAAAAAAATAAAAAGTTGACGGTGAGGTTAATTGCTAAAAGATATAAGTAACCTAAGAAAATTGATAGAGTTAGCGTGATTTCAACGCCAACGTCAATATAAAACACGTCAAGTTAGTGACGCCATTGGTTTGTTTGATGCATGAGAATAGTTGTGGATGGAACGTTGTATTCGTCCATAAACGATGGTATCTGTATCTTTTTTATTTTTAATCAAATATTTTCCAGTATCGGAACTAAGTAGAATATCAGAAAATAGTAGGAAAATCAAATTCTTACTACCTGAAATATATCTACAGAATTGAAACAAGAATTTACGGTTATTATGAACCTATTAAAACTGGGATAAACTCAGAAGCCATGATCGATTCTAATTTAAATTAATTTTATTCTCGCTAAAAACTGCATCAAGCGCTGATGCCAATTTTGTGTAAAATTTCCCTGCACCCCGATCTTTCAATACAGCCTGCATACCATCTAGGCCCGATCTTGAATATACTTTTTTCAAGTGGTCTATTGAAATTCCACTCCTAGATAGGCGCGTGGCCTGTGCTTTTGATATTATTTTTGACTCAACAAAAGTTGTATATGATCCCTTGTATAGTTTTTCGTTGTTTAATTCCTGAAGTTTGAATTTCACGGAGGACACAGTAGTAGCATAATTCGACAGTTTATCTAGGTTTGTTTGCAACTGGAGAATTGAAGAAAGCGCGTACACGTCTTCAGAGGCATCATGAACTCCGAAGTCTACACCTGCAATATCGTGAACTAAACTTGCCAGGCGGTAATTCTGTCTCCCGGGGTAAACTGTTCTAAATAAACGCAGACTGTCTGCGAAGCCTATAGTTTCTGGGACAGTTATTCCTTCTTCTTGATATTTTGCTACTAACAGTCTTGCGTCAAACATGACATTGTGTGCCACAAGCAAAATATGACTTCCAAATGCCTCAAGCCAGCGTTTGAAGGCAAGAAGTGCTTCGCTGGCTGCCACGCTCGTCACTTCTTTACAGTGCTGGTATAATACCCCATCATGGAACTCGAGACCTGTTATATTGGAGGCAGTAGTGGGAATGTATCCACATTTGGGTTTTACGAATAAATTCAGGTGTTGTCCCGAGGACACGTGCAAAGCTGCTATCTGTACAATGCTGCTATTTGTCCCTGAAAGCAAAATACTCTCTGTAACTGTTTGGATAAACTTTTAAATACCAGTGGCTAAGACAAACATTCATACAACACATGTATTCTCATTTGTAGAATTGACTATATTTAAAATGTATTATTTACCTAATCCTGTAGTCTCAAGGTCGAAGACGATGACATCATCTTGCCCGTACGCATGGGGCGTTTCACTGCATTCAGCAGGGCAGGGTGGGATGTCTTCAATATGCTCAATTTCGATGTCAGAGACGCCAACCGCTGTTTCGTATGTTTAATGATAAGATTTAATACTGTTCGATTAAAAATAAAAGCCTTTTTTTCACGAGTCTTGATGGCTAAAATTAACATCAAACATTTCAGGTTTGAATAAACTTCGTTTTACGAAACTGATTATCATTATTATTATAACTATCATTTGCATGACCCCTGCTACAAAAATGAAGAACACGTAAAATGTGTAAGACATATATAGTGCGTACCCGTGTATCACGTTCTGGAAATCTTTTCTCAATTCGGTACCCTGCAGTATGTGCGCCTGTCGGTAATTCTCGTCCCTTAGAGACTTACACAAGGTTGGGCTGCATGAGGAATGTTCATTGAACATGTGGGAGGGCAGGGCGTCTAAACTGGTCTTTATTCCATGCGTGCTGCCCTTATTTTGACTTATTCCATAAGAGAAGCATTTCTGAATATGGGCAATATTATTGTTTGATAATGATTTGTGTTTTGATTTTAGCTTATACAATTCATTTCCGAAATTTTTGACAATATGATTTTTATCATTTGATGTTTCAAGTTCTGGAAATAAAGACCGCTTGACGCGAGCAAAAGTGGTTGAATCTCCGTCCATTGTTAAGCGTTCGATATTCAACCCCTTTTGTTTCACTTCCTGTGTATGTTGTCAAGACTTAGTGCCAAACCTGCAATGATACTCTTAATAATAGGACGTTTTTTTGTAAAAGTAACGCTGTTGTAGTTTTAAACAAACTATTGTAGTATTTTATGTATCTATAGCTAAAAATAAATTCCAATCATTTTATCTACGGTCTGACCGGGGTGATATTAGATTTTACACCCATTTCTTAAGTATTGCGCACGTTAATGTCTTTTGTATTTTAGTTTGTTTGAGTAAAATAAGTTTTAAAACAAGATTAGCAATAGTTTATGGTTTCTTACTTGTAAATAGATATAGTCTCTTATTACTCATTCACTGAGTGGCAATACATGTTTAAAGGTATATTTATAACGTGATATATGTTGTGTTGATGAGACGTTAATAAACTATCAAATATACTTAAATGGCAGATCCAGATTTATTAACTGTAAGTAAGAGACATGTTTGTAAAGGAGGACTCTCAATTTTATGGAACAAACGATTTAATGATATTGTTTCGCCTAAGCCTAATATTCGCCTTAATTCGAAGTATCTTATAGGCATAGAAATTTATTTAAGAGTTGGGCATTATGTATTTGTATTTCAGGTTTATGTACCTTGTAAGAACCACAATATAGCACCATTTGATAATTGCATTAATGATATTGAAAACATTATATGCAGTTACATAGATAGAGGCAAGATTTATGTTATGGGAAATTTATAATAATACCGAAATCCCCTCTACGCATCAAGCGTCAATTACCTTAGACTCGAGGGTAAAAAAAAACTTGTTGATTTAATGATGTGACACCAGTTGGTCGCTGTAAATGGTTGATCGATTTATACAATAGCGGAGTTCAGTAATGTACCATATAACGAGATTAAAGATGGCGTCAAGTATGGTCAGATTTATTTACCTGTGCTGAAAAAGTTCATTTTTTTGGTGTTAATCTCTTATTAATAGTGATATATATTCTGGATTAAAAGGCATTTAGAATGTCTTTAAAGTTGCTTTAAGAAAATTGCACTTATAAGTTATTTAAACTGGAGAAAATGGATTTAACAGCCAAAAATCGGTTTGAGGTTTTATCTTCGCGGGATAATGAATCGAACAAAGAAGTTTCACATCATTCAAGAGATGACTTTATGTAAGGGAACATGGATAATAAACTGTTGTGTATGTTTGATGAACTACGATTCATACGTACTGAACAGGTAATATTCAAGCCTTTCAATACGTGCATTTCAACAAAACATCATGGGTGTAAACGACAAATTGAACCAAGTGATTAAAGTGGCTAATTCACAAACGGACTTTATGAAGACGCTGGCTTATAAGTCTATAGACTCTGGGCACATTTATGTTCATCGGGCTCATAGGTTAGGCAGGCCCAACTCAAATAGACGTTTTCAACACAGGCCCATCATAGTAAACTTTAGAGACTACGGCGTTATAGAATTAGTTATGGCGAACGTCCGTTCTCTTAAAGGGAGCCCCTTTTCAATTGACATGGACTTCCCCCGTGAAATTCAAGAAGCATGCGGTCGCCTTTGGCCGCGTATGAAGGAGCTTAGAAGGGATTTCCCAAGATCACGAGTCCAAATCGTTTACCCGGCAAAACTTATCCATGACGGAAGGGTGGTAGGTGATGAGCTTCCCGAATGGAATCGTCTCGTAGGGGCGAATCGGATCACGTCACTCAACGCTCTAGGGCAAATCAGCAATACACACTTGAATCGGTCAGCGCAGTTGCTCAATACTGACAGCACGAATAGCATGCCTGGTGTTATATGTGGTAACAGTGGTGTTAACTCCGCCGATGCAAACACTTTACCAAATGCCGTCCCTAGCATGTCCCCGGTGACATTCGACCCACCGCCAGTGTCCGCTATCCATGTTAGCTCTAACGCTGGTAACCCCGAGCAGGTTGATCACGTCACCATGGAAACCCATATCGCGGCTTCTGCGAACCAGGCCGAAGTCCTTACAGAGTCGATCATCACACCGGCTAAGTTCGTGATGCCAAAGCCGGTTTTACAGAGAACAGGTGCTACCGTCGCCTGTCCGGTTTTACAGACGTCAGACACTGACGAGACAGTGTTAAAAACTATTTCCAATGTCGCTACCCGTGGCACACCTCGCTCCGTGGCTAGATCTGAGAAAATGTCACAATCCGCAAAACCGTTTAGGAAACAAAGTCTTAGCAAAACGCGGACTGCAAATGGCCCGGTTTTCCCCATCGCCCAAAAAAGTAACAGTGATGCAGGTCATATTGACAGCGGTGGTCATCTGGCGGAAAGGAGTCAGACCGTTACAGCATAGAACAATAATGAGAAGATCACGGTGAGATGTACGGTGTTAAATGTTCAAGGACTTATAAGTAGACGAACTAAAAATTATTAATAAATTACAATCTCCAGAATTAATTAGTATTTTTCAGACAAATGATGTTATTCTATTAACAGAAACTTGGACTAACGAATTTTCTGATTTACATGTTAATAATTTTGAATGCTATGTTTTAAATAGGGAAGAAAATAAGCCAAATAGTAAACGATCGTCTGGTGGTATAATTATCTATTTGAGTGATACTTATGTAACGAACGATCTTGAGGTTATATAATGATTTGTATTTCTGTTTATCGTATGTTGTACCGGAAAATAGTAGTAGACAAAGTTTAATTGAAAGACATACTTTTGATAGGTTACTTTCACATATAACCGATCTTGAATCAAATAATTTAAACTTTTATTTTGTGCTTTGTGGAGACTTGAATGCACACACGTTGGATT
The DNA here is from genome assembly GCF_026914265.1 of Mya arenaria. Classification (NCBI taxonomy): domain Eukaryota; kingdom Metazoa; phylum Mollusca; class Bivalvia; order Myida; family Myidae; genus Mya; species Mya arenaria. The sequence continues at coordinate 49,475,248 of NC_069126.1, read as the reverse complement.
ACCCTTATTATGTTACAGATGATAATTGTACGCATATAAATGATTTTTTACCCGATAATTATATAACTGATGTACCTATTGCGTGATGTTCGAAGGATAAAGGCAGGATAAATAATTACGGATTAATGCTATTAGATTTGTGTAAACAAACCGGATTACGTATCATAAATGGTCGTTTTGATAAAGTGGGCAATTATACACATGTTGGTTGTCGAGGGTCAAGTGTTGTCGATTATGGTTTAACTACACACAATTTATTTGAGCATGTTTCTAGTTTTGTTGTTGATTCACCAAACATATTATCAGACCACTGTGCTGTTAATTTTGCATTGTCTTTTAGTAAACATACAGCAGATGTAACGTGTAATGAGAGTAGTCGTATTAGCGTTAAAGGTAAATACGTGTGGGATAGTAGTAAAAAAGATGTTTTTATGCAAAATTTATCATGCCAAGATACATTTGATGATTTACAATCTTGTAATACTAGGATAAAAAATGCTACAACAGCCCAAGATTTGGACTCTTGTATTTCTGAGTTTTCTGCTATTATACATAATTCGGCACAACCATTTATGCGTAAATGTTTTACTCAGTCGGACACAAATCGTTTTGAATATAGCTCTAGCAATGACCAGCCTTGGTTCAATGAAGATTGCTATGAGAATAGGAGACTATTTTATAGCACATTAAATACTTGTAGACATTACAACTCCGAAGAAAATAGATTAAATATGGTAAATGCAAGATCTCGATATAAAATGTGCATTCGTAGAAATAAGCTTTCTTATGATAAATTGCAAACAAAAAAGTTAAATGAATCGCGGTTTAAAAATGCAAAGTTATATTGGAATATGTTAAAAGGCTGTGCTAATATAAAAGCCACCAATATATCATTAGACACGTTTGGACGGTATTTTAAAACGGTAAATAACCCTAATGACCCTTTTTTCTCTATCGATAAGGATGTTGTTGATTTCATAGATAGATATGAGAAGAATAAATTCGATGTTATGTTCAATGAATTAAATACACCGATAACCTCTAATTGTCTGATAAAGGCTACTTCACAATTAAACACAAATAAAAGTGGTGGACCAGATATGTATATAAATGAGTTTTTCATCCATGGAAAGTCTGTATTGTTACCGCATCTACTTACACTTTTTAATAAGTTGTTTGATATTGGATATTTCCCAAAGACATGGTCTGAGGGTTTTATTATACCATTTAATCCATAAAAAAGGAAATGTTAATGATGAAAATAATTATCGAGGGATAACATTGTTGAGCACAATTGGTTAATTATTTACGCGGATATTAAACAATAAGTTGACTGATTGGGCAGAACTATACAATGTGTATATCGAAGCACAGGCAGGTTTCAGGTCAAATATGGGAACTGCTGACAACATTTTTGTATTATATGGTATTATTAATCATATGTTAAACCAAGGTGAACGTATATATTGTGCTTTTATAGACTACACAAAAGCTTTTGATTATATTGTAAGAGATAATCTTTGGTACAAACTGATTAAACTTGGAATTAGAGGTAAGCACTCATTCTCAGGAGAATTGGGATATTGATGTCGCCCAGTATCAATTCTGTATATTGTGTTTATGATCCAAAACTATTATGGTGAATGTGTAGTACTAACTACCACAAAAAGTTAACACCATTGTCAACGTTGGTACATGCGGACTTTACCCGCATTTTGTAATGTTCGAGACTGTCGCTTTTTAACTTCTTCAACTTTGAACAAATGTTCATTAAAAACCTGTTGCACCTGATGCTATATTGTATATATGTTTATAAAACTAATTCATGTATATTTAATTTGGTGACTTTTATACACGATAATTGCCATTTACGCTTAAAAATATGTGAAAAACCGTTGTCACCTGAGTTTGGTATATTGCTGTAATCTCCGCGATTCTGGCACAATAACACTTATAAATGACGATGTGATGTCGCCTTATGTACAATCATTGTTAAGATCAAGTCTAGAATGACACTCTTATACGATTTAGTGGGTATTTATATACTAAACTATCATGTATGTGAAAAATATGCATCCAAACGTACAACCTATTTTTTATGTGAACAAAAATGTAATGTTCGCTACGTCAATTTAGTTCTTTTCTCCTAATCTGTTTGCAATAATTGTTGAATTATCACATAGTAATAATAATAGACATTAAAACAATCACGCGGCGAAGATTCTCTAATCGTACACATTTTAATTTTTGAACAAAATTCACTGATGTGTAATGTACGAGACTGTAATGTTCAATACCATTTTTATAACACCACCAATATTTGCAAAGTTCTCGCTTTAATCTACGTAATTTCCGAATATAAATTTACATCATCATATATTTCGGCTATATTAGAACAGTTGTTACAGTTTTGCCGAAAACAAAAACATACATTTGGTAAGTACTTTTTTCTTGTATTTTAACATACAAGTTATGAAGTTGATGAGATACATGTATTTTAAAGTGCATACTTTCTTGAAAGCAGTAATAATGTACAACGTTTTAAGATATCTACAGTTGTAAAAATAAATAAACATGTATGATTATCATGTTTTGTAATGTACGCTACCAATGGTAGCGAACATTACACAGTTTGGAATGTATCTTGTACAATTGTTTTTATTTATCACAAGTGGTTCCAAATGACGAAAACTGTTCACTTATTTATTTAATACTGTTCTCTTACATTAAAATTACTTAAAACATCATAAATAATTATACGTCGGTTATGGGAATTAGAAACCTAACGAGAAATAAAGTTAAGGAGACACATACTTACACTATTTATCATGTCATCTTCTGGTGATACATGTACTTAAATACTCTGGAACTGATGTATTTTACTAGTTAACTCACCAGACTTCATTTGAATATAATTTTAACAAACCTATGATGCTACATATATGATACAATGCTAATTATCTTGGTCTCGAACCTTACATATAGATGTAGCGAACATTACATAATGTTAAACCCCATTTTAACTTGTTTATTCACAGAATACAATGGTATAATCAAGATCAGAAATTTGAAGATATTACCGAAAATGATTAAAAGAGAAGGACAATTAATCTGACCTACGTAGGAACGAGTAAGAAGACAAAGAACCTATGTGCCAACAAAACAACAAAGTGAATTTGAAAAAGCTGAAAGGCGGCGAAATTGTCGAGAGGTTGTAAAAGATGCCGTGAACGAAAGAAATACAAGAAACAATATAAACGTTCAAAATGAATCGATGGACACAAGTGGTTATGAAAGTGTTAATGTACCAAACGAAAGCAACAACAATTTGGTAGTGACAATGCAATTTCCGAGAAGATCAGCATGACCAAGAATAAAGGCCTGCTAACGATCTTAAACATGCCAATGAGATGGTTTTGGAACTGAAGCATGCCAATATTAACTTAGCTAGAAACCTGAAAACAAAACAAAGATGGCGACAAAGGGTGAATTAGAGACTCCAAAGCTCTCCAAACACACCAAGAAGCAAAACAGAAGCTTTGGTGAAAGACTCATAGAGGTACAGAAAAATAAAGTAAGAAAATAATTAGTGTTTGGAAAGGTTGTCGCTGATCAGATCCGTGAAAAGAGAAAAGAAACAATAGGTGGTCTGCACATGATACTAGCCGGCCAGATATTGGGTCAATATCAATGTAGTTCTGCCCTCTGCAATAATACTGTCATGGCCATGATTCAGAATGCGTCTGACTTCTTCACATGGGCGATAGAGAAATCTACCTTTGTAAACGTGATTTGTTCCGGACACAGCTTTCAGAGAATGCAAGCAAACTCGGAAACTCATCTGAGGAGTTGCGGCTAATAAAAGATATAATGACTTTTTGGTGCAATTTACTGCCTTCTAAAGGCTGTTCCCCTTGCGAAAAACTGTCCATTTTCCCAAAATTTTATAAAAAAATCAATTTGATATGCAGTATGTAATGTTCGAGACAGTCTTTGTTTAATATTAAGTTAACATAGCATTTCTATCAATAAAAATGTAAATTTTTGTCCTTAATGATGTTAAAGCTTGTATTAATATTTTTATTATTCGGATACGATTTAAATACTTGCAAAAACACACACAAGTTGTCCCCTGTATGTTTAAAAATGTAATGTTCGCTACATGTTCAATTTTGCAAGTTATGATTTTACAATGCACCAATAGATAACTTTTATGTTTTAATGGTTAAGATATGGTGTATTTGTTTAAAATTGGTCACCCTTTCTTATTGGCATTAAGCTCAGAAGCTCAGAAACAGATGATTAATGCATATTAACAGTTTTATTGCTGTTAGGTCCAAAGATTTTGATAAAATAAGTTGCCATCTTTCTTATCAATAATGAATTACTGGCAAAGTATCTTAAAACAAAACAATGTTAAAAGTAAACTTATGGGGACAAAGTTTTAATTCTAAATTCCAGAGTATTTGTTTTCACATATCTTTAATCAAAGCCTACCCCGGTATGTAATGTTCGATACAAATTACATGTTTGCAATTATTTGAAAGCTTCGTACCAATTTTAGTATATTAACATGTCATCAGACATTACTAGAATATTACTACATTCATCTTACAGATAAACCCAAGAACAGATATTTTAAATCAGGAATGGCTCAGCAATATTAAAAGTCTAACCTAGTGATCCTATGGACAGTGTATTCCAATCTACTTATGCATTATGTAATTTGATTTCACAATTAAAAAATATGCATATGAAATGAAAAACATGTAAGACTCTTCATACTAAGATTTTGAGATATCATGTGTTTACTTCGAGATAGATTATATGTTTTTATTAAACCATTGAAAACAGTTTTACTTGATGGTTGTTTATGGTAAGGATGAGGTATCGTACATTTCAAATTGAAAAATAGCAAAAACTGTACTGTTTCTTTCAGCGCTCACCACAACTTTAATGTTTATTTCAAGTTCAAGATAATTTGCAAACTTATATTTCAATGATTTTTCTGTCAGATTTCAATAAAATATATAAGTTTTGGAGAACTTATATTTTCACATTTTTTCTTGCCAATATCCCAATTTTCCTGAGAATGAGCGTAAGATATTAAATATAGTTAAATCAATGTATGATAATGTCAAATCGAAAGTTAAACATAATAATTTACTAGGAGAAGGCTTTGACTGTAGGTTAGGTGTACGGCAAGGCGAAAGTTTGTCGCCCTTCCTATTTTCTATGTTTTTAAATGATTAAGAAGATGTTTTTATACACAAAGGCCTAGATGGCATATATGTCTAACATATTTCTGATTTTATATGCTGATGATATAGTGTTAATTGCAAATTCTAAAAATGAACTACAGTTAAGCTAAAATGCTTTGTTTGAATATTGTAATAGATGGAAACTCGTAGTAAATACTAATAAAACTAAAATTATGATATTTCATAAGGGTGGACGATTAAGGGGGGATATGAAGTTTTATAACAACAATGTTGAAATAGAAATTACAAACAAGTTTCCGTACCTTGGCATTGTGTTTAGCAATGGAGGATCGTTTTCTGATGCTCAAACAACATTAGCTGGTCAAGCACTTAAAGCGATATTACAAATGAACAAATATCTTTATAAATTTACTAGCGTATCAGTTAAACATCTGTAAACGTCTTCTCGGTGTAAAAAAGACGACACAAAATGACTTCATTTATGGAGAGTTAGGGAGGCTTAGCTTTAAGACAATGAAAGTAAATATTATAAAAATGTTTTTAACATGCTGAAAACAGATATGGAACTGAGCATCCCAACAAACCAAATTGGTGTTCACTCACAAAAGACCTACTTTGTAGTTAGGCTTATATGATGCCTGGTTTTATCAAGAAATTGGAAATGTTAAGATATGTTTGTGTCTTGTTAAACAAAGGTTAAAAGATACTTTTATTCAAGATTGGCAAAGTACATTAGACATGTCCAGTAGGGCTTGGTTTTACAAAAATATGTCAGAATTTAGATTTCAACCATATCTCAACATTTTAAATATTACTAAATTTAGAATGTCGGTGTCCAAATTGCGGCTATCTTCACATAGATTAAGCATTGAAACGGGACGATGGAATAGACCGCAATCAACGCCCTTGAATGAACGTAAATGCACGGTTTGTTCCTTATTAGAAGATGAATACCATTTTCTTCTAGAGTGTACATTATTTAATGAACTAAAAATGATATTTATACCTAGGTATTATAGACAATATCCTAGTATGTATAAATTAATTGCGTTGATCAATACAGAAAATGAAACTATTATAAAAAATCTGAGTTATGTTTATATACAAGGCTTTCGAACTTAGAAATGTTGCATTATATCCAACATAAGTATGTGTGTGTTATATGTGTATATCTATGGGTGGGTGTTTATGTATATGTATATGCATATAAAATATAATCACATTTATATCAGTAATTGTATTGTTAAAATTGTGGTTATTGTATGTTTTGGTATGTTATTTGTTGTCTGTAGTGCACGAAAGGTCATATATATGTATGAATATTTACACATGTTTTGTACGTGTCGTCATTTTTGTATGATATTCGGCCACACGAGTCTATGATCTTCTGGTAAATAAATGATCTGTTCTGTTCTATAACAGTATAAAAAATCTAATATTGACTATATCGTATATGTTAATTCAAAGTGAGAATGTCAATAATGTTGTATATTGTAAAATGCCAAATGATAATTGTATTAATGTATCAAGCCACCGTCCTATCAATATAGACATGAAAGTACAAGTAACAGTACTGAGAAAAAATGATACAGATATTATAGATTGGATAAAAGAAAGGTTATAATATAACTAAGTATATTGAGTGTGTGCAGAATCAGTGTTTTTAGTGCAATCTATTGTCTTCTAAAGGCTGTTTCCCCCTTTTAAAAATGTTCATTTTTCACCAAACAAAATATATATTTCCCAATTTGATAAATGCATTAATGAAAACGCAATGGAATTCTTTAAAGATAAAACAAAATCTTGATAACACTCTTTCACAGCTTAATGTATACATAAAGAAGTGTAAACATGTTAAATCGCCATTATATTAGCTATTTTGCTCTGAATTGCATTTTCTTTAAGTCAGTTTTTTCCCAGAAAACATAGACAACGCACGCAAGGTGAAACAAAGTGCTGAAAGCACTGATGGACTAGGGCCTCATTCAGGGGAATGTTCACAACCATGTTCTAAGCATTGAAAAAATCAGCTCATATCACTCTTGTGACGTCGGTACGCCGCTCTTCTATCTGCTGTTGTAGAACCGAGCGTTCACGACGTAAAGCATCCAGAGAGTCGTAAGAGATCTCCTTCTTCGGAGTCAAATTCACAAGCTCCTCTTGTATTTCCTTGTTCTCCTCCAATGGAGACTCAATGGCCTCTTTAACTTTTTGCGAAGGCTTTGTCTACGGTCGAGCGCCATTTTCTGATGCCGCCATTTTTTAAGTCAAATACTGGACGTCTGGACGGGACGAAATTAAACTGAATAATGACCAGATCGGATTACCACCTAAGCGACTATGGGTGACTGCGCATAAAAGTAGTTCCCATAATTATAACATTTTAGGCTAAGATGTGGTAACTGCGTTTTGATCCGGATATGGCGGAATGTCATATTTGGTTCTGGTAGTTTTTTTGTAGATTTTGATTTTACTTGGCTTGTGCCGTGTGGTGTCCGAATCTGCAAAAATCTACTTGAGTCGAATACAACCTACTGGATTAAAACGCAGTACTTATAACCCTATTATGTACAAAACCTGTTACCCCGTGGACAGAACATATTTAACCCACAGGGCCATTGTAACTTGGAACAATCATTGTAAAAGACAACTACATACATGTACAAGATGCTTAAGGAAGTAGTTTGGAAAAAATAGAATTATTTTCTCCGTCTTAATTTGTATGCATTAGATAACTCAATAAATGCAGCATTCTTATATTGTCCTCTGTCACTGTCCTGATAGCTCCCTATCTCAATAGACGCAAAAGGTTGTAGGTTCTTGATTCCCTGGTCCAATATGTCATACAGAAAGAAGATGTTGAATGTAGAATCAAGAAGCTTTCTTTTCAGGCACTCCAAATTGAATAGTACTGTAACATTTGGAGTGCCAAGAATTTGTTGGATTCCTAGGCAACAGGTATCAGGTGTTGCAGTACATTTGGAAAATACTTTTCACCCGTCCTTGTAAATCTAAAAAAGCTTTCATTTCGCAAAAGAAGTTCATATAACTAAATTAAGGTTGCTAAATCAGAGTTTGAATAATTATCAAAACTAGATGTGCCTTTAATTGTAGTAATTTGAACTCTAACTCATAATGTCAGTTAAGCTGGTTATGCAATACTGCAGTTCCTTGGTGTTGGGATTGCTTTATTTACTTGAATAAACAAACAGTTCTTGTGTTGGAAAGTACAATGTATTAACATGCATTTTTCTTGCCCTGACTCCATCCAAGCCTTAAGTCTTAGATCAACATGTACTTGGGGCTATGTGTAATATCAATGAGAACTATAAATTATGTTCAATTTAGTGCCACTTATGATATTTCATTCCACATACAAAAACACTAACATGTTCAAACCAATATCTTATGTTATGATAAAACCATTGCCAAGTTGGTAATTTGAAAAGACAAGAAATTATATCTGGTCAGGGTTTGACATAGTCTTTCTAGACAGCTGGACTTGTTTTGCAGTTACTTTGAAAATCTTCAAAAGCTAAACTGAACAAGACTTGAGCAAAAAACTCACAATACCAAAAGGGTTTTTAAAGACTTATGAGATCATTCTCACATCACCTATACCATTAGTTCTTATCTACAAACTTAAGGTCAACATAATTATTGATGTTTTACATAAATATTGCAATGAATAAAACATATTGCAATAAGTGCCATTAACATAGCAATCAAGTATGATCACTATAGGCCTAAACATGAGATTTCAACCATTTCCTGATAAACAATAAATAATTTGTCTTAACAATTTTATCATTTTTTACACAAGCTGAAAAAAATGGTCTCTTTTTGAATACTTCACATATTTCATGACTTTCATCATTCAAACTAACATTTCGCTTGTTATTTCAATATTCAATGATTGTGTAAACATTCATAAATGATGGTTAAAATTAACATTCGTGCTAATCATTCCTACCAAAAGCACCTGACTGACCAATCAGTATCCAATTTTGGCAGGGCTTATTGGTGGTTCATTGAAATCGACCATGACCTTCCACAATCTGCACTGATCAACAGTAGTTAATGATTTGTTTCAATTGTTCTTATTTTCATAAACTTAGAAAACACAACTGCAGTGAATAAAATTTATTCCTCATCACTGAGAGAAAGTTTAGAAAAATGAACAAGCCGAGTTACATGTAGTAGGATATCAAATCCTACAAATGTATTCATCATTTTTTATAACCGTATTTAGTAAATGTTAAACTTTTGCATGTCTAAAAAGTTTCATTTTTTGGTATATCAAAGAACATTTGTGTGTATAAATTTGATGATATTTTGTGATTTATTTAATTTCATTCCTGTTTCATTTAGTGTTCAGTCCCAAGCTTTCTTGTTCACATTTAAGTGCAAGAAAAGTCACTGATCTGAATAAATTCATTATAATGTAAGGTCACATTAAAGATATACTGTGCTTTTTTAAAAATATCATTTTTTCATCTGTTTAAAATTATGTCAACTGAAGTGCATTGACATTTTATTATGAGTTTAAAGCTGCACGCTCATTTTGACAATTTTTTTAAATTTTTGTCTTGGAACGACAATACCTATCTTTTTTAATGGAAAAACACGAAATAACTGCTATTAATAAATCATTTGTAAACTATGGGGATCATCAGTAGAAAGTTTTAATACATTAATTGTACACAACGATACCAAGTTTATGTCATTTTTCTACAATTTTCTTTAAATTTTTGCTTTTTTATCATTAACTTAGTACAGCACCTTTAAACTGTACCTTATAATGTCTGTGACTTATCAAATATTTAATAGTAATGGTCTACAACCAAGATTTGTTTTAATTATTCAGGTTTCAAACTGCATTGAGTATGCGATTGGAAAGGTAATCTTGAAAGCTCACTTAGTATAATTTTTACAAATAACATTCACCCTGCAAGGTACTCATATTTGGATGATACAAAAAGATTTGCACAGTCATTTATGTATATTTGCATTTATTGATAAAGGATACCTTTTTCAAATCTTTGAATTAGATTACAAAGTATAAGTTATATAAATAAATATTTATTCTTAACTTTATCTGAATACACACGCTAATGCATCAGTCAATTGTAACCATGCCCCCGCCCCCCGATCCCGGTATAGCAGGGACTTTTACTTTCGGTCCAGCCAAACCCAGCTAAAGTCCCCGACCTGCGGTGATAATCTGATGGTAAAGTCCCCACCAAATGCCCCGCACCCAAGGGACATTAGGTTAAGCCCCATCCACACTGTATTTTCCGGGAAGACCTGGCACTGCGGGGCCACCTGAAAGGTAAAAACATGGCCCATTTCGCCGGCTATCCCCGGTATACCCCCGGATGTGAGGGCCGTGGTTACAATTGACTGGTGGATAATGATACATAGTGTTCCAAGCTCATGCCAAGATGATTTCTGGTCTGACATCGCGAGGTTAGATATTCCTAAGCATAAAAAAGCCTTGAAAGCATTTGAGAAAGACTGTTGTGAGATTAAATCTTCATTACTTTACTATTCCACAACATTAGGGATCTTTATTGAATATTTATATTTTGTTCCCTAAACGCCACAAGTCAATTGATGAATTAATACAAATTCAATTATATCTCCACAATTTTCGGCACTGCATTGTTAAATAAAACTCAAAAGTTACACTTGTAAATTATTTAATTAAATACCTTTCCCTCAAATACTTCACAAATTTATATTGATCTATCAACAACAATGCATCACCATACTGTATCTCTGACTGATTTTTTATTTTCATTCTTGGCTAGAAAATAAAAAGTGAGCACAAAGCGTCTTCAGAAAAAGAACTTGTAAAGTATGCACCAGACAATTGTAACAACGCCCTCCCCCCTCGGATTTTCACCGCAATCACCCAGCATTGCGAGGACACTAGTTCTGGCTTCCATAACTGTAATGTTGATATTTATTTTTTTAATGTTTACAACACGTCCAAAAAGGTAATATATAATGTGTTCGCTGAAGTTCTTTAGCTACGAGGACACCTGAAAGGTAAAAACACAGCCCTTTTCCCTGATATATCCTCGAGGGGGCCGTGGTAACAATTGACTGGTGCATTATGTAAGAGAGGAAATCAAAATTGAGCATGCAAGATTGTTTTATCAATGTCATGGCGATGGTTTATCACAATGTCATGTACTTACACTGAGAGTGGCTCCAAGAATTTTCTACGCACATAGGTAAACAATCATCTTATTCACAGATGCTGTGTACATATCCATATATTTGGCTTCATTTAGAATGAAACTTCATAAATAAGTATGCGCATATTTGATATTTTTTATCTCCATTTTGCAAAATTGAAATCACATGAGTTTTTCAAACGAACTTGTATTGCTTGAAAATTAACGTGTCAAATTAAAAATGCTACCCTCGGTAAGATGAAAATAAATCCGTTTGATGGTGGTAATCATTCAATGGCGGCTTTATTGATAAATTTCCTCAATAAAACGCTATAAAATTCACATCATCAGCATCCGGAAGTAGTGATAACATACATGTCTGAATCATTCGGCCGCTCTGATCAGAGTAAATTTTGAGGTCAATAAGTAGACTGGTACCCTGATTTACTTTTCCTCAAAAATATAAAGTTATACAGGTACGCGGCATATGGTTTTTAGTTAACATTAATAGTATTTGAACAATAGATACCAAAAATCATGTTGTATTTTAAACATTGCTAAGTGCCATGCGATGATTAGTTAAAAAAACTTTGTATCGAAAAGAAAAAAATCACGGAAACATGCAAATTATGTCGAAAAAAAGATCAGGGGCCGACTTCGGAATACCAACATTGTATACAAAGGATAACACTACTTTTTTAAACCAACTTTCCTGGTTGTTTTCTACTTAGACCGCACGCTTTATTCGCTTTTAATACGTATGAATTCACAAGATATTTCGAATGCGCGACGGGCACCACGGTTAGCTGATACTAAATTCTTTTCGGATAAAAGCGAAAGAAGGTACCAGTATATCAATACAGAGCATTGAACGGAAAAACCTCGATGCGTACTTTTCCAATATGTTCATATTCTTATTGCATATAATCTGACCGTATGCAAGTACATTCATGTGGTTAACCCGATTAACTCACTCGCTACGTATGCATTTATTGTGCTTCATTAAAAGAACATACAGTTAGCTTGAATTGTTAGGAGAACTATTTTTATTGGATGTTGTGATTGTAATCAGTTCTGGTACTACTTTGATTATTCAAATTCGCTAACGGCCATCCAATCAAAATACAGCGTATGAATACATTACGTCAGTGAACCCTCAGATGCGGCTTGAAAATGCAGACATCGCGGTTATGGCTATGAAATAGGTCACAAGTGCCCTAGTCCAAAAACTAGAAGCAGAGATTGATCAAGCTGCTGAAATTACCAGTAATGAGTTTAAGCGCTCAATTAATAAACGTCGCAAGTCAACAAAATACAGCGTATGAATACATTACGTCAGTGAACCCTCAGATGCGGCTTGAAAATGCAGACATCGCGGTTATGGCTATGAAATAGGTCACAAGTGCCCTAGTCCAAAAACTAGAAGCAGAGATTGATCAAGCTGCTGAAATTACCAGTAATGAGTTTAAGCGCTCAATTAATAAACGTCGCAAGTTAACGACTTACCAAAAAGTGTTTGAAATGACATTTGGCATTAAATGTGCACATGTTAACAGGTTGCCACTAAAACCATAAATATGATCTGCAATATTATCAAATGTACCCGTGTTTAGACATAGCTACATATCCTTGAATACACACACATTGGAAATAAACACATTTAAATTATCTAAACACTCTGAAATGTTGTTTATATCAACACAAATGGTTAAATTGCTTTGATCTTGACCGTGCATGTCCGGTTACCGGTATCCGGGAATAACTACCACTGATTTATATTCCTATGCGATATGGTACTCAGGGGCGGGTCCAGGATTTGACGTTGAAGGGCGTTACATAAGGGCGTAGCTTTCACAAGCGCCCCTCCTTCTGAACCGAAATTTGTTTGGTTCATAAAAATGTTGGCAAGGGGGCTTGGGGTAACTTACTCCCTCGAGAAAATTTTATCACCGATTTCCAGTCCGAAATGGTGCAATTTGGGCGTACATTATTACTTTTTTCTCCAATATTGGACCAAAAAGTATTCTGGGACAATATTTTAAGAGGCGGGGGGGGGGGGGGGCTAGTTGTACTGGGTCTGGATGTATTATTGTTATCAAACTAATGTGTTGTATATATGCAAGCAATACGATACGATTTTGTTTTCTTGCATATACGAGAGATGAAAAGAAGCACACTTTTTGTTTTACTTCTGGTGGCAGACAACAAATTTTGCTGCTTTATACTTTCCATTTGTATGATCTTTGAATTCGGTATTCGTATGATCTATAGCGCTTACCTTCTGAGTACTGCGTGTTGTTAACTGAACGGTGGTCAGTTAAAGTCATTTTCATATTTATTTATTTGGGTTTTTTTTATAAATGTATAGCCTTATTGAAGTGTGCACTTGACTAAAATGGCTCGAAAAGCGATTGCAAATACCGGGTACCGGTTACCGGGCTTTTGCACCACCTTTCAGAACGGTTAACGTTTTATCAAAACAATACTCTGTACAAGAAAGACCATTGATGCAAAGCATCAAAGGGCGCCGTTAATAGTTTATGCACTTGTTTTATGTTGAAAAACAAGGAATGTCAAGGCCAACAAGCATATTATGGTGTATTGAACCGCATCTATGAAATTCTCAAAATGTTTGTAGTTTTCTGCAGGACAACATAGGCAAAAGCATTGAAATTACTTGTGCACTGTACTTTTTGTCATTGCCACATACCCATATACCAAGTTTTATTTCAATACCATAAGTAGTTTTAAAGTAATGCTCTGGTCAAGAAAAAGCGGCAAAGGGCAATAATTATGTAATTAGCTTAAAAACAGCTATAGTCGTTGTGCACTGCACTTCCTCTCGTTGTGCTAAATACCATTGAATGATGTTTAATGAGTTTTCTAGTTATGCTCCGGACAGGAAAAGATACAAAGGGAATAACTCTTGCAATACGCTGAAATAGAGTTATTGTTCATGTACACTGCAGTTCTAATCATATAGGGGGAGGGGGCAACGTCACCATGCTGGAATGACAACTTGTAGGGAAGAATAAGTTACCTCATTCATCATGAAGAAGTGATATGAAATAACAATTCAACAATTTTAAGTACTTTAATAAACATTATCATTTCGTCCAAAAGTTGCAAACAAAAATAGAACATAATTATTGAACTGTAAAGTTGCAAACATAAATAGAAAATAATTATTGAACTGTTATATAAAAAATGAACATTGTTTACTAGATGAAATGCATTTATAACACAACATGCCTTGTTTTTAGCTGTTTAATAATACTTATGTTAACTTCTTCATTTACATAGTAAAGAAGAGTAGGAAATGGATGTTTTAGTTGATATTAACACAAAAACAGCATGTGTCTTATTGGACAATGGCATTTTTTTCAAATATGATAAAAATAATGCATTCAAACTGAATATGTATCAGACTATGTATGAAGGAAATAATAATGTTTCTATTTTTCACAAAGGTTTTGAAATACAACAATGCACATATAAGCATAAATAGGCCAAATATGCAAAATAAAATAATAGTAAACAATGTGTGAAAGTGATACTGAACACTTAAAATAATTTCTTTGTGCATTAAATGAATATATACCAGAAAAGCAATACTAAATCAAGTCCAAAATGTATAATAACATGAAGAACACCCCTTTATGAATATCTTCATAACAAATCAGAGTACATGTAAACAATAATCATTTATATCATTAGTATCAAATGTGTCCAGTTTAAAGTGTGTTTTCATTTGCATTAAATTACATTGTAATATATACCAGGAACGCAATTATAAAAATCCTTAAATGTATAAGAAACTGAAGACAATAACGAACAACACCCATTTATGAATATCTCCAAAACAAATCAGAGGTCACCTATATATAAAACAATAATCATTAGTATAATTAGTATCAAATGTGTCTAGTTTTGTGTGTCTGTTCATTATCTTTAAATGAGCCTCTTTAAAGTGAAACTCTTATTTGAAATCAGTACATATAATTGTATATATAACACACATCAAATTGAGTGAAAAAACAATAACTACTTACTAAATAATGCATTTACTGAAATATCGTTTACTGATAACAAACTTTTCACCCTGTTTATAATAGCAGAATGCATGACAAATATTAAATGATCAATTGACCTTAAGACAGCGGCTTCTAAGCCACGCCCCCTGATATCAAGGGAGCGAACTCTGTCTATGTCCGTCAAACAAACGAGGAAGTAATGGCGTCTCGCGTCGTTTCGCTTTCCGATATTCCTGACAAATTATCATAAATGTGACATTACAATGCGAAAAAAATAGAAGTCAAAGGAATTTGTAACTGGCTGCTACATCGGAAGGCTCGATATATCTTTAGAAAATGACGATATCTAACATTGACGGGGTGAAATCTATCCAAGTCAGAGAAAATCGGATAGCCGCCATGTTGTCAACATTGACATCGATACAAAGGAAAAGCGTGTGTGTGACGCATACTGTAAATGCAAACAAGGGTAAGTTTAACTTTTAATAACACCGGTCCTTCTTACAGTATTGTTGAATTAAAGATTAAATCATCGCACAATATGAGTAAATCATAAATGGCCCGAATGGGGAACCCGGAAGTGACATTAAATAACAGTTACATGCCAGCTATACAGTATAACCTTGTATTCTATAGTATGAGCAGAAATGGTTTATTGGAGTTATGCATAAAAAGTTTCAGTTCTAAGCGATTGATAATAATGTAATAGTTGACAAGTGACAATCGTGGGTGATACCAATATGTAACTTTTGCATTGCTCAAACATTCACATGCTTTGATTTTTGTTCTTACAGAAATTGTGGAACATGTTCACACACTCTGGCTGTAAAAGTAGACCTGGGAGGAAAATTGCCCCCGGTGTGGGGCTCGAACTCACAACCACCAGAACACTAGCCCGGCGCTCTAACCAACTAAGCTGACCGGGCAGCTGGTTCTAACCCACACACACTACCCTCCCCCCCCCCCATTTACCGGTTAAGGCTGGTGGAGGGTCTCCTGCTATTTACCGTTGACACCATTAAAGTATTCTGATTGATGGAGATAATGAAGTCCCCTTATTGGCTTATTATTGTCTTCAACAAGCCTACCGCAACAGGGGACCTAGCATAAGACCGGAAACAGCCCCGCCCCCCCCCCACACACACACATGATATTTGCCAGTCCAGGCAATGTCAACCGCAAGAGAAAACCAGTGATGACAAGTTTTACAAATAATCGGTAGGACCTATTTTAAAGCTTTTTATAACATTTAGTTTTACTTTGCTGTACAAAAGTAATGGACTATTTGTCCAGAGAAAAACAACAACCACAAACCATTAGCTATTATCTTGTCAATATTTCATTATGATATACATGTAGGAAGCAAACATCAAAGGCAGTAGCATTTACAGCTAGTATTAAAATATTTAACAATACATGTAACTGATTTATTTTAATATTGGCATCTTTTATTTATTTCAGGAAAGTGTGGTCTTTTGAAGAGAGTTCTTGAAGTTGTTCAGCATGTTGTTTTGATGGATTCTTGGACGGATGTACCTCTATGATGTTAGCTTCAGTTCTGGATTATAACACCAGTTGTTGCATATTTAATATCAGATTTATTAAATACATTGTTGTTTTGCAAACATTACTTAAACTTTGATATTTCTTTAGTGTTTATGTATGATATTGTAGGTGAATATCTCTTTATTGCAATGGCAAATATATTTTAAAATATATAGCATTAGCAGAAGTTATTTTTCACTGTTAAAGCTGCACTTTCACAGATTGATCACTTTGACAACTTACACAGGATTTGATTGCATTTATCATATTTTGGCTCGGAGAAGTTTGCTTTGTGATTTATATATTAGGTCTTAATTTAAAGAATGCCAAAATAAGCCGATTCTGAGACAAAAAGTGTCAAACTAGAATTCTGTGAGAGTGCAACTTTAAGAATACTATTAATCGACTGTGCATGTGATCCGGACTCTGAACATTGGATGAACTATCATTAAATATTGTAGATTTACGTAAATGGCCCAAAATATAAGAATAACAATGAAAATATGTACATGTTTGACTTGTTCTTTATTCATAATAAGTCTAAGTCTTTACAGCACATGTTTGGCAGAATCAAGTTCTAATGAACATAATCATTGATTTAAATGTACAGTGAAATAAATTGTTTTATACAGAAAATAATACCTTAACGATTCAGACCGATCTGTTCTCGTATTTTTTGGTGGCTCATATATTTATCTGAGTTTTGGAGGAGGCCTAGCTGGTGTGAGCTGGTCAAATACAGTAGCTGCTTGAGGGTCAGGGTTTTCTTGATTGGATTTCCCGTCGACAAAGTGCTGATATGAAAATAAGAAATCTATGAAATGTGTCGGAATGACAGCTACAAAAGCCATTGTTTACATAGGATCCATACGAGTAGATGAGATTCGGAAGCATGCGATGGTTCGGACAAAAATTTAGTTGTACGATATTTCCTGATTTACTTTGAAAGCAAAGCAGTTTATAAAAACTACATAACGGTATCAACAAAAATACCTCTATCTTGAATGAAATCAATCGTGTCCATGTTGAACCTGATATTAAATGGCCATTAATGCCGTTTTGACAACACAAGCCAAAGTATAAATGTAGGATGTTTATAGTTTAAAAATAGTAACACTTATTTTGGTCATGCACGGACAATTTCAGTATTAAATAAATTTTGAGCGGATTGAAATAAGTAGTTTTGTTCAAAAAAATACTTTTGTACAGACGTATAAATGTTTCTCCTTTGAACGATCTTTCAAAATTTCCAAGTTCAGCTGTTGATGAGGTCTTCCACAGAGTCTGATACAGCACTTGCATTTTTCTAAATAACTCGCTGGTTTCGAATACGGAACGAATTGGAAGCCATCTTTAGTCGGCCTGGCTACCTTGTATCCGAATTACAAGTGCCATGACAATACCTTTTTACCATAATACTTAAAAAGGCGAGGAATTGCCAGCGCATGTATATGACGGACTCTGGTCAGTTTGACGGACAAAATGGCGGATAGCAACACGGCTTATCAGCCCTGCATTCTGATTGGCTGATAGGACCTGTCAATCAAATCCTGTCGTAAGGTCAATTGGTGATTGTTAAAAGATTTACTGTGGTCTACTATAGTATCACAAGGCAGAAATACCATGTTTTAAGTTCATTCTTATTAGCAAATTGAACTCCTTCATTAGAAACATTGTTGTTGACATCTATCAACACATTTTTGAAAAATGAAAACAATAATATTAATTATCATAAGTCTTATTGGGGAGTAAGAGTGCATCTTTAAAAATAGTGTGTGTGTTTTTTCACTTAAAAATGTAACAATTCAATTTGACAAATGAGACAAAAGTTAGGAAATAGAAGTAGTAATTGTACATAAAACAAAACATCAACACAAATTGACAAAGCTCAATATAACAGGAAATCTATATTATGAAAACACAAATCCTTAAAGGCCATAATTATTTGAACTGAATTAAGGTATAAGTAATACACACTTTTATAAAGCTTTTACGGACAACATAGTTATTGTCATGGAACACTATGGGACTTTTATCCAAGATTTTTTACTGTTAATTAAAAATATTTTGTCTTTATTTGATTTTTTTTTCACATTATCAGAGATTATGAAATAAACACAACAGTTTCTGGTAAAATAAACTTCAGTTAACAGAAAAATTACGTTCAACCGAACATATTATTGATACACATGGAAAAAAATCATTTTGATTGATCTTGTGAGTCTTTGGAACAGAGCAGTATTTCGATGTTTGAAAATATATAGCAGTTTTATAAATTCATAAAAAATAGTTAATAATAAGGCAACCTGCTGAAATCATTTAAATATTTTCTATGATCTCTAATGAACAATTCAAAAGACAATTTATGATAGTTTACCGTTCAGTTTTGAAGAAAATATACATAATGTCATGTAACTATACATTTTTATAACTAATAAAATGCTTAATAAAAATCAACCTTTTTCTTGTAAAAAGCTCAATTGGACTTATTCATAAAATGTAATCATTCAAATAAATGAATTTTACTTATGATACTAACTCAGAATTCAGATTTAAAAACAATGAATGTACTTTTAAATTAAAATATGTAAAAACAAGAGGCCCAAAAGGGCCTATGCTCTACTGGCATGGCTTTTGTGGTCATATCAATCCAGAGCATGTATGTATGGGTAAAAGGCAACAGACATATGGTTTATGTTTTGTGTTTGGTTTACCTGAAAACGTAGCACGTTCAACATCTGAGCCCAGAAAGTATTGTAAGCAGATTAGTTCCATGAACTATTTTAATATGTGCCAAGTAAAAGTCATCTGACAAAAAAAATGCTTTCAAAACTGTACTCATAGTAAACATTTCTGTAGTTTTAAAAGTTAAAAAAAGTTGGTCAAAAGTTCAAAGTCAAGGGCATCCTAGGACAACATTGATCAATTTGAACAAACATTCACAATCAATTGTGCTGAGATGGATGCACGAACACACAAAAAGATTTTCAAACCTTTCCAGATTTATGTTTACCAAACTTGTGAACCCTGGGTGAGGCCAGTAATGACACCAGGTGCATAACTTAAACATTCACAACCAATTTTATTAAAATGAATGCGCAAACTACAGAACTTAAAGCTAAAAAATGGCCTTTGGGCTTTCAACAAGAACAAGGCAGAGTAATTCACAAAATCAGCTGCAGAAGCAAAAAGCAAAATGTCTCTCAAAATCCTAGACTTGCAAATTGTCTCCCTTAACTCTATACTTGAATTTACATGTACATGTAAACTTGGCTAAAATTAGAATTCGCTCATGCAGACCTGGCTTAAAATAGAGAGCATTTTTTAAAAACTTTCATGGCCCATAATCTAGGCATTCATGGGCGGATCTGGCTGGTTTTCGAAAGGAACCGAGCTCTAATGGATATCTAGATACTGTACAAGTTTCATCGAGATACAATAAAAACTGAATACTGTATCGTGTTCACAACCAATTGTTACACAATAGCATTTTTTATACTATCAAGGGCTATAATCTAGGCATGCATGGGCGGATCTGGCTGGTTTTCGAAAGGAACCCAGCTCTAATGGATATCTAGATACTGTACAAGTTTCATGGAGATACAATCAAAACTGAAGACTGTATCGTGTTCACAAGCAATTGTTTACAGACGCACGAACGCACGACCGCACGGACGCACGGATGCACATACTACGTACACATTACCATCGCATAAGCTCTTCTGGCCTTTGGCCAGTAGAGCTAAAAACAAGAACACTAAGTAGGCGGAAATGCCCCTCCAAAAATGTCAGAGTGAAAGTTCTCAACTAATGTCTCTTTAATATTATAACATGTAAACAGTCTCTGCTGGTAATCGATGTCTATTTGTTTTATTTAGTCAATGGTATTCTAACATTTAGAACTTTTCACAATAATTCTTCACTCTTCAACATTTGAAGTTTGGTTTGTTCCCATGCGTTTGTACTTGTAGTGTCTGCACAGATGAAAATTACTCAATGCTTAGTCAATGCTGATTTAACAGGTCTTTACCCATCTAGAATGTTTAGTGCTGTAAAAGAAAAAAAAGTACTTTCTAACTAATTTGTATAGATAATAATACTGCCATACATATACAAAATAAAATATAAACAGTTTAATATTTCTCAACATTATTTAAAAACAACAACAATAAGCTGATACATACATGTATATAATATAAAGAAAATTACTAAATTTATCAATAAAATTCATCATCACCACCACCATCACCACCACCACAACCACTGGATTATTGAAAACAGTGAGTTTATAAAACAACAAACACCAACTCAAATATGTTTTATATGAAATACTCACATCATCTCTATCAGATGTGGATAGACATGGATGTCAAATCTGTCTCGATGATCCAACAAAGTATTTAATGCAGGCTGGAATTCTTCATATAATAGTAATATTCAGTCCTTTTCCTGTCTGAAAGAAATTAGACTTCTGATTATCAACCAACAGAAACTACAACCGTAAAATACAAATGCACATGTATTAATTATATATTCTGCACTAATATCCGTTTTAGCCAAGAGTAAGGGTTGGTAGGCACAAATGTGTAGATGTTGTGCATATAATTGATAATGATTCACAACAGTATGGCGTTCAACGAGACCTACACCAAGCAAATGAATGTCGCTTGTGTCCAAGCTGTTGGGCTTCCAGCCCGAAACCATGTACATCTTTTAATACAGGTTTATTTTGAAAATATGCAGTTTGTAAACAAATAATGGGTATTTTTAAGTGTAATATTTTTCTAAGATAAAACAATCAAATAAAAGATTACATACTCATATCATATACATAAATGATGTACATAAGTACATTTAAAAATATGTAACATGTCCATAATGCACCAGTCAATTGTAACAACGGCCCTCCAGGTCTGGGGATATGCCGGGGATATGCCGGGGAAATGGGCTGTGTTTTTAACTTTCAGGTGGCCTCGCAGTGCCGGGTGAATACGGTGGTTTTGTCTTTGAGCCAGATATAGCAGGGAATATGCCTTACCTAGGCTTCCTGGGGTACGGGGCATATGGCTAGGATTTGACCATCAGTTCGTCCCCGCAGGACGAGGATTTTACCCGGGGTTGGCTGGACAGAAAGTCAAAGTCCCAGCTATTCCTCAGACCTGGTGGGGCTTTGGTTACAATTGACTGGTGCATTATAAGTAGATGTAAAGTATGTAACATGTATATTTATAGTACATGTAGAAATATTAAAACGCTGTCTTAACGTTTAGCAAATAAAAATGATTTAAGAATTCCAAAGAAATTAAAAATCAAACATTTTTGAACACATAAACTTACACAACTACTCAAGGATACTTACATGAATAGCCCTTTGGTACGAATATCCCAATTCCATGCTGATTGTTGACATTAGTTTTTTCGACAGAAAATCTTCTCTTACGCGTATAATTCACTTATAATCCATGTTTTACTGTAATGACTCAAATTAATAGATGTATCGTAATCAACTGTCAGTGTGCACTTTTAGTGTTTACTTATTTTAAACGTATATTCATGACAAAACCGAGTTTCCAACTATTAATCGACGATGTAGAAATTCCATTATTGACCTATGGATAGCGGGGAAATACCTTCTGGTTCTTAAAATAGCAACATCCGGATATGTGTAGTGTTCTAAAAATAAAACAACTCGGGGCAATCGTAATACAATTTTACTAATGTCACCTTCAACACATTAAAAAATAAAGTTAGGTGAACATTTAATCCAATATCGATTAAAATAAAGAAAACAGCTTACCTCATTGTTTATTAATGCAGTAAACATAACCAAACAACATAAAACATAATTATTCCCATTCATATAATTACCGGTCCACACATTTTACATTTCATTCGGAACTCCTCCGAATATTTACATTTCCGGCACATGATATTACAGTTATCGGAAAACGTAAACGAAACGGGAACAGTTATTAAACTTATTTGTCGTCCTTCAAATATAATGTTTTGAAGATAAATTGAAGACAATCTATTCAATCACAAATAGCATTTTTAACACCCATGCAATCGCCATCCATTTGCATTTTTAGCTCTACTGGCCACAGGCCAGAAGAGCTTATGCGATGGTAATGTGTATGTAGTATGTGCATCCGTGCGTCCGTGCGGTCGTGCGGTCGTGCGTTCGTGCGTTCGTGCGTCTGTAAACAATTGCTTGTGAACACGATACAGTCTTCATTTTTGATTGTATCTCGATGAAACTTGTACAGTATCTAGATATTCATTAGAGCTCGATTCCTTTCGAAAACCAGCAAGATCCGCCCATGAACGCCTAGATTATGGGCCATGAAAGTTTTAAAGAAATGCTTTCTATTTTTAGCTAGGTCTGCATGAGCGAATTCTATTTTTAGCCAAGTTTACATGTACATGTAAATTCAAGTCTAGAGTTAAGGGAGACAATTTGCAAGACTAGGATTTTGAGAGACAATTTGCTTTTTGCTTCTGCAGCTGATTATGTGAATTACTCTGCCTTGTTCTTGTTGAAAGCCCAAAGGCCATTTTTTAGCTTTAAGTTCTGTAGTTTGCGCATTCATCTTAACAAAATTGGTTGTGAATGTTTAAGTTATGCACCTGGTGTCATTACTGGCCACACCCAGGGTTCACAGGTTTGGTAAAAATAAATCTGGAAAGGTTTGAAAATCTTTTTGTGTGTTCGTGCATCCATCTCAGCACAACTGATTGTGAATGTTTGTTCAAATTGATCAATGTTGTCCTAGGATGCCCTTGACTTTGACCAACTTTTTTAACTTTTAAAACTACAGAAATTTTTACTATGAGTACAGTTTTGAAAGCATTTTTTTTGTCGGATGACTTTTACTTGGCACATATTAAAATAGTTCATGCAGCTAATCTGCTTACAATACTTTCTGGGCTCAGATGTTGAACGTGCTACGTTTTCAGATAACCCAAACACAAAACATAAACTATATGTCTGTTGCCTTTTACCCATACATATATGCTCTGGATTGATATGACCACAAAAGCCATGCCAGTAGAGCATAGGCCCTTTTGGGCCTCTTGTTTAATCATAATAAAATAACAGTAAAACCCAACTGTCAATCAACTTAAAAACCGCTCCTAACACTAACTAAAATAAATTCCCATTCCATAATAGGTGCGCTCTTCGGAGCGGCGCCAATAAGACATTCGGAACTCCTCGGCCAATTTTTATCGAAACAACTGTAACGTTTCTTCCCAAGCTAGCTCGGACATGCTACCTTGAATTAAACTACAACCCTATTCTCGGACTACATTGTCCCAAAAATTAAGTATGAAATTAGTAATATATGCAAGTGATTAACAATGATTGCTTACAAAACCAATGATTGGAGAAATAATTATTATGGATCAAAAATCAATGTACCGTTTAATTATCCCAAAACCAAGAACGCACACACAGAAACACTACAACATCTATGCTATAACTTCAACAGGACCAGCATACAAAACGCTTATAAACCAATCTCACACTATATTAGTGAAACCCGCAGTCTTAATTGTATAGTTCAGAACCCGCCCTAAACAGTACAAAAAGATACTTCAAAGCTTCCCTATATTATGACGTGATGCTTTCCCCTCGGCCTCGAGACACGAACTAACCATTTCTATGCCTTTTGCTGCTTATATACCCTATCATCACGTTACCAAAACAGAATGATCCATTTTAACAAATACTATGGGTGAAACCATTATATATAACTTACATTAAAGACTAGGGGTGTCAAGCTCATTAATCTTTAGAAAAGGTAGAAAACCATTAAGAATATAACTTCTTTCGTATCAATTTTATAAAACCATTACTTGAATATCAAATACACAAATCATCTTAAAGAAGTAATAAGAAAACAGCGGAATTCGTAAAAAATCAAATACTTTATAAATGTCACTAAAACAGAAATGTTTATTTTGCGGGCTCCGGACTACATGATTCCAGGAACTTTACAAGACGTATGCCGGTACATCAGTTGAATTAGTTCGTAAATATTGAAATTATTTTATTAATTAAATGTAGTATTTTAGAATTGTATGTATTGATCTAAGTTCAAATTGATTGCCAGTGAAGTGTACTATTGCAAACATAATTAAGATTCCCAAGAGTTAAGTCATAAAGTTTAACTGCTAAATAAAATTACTTCGCGATCTACTTGCAGCGGACTTAAACGTACCTCTTTTTGAGTATGTAAACCGTCCAAATACATCCGAAGTTGTTTACGATACAAATGGCCGAGGAGCTCCGAATGCTTTACCTTTTATCTTTGAACTTTTAATAAAATGTTCATGGCCTATTACAGGCTTATACAGAGTTAACAAACAAAATGCAATAATAAAATGGAATGACAAACACAAATGTTTCCTCATCCAAACTGGATGAGGATCATAATATCTATCTCAAACATATTCTTCCAGTTTCGACATACTAATTGCTACACCACTTATATATGATAGCTGAAATTGGTTCGATTGCTGCTGAGAACATTGCATTGGAAACATAAAAGCTATTTAACAAAATATTACATGTCTACCTATGGAATTAGACCATAGTGCCATGTTCTTCACACCTATGTCCGTGACAGTAATGGGCAATTTAACGATGGCATTTGAATCGAAATCAGTATCGTGTTATGAAATTATATCCATTTCGATTTGGTACACGCTTGTTTTTTTTTTGTTTTTTCACCAATACCTTTATTTACTTAATTAAGTATGACTTATAGAAATCAGACCATAGTACCGCGTTTTTCACAAATGTGTCCATTCGTTTGCGGTAAAGCACGATTTGCATCTCTGAATATAAGACAATTTAATTAAATTTTCTTAACATATGAATTTAAAACAAAGGCATCATGTGAAAGCTGGTGGTCTCTTCTTTGCATTTACACATTTTTTAATCAATTGATTTAAAATTATAGTAATTAGATCACAGGGCCGTTTTTCATAACTAAGCCCCGTTGCAGCATTGTGTGAATTTCAACGGTGAATTCGAAACAAAAAATCTCGTGAAAGCTTGTGTTCCTTTCTGTGCAACAACAATTTGATTTACAAAGTTGATTTAGAAATATTGGAATTATACCACAGGGCCATGTTTGTCATATCCGTATCCATTTACGGTATAGCGCGTTTGCAAAGATGAATTGATAGCAATTTTATCATAACCTTTCACACTAGGAAATAAATTACGAAAACGTTTTCTGAAAGCAGGTTGTTTGTACTTTGCAACGATACCAAAATTTATTAAATTGATAAAGAAATAAAATAGTTAGACACTTCACACTGTTTTTCACACTTGCGCTTAGAACTATGCGATACCTATGCCAATTTCAACGTTGACTTTTAGACATTATTTGCATAGCTTATATAGGTACATTGTAGGAATTTAAAACCAAAAATATTTTCTAAAGCTGGTTGACTCTTCTTTACAACGATTCTAAAATTGATTAAACTCGTAAAGAATTAAAAAAAGTTAGACCCTAGGGTCGTGTTATCATACGTTTTTTTTGTATTGCTCAACGTCAATGTACTAAGTGACAGGCCGGGTCGAACTCGTATGGATGAAGGGAAAACGTAACACAAGCTTTGAATGAAAATAGGGCATTTATTAATGCCATAAACGTGTTTTTACGAAATATCGTAAAATAAAACATAAGTGTCAATAGCATGTACACGTATAAAAACATTTCCCGAAAATACATATCTGGGTGGAAAAACCGACATAAAATGTTTTTACGAAATATCGTAAAATAAAACATAAGTGTCAATAGCACATGTGCCTGACAAAACTGGTGAAGAGAAACAAAAAACTAACAATACATATGGTAAGAAAACATGAAAAAACATGGGGTTAAACGATGTGGTCACAATTAAATGTGACATGAAAAACAGTTAGATAAGCTCATTTCTCGATCTTGTAAACTGACAGATATTTAAACGGAAGGTGGTGGGGATGGTGGTGGTGTATTATATGAAAACTAAAATAAAATGCCGAGGCTTTCGCCCACGCTAAAAATATATCAGTAATGGCTACAACGTATCGCGATTGGCTATTCAGAGCCACATGAGATAAAACTCAAAGGTGATTGGCTGAGGCAATAATTTATGCAGGATGTTGACAGGGTTAAATACCACTAAATTAATGTTTGAACAATTCCATAAATAATTTTATGTTTGCATAAAATTTCATTTATGTATTGCTCAACGTCAAGGTACTAAGTGACAGGCCGGGTCGAACTCGTATGGATGAAGGGAAAACGTAACACAAGCTTTGAATGAAAATAGGGCATTTATTAATGCCATAAAAGTTTTTTTTACGAAATATCGTTAAATAAAACATAAGTGTCAATAGCATGTGTATAAAAACATTTCCCGAAATACATATCTGGGTGGAAAAACCGCCACAAGGGGTCGTGTTTTCATACGTTTATATCTCTGTGCGATATTACGCGATTTTCAACGATGACTTTAAAATAATATTAGCATATTTTTTACTCTAGGAATTAAAAACCAAAAACATTTTCTACAAGCTAGTTCTTTCTTCTTTACAACGATACCAAAATTTATTAAATTGGTAAAGAATTTAAAAAGCTAGACCCTAGGGTCGTGTTTTCCATACCAATGCCTCTGTAGAGGCCTTATAGGGCCGTATTTTATACATTCACTTGGTGGCTCATTTCCGGAAATGAGTCACAAATTAGTATCTAAGAAAGCTAGTCGATATTTTGGAAGCAGTCGAGTATTTATACAACTTCAAGCAGAATCAGGTGATTTCGTGTCCATTTTACTATTTTTATGTTGTTAGATCTAACAGCGCTTACACTTTATTTGTACTTTATTATTTTTTGATATTGTTTCAGTTATTTTTTGATATTGTTTCAGCATGGGTCGCAACAAGATGTCTCACGGGACATCAGAGATATCATGTCTCAGGTAAAAAACCTTTATGAAATGATACATTTATTATCCTCCGCTAAAAATCCCCCGCCGAAAGTCAAAAGAGAATTTGTAATAGTAGGAATTTGTGTGTGTGCGTGTGTGTAGGGGTGGGGGTAGTCTAAAATAATGGACTTATTATAAGGGATTCTTCCAATCCCTGAAGTCTAAACGGGTTTGTGCAAAAACGGGTTTTGAAAAATATTGAAAGTGTATTTAGAGAAGTATTTTTTGTTTGAAATAGATAATACAGGTTTATATTCATATTTTAACATGTAAGTGCAAAGATATTTTGCACAAAACAAGCATTAAATGTTTTTAATCACCTTTCCAATAAAAGGAAACTTGACTGACACAGACAACAAATATGCCAAGCAAAACAATTCGACCCAATCGTAATAACTCGGCCATCGTCTCCAAGCTTCGAGGTTGTCCTCGTTAATACAATTGTAACAACTCGGCCATGGCCGAAGTGTTCGGGTGGTTTTAAAACTGTGAACCACAGCCTTGCAGGTGCCCTTCATGTATATATCGTTTTGTTTTGACATTATGAGATGAAGAAACAACACATCAAACTCATAATTAAACATTGGATATTTATTTTTTGTGAACGGAACTTATATTATACTGGTTGGGAAGCAGTTTCCGACGGTTTTTATACATTTTTTTTTTGTTGTGTTTAAATACCTACTTAAATTGTTCACATTTGAGATAACTACAGCTCAAGCTGCTATTGTCGATATATTTTTCACATGTGTGATGTCACATATAGAGTATCTAATAGCGGCGCAAAGAAGGTACTTACACTGTTCTGATTAGCTTGTGATGAGAAGCAGTTTCCGACAAATCAAATGCCCGGCAGATTTGAGGTGCCTATTGTGTGTTTTTATTATCCGTTTATTTAATATACTAAATATAAGACCTTAAGAAGAGAAATATTATTTAATTTTTCAGCATTTACGAAAAATTTAAATCTTAAAATATACGACAGTCAATTCATACTCGAAATCAGGCAGACACTGAATATCAATGATATTTTGATTCATTTCTAATAGAAACTTGTGTTTGTAAACATTTAAGTGAATGTGGGTCAAAACATTAAGCATGACACCACGCAGTGTTCACAAATATGAACACAATGATCATCAGTTTTATAAGTCAAGTTAGAAAAACCTTGTAGCTATTCAAAGATATGGAAATTAGGTTCACACGCATGCGCAATACGCTGTGCGTACTGATCCCCCATGTGCAAGTTTTTCTTACAAAATGAAAAATAAACATTAAACAGTACATAATAATAATAATTTTACTTACGTGTCTCGGTAGGAATTTCAACTTTTGATTGCCTATAAAGTTGAATTGCAATACCTTCTTTATGAAGATCTAAAGAAAGTATGCGAAAAAGCGCTTTGTTGGAAACTGCTTCTCAACCAGTATATTAAAAAAATTATCGGGTAATATTTCTTTTTTTTATAATATTTTATAGACGCAATATGCTTTAACCCGGAATCCCTGATCGGAAAAACCACCCACTGTTGGTACAAAACAATTTGTACGTGAAGGGTTTGCCATATCACAAATCGTAAAAAATCCGTCAACGTACAAATATTTGGACTAGGGTAGGAGGGTTGGGGGGAATCTTTTCCGGGGTATAACTTATAAAGTCTTTGAGGAATTGACTTTAATCTTAATATACAGATATATCTCATTGAGAAAAAGTGCATTGCACTGAAACCATAACCATGAGTGCAGTATTTTTTAACTCACCTTAGCCGTAGCCTGAGGGTGAGCTATAAGGATCGATGAATGTCCGTTGTCCGTCGTCTGTCGTCCTTTTGAGGGGGGTGGGGCTAAGGTCAAGGTCACTGTTACTAAAAATAGGAAAATGGTTTCTGCCCAATAACTTTAGTTAGCATTGATAGATATTAACGAAACTTGTTGTGTAAGTTGCTTATGTGAAGAGCTAGCATGGGATTGCTTTTGAGAGGGGAGGGGCTAAGGTCAAGGTCACTATGACTTAAAATAGAAAAATGGTCAAGGTCACTGTTACTTAAAATAGAAAAATGGTTTCCGCCCAATAACTTTAGTTAGGATTGACAGATATTGATGAAACTTAGTGTGTAGGTAGCTTATGTGAAGAGCTTGCTTGGGATTGCTTTTGAGGGGGGTGGGGCTAAGGTCGCCTGTTACTAAAAATAGAAAAATGGTTTCTGCCCAATAACTTTAGTTAGGATTGATAGCTATTGACGAAAGTTGGTGTGTAGGTAGCTTATGTGAAGAGCTAGCTTGGGATTGCTTTTGAGTGGGCAGGGGCTAAGGTCAAGGTCACTATAGGGTCGGGTAACCCGAACCAAATGTATTTTTTTTAGGCCTTGCTAAAAATAGAAAAATGGTGTCCGCCCAA
Source organism: Mya arenaria (assembly GCF_026914265.1). Classification (NCBI taxonomy): domain Eukaryota; kingdom Metazoa; phylum Mollusca; class Bivalvia; order Myida; family Myidae; genus Mya; species Mya arenaria. The sequence continues at coordinate 49,444,878 of NC_069126.1, read as the reverse complement.
TAACCTTAGTTAGGATTGACAGATATTGATGAAACTTGGTGTGTAGGTAGCATGTGAAGAGCTAGCTTGGGATTGCTTTTGAGTGGGGAGGGGCTACGGTCAGTGTCACTGTAACTTGAAATAGAAAAATGTTTTTTGCCAAATAACTTTTGATAGCATTGATAAATATTGATTAAACTTGGTGTGTGGGTAGCTTAAGTAAAGAGCTAGCTTGGGATTGCTTTTGAGGGGGGTGAGGCTAAGGTCAAGGTCACTGTTACTAAAAATTTAAAAATGGTGTCAGCCCAATAGTGATGTTCCGATGATCAATTATAATCGAAAATGGATTGGTTGGGCCTGAAATCGGCGACAATGGATAGTATTTGGTTATAATCGATTATCAAAAAAAAATAATAATAAAAAAAAAAAATAATTAGTAAGTGTTCAGATGTTATCTTTAACAAAATGGCTGATGAAAGCCACAATGAGCAAAAAAATGAACTATTTTTTATACAACAACACTTAGAGTGGAACCGATCATCGATAGTAAAATTGCAACCGATTCCCAACACTACCGCCCAATAACTTTAGTTAGCATTGATAGATATTGATAAAACTTGGTATGTAGGTAGCTTATGTACAGAGCTAGCTTGGGATTGCTTTTGAGGGGGGTGAAGCTAAGGTCAAGGTCACTGTTACTAAAAATAGAAAAATGGTTTCTGTCCAATAACTTTAGTTAGGATTGATAGATATTGACGAAATTTTGTGTGTAAGTACTAGTAGCTTATGTGAAGAGCAAGCTTGGATTTTCTTTTGAGGGGGTGGGGTCAAGGTCACTGTTACTAAAATAGAAAAATGGTTTCTGCCCAATAACTTTAGTTAGCATTGATAGATATTGATGAAACTTAGAGCGAAGGTAGTTTATGTAAAGAGCTAGCTTGGGAGGTGGGGTCAAGGTCACTGTTCCTAAAAATAGAAAAATGTTTTTCTGCCCAACAACTTAGTTAGAATTGATGGATTGTGATGAATCTTAGTGTGAATATAGCTTATATGAAGCTGCAGATTGAACTTGCTCATACAACAAATTAATTGGCTATAATTTCTGATTGCCCATAACAAAAACCTGGTTTCGTCGCATTGCGGCGCTTCTAGTTTTATTTATTGCCCTTTGTTAATTTTCATACTTGTTTTTGTTTGGAGAATGACTTAAAGAATTTTTAAGGTATTGACTTCAAACAACATATTCAGATATCTCATTGAGGAGAAGTGCAGTGCACTGAAACCATAACTCGACCAAAAAAATAAAAATAAAAGTACCCAAAGGTCATTAATTTTTATTTTAGCTCAGAATATTGTTTAATAAAGCGTGTTTCATGTTTTCATTCTATTCAGTTACTTCATAGATACTTGAACAGCTGTTTTTTTTCCTACACTTAAGAAACATAATTATTATGTACAAGTTTGACTTATTTCTACAGATATTTGACTTGAAATATGGTGACTTCAGTGTCCCACCAACCTATAAAATCTGTAGAAGCAGAGTAATTTGATACCACAACATTAGATTTGGAAGCCTTTAGTTACATGTAGATAATTTAAATCGGTTATTCAGGAAATAACAAAAAAAGCAATAGGATGGGTTCACAGTAGGCTGCTAATATAGGGTTTAATATATTAGAAACTTTAACCTGCTAAACTTTGAGTATATATATGTGAAAACTTCTGATTTAGGAAAGGAATTTACATAAGTTTTTAGTAACTTGTTTTCCAATCCTTATTATTTGTATTGTTGTTAAAATACCTTGTATATGTAAATTTGAAATAAATACTGTTTAAACTAAAACTTCTGATTTAACGGATAAATTTGCATCTACATCTGATGATTCGGCACCTACTAAGGTACTGAGGACACACCCACTGCGATCATTAAGACAGAAATTATTGTGTATTCCTGTTAGTGTTAAAGACCATCTTTCATCATCTGGCCTTTCAGTCCATTTTAGGAAAAACAGCTAGACGTTTTGAGAAAATTTGTGTTGTGAAATGTGCCATTTTGAAAAAAAAAATCGTTTTACATAAAAAAAGGGAAATTTTACAGTTTAAAGAACAAGCATTCTGTCTCCTGCAAATGAGGGAATTATTTAAAGAGTTGTTTCTTTTCCCTCTCAAAATAGCTGAACTGTCTGAAATATCAATCTGTGTGAATATAATGCACCAGTCAATTGTTACAACGGCCCCCCCCCCCCCCCCCCCAGGTCTGGAGAATAGCGGGGACTTTGACTTTCGATCCAGCCAACCCCGGCTAAATCCTTGCTCTGCGGGGATGAACTGATGGTAAAAACCCCGCCAAATGCCCCCGCACCCAAGGGACCTTAGGTTAGGCCCATTCCCCGCTATATTTTGCGTGAAGACAAAACCACCGCATTCACCCGGCACTGCGGGGCCACCTGAAAGGTAAAAACTCTGCCCATTTCCCCGGCTATCCCCGGGTATACCCCCTGACCTAGGGGGGATCATGGCTACAATTGACTGGTGTATCTATAAATACATTGTATCTATTGCAATAACTCATGACAGTTAGTATTGCATACTGATCTCTGAATTCAATAATCCCCAAAGCTTTACATCACACAATTCTTTAGGATGTTGAATGAACCATTACAGGTAAAAATACTTTTGAAAAGATTTTTTTTACTTTTGATCAAGATTTTCAACAATAAAAGGAGTTTGATGCTGATTATGATAACTATCATATTGAGACAAATGGATGTTCTATTAATGTATTGAAAAGAATTGTGTCTAAAATGTTATATTACATTATACATGCATGTTTATAATTTTGGGGAACATCTATGAGATATAAACCACAAAGGAGGATATTGAATCTTGCCAGTGTATTTTGCCACCCTTTTGTGCATCTGGCCAGGGCCTTTGGATTTGTGAAAATACATGTAGCGACAAAATGCATGAAATTGTTAATTTTCAATACTATATTTCTAACAAGGAAACAAAGGAAAGATATTTTAAGATACAGGATTTGAAGAACTCTAAGAGATTTGGATTGCATTTAAACATAATAGTACTACTGTTATAAGCTGGATTGTGAATTTTGAGTTCAATTTTTGTAAGAAATAGTATACTTTTTTGAATTGAAAATAGGGCCAAATTTCGTCCCCATTTTTAGTAAAATAGAAACTCTTCTCACCTATTATAATATCAGTTTTTATGATATCAGTGTTTTAGCCTTATGGAATGTAACTGCAATGTAGATTTCACTTGATACAGGAAAAAGCTTGAAGAGAGAGAAAAGGAGATTACCGAAAAGGATGAGGAGCTTGCCAAGAAGGATGAGGAGCTTGCCAAGAAGGATGAGGAGCTTGCCAAGAAGGATGAGGAGATTGCTAAGATGAAACAGGAGCTGGCCGAGAGTGAAAGAAGTAAAGTTTTCCTATGAACAGTTTTTACTTTTTAGGTTTTTTTTTTATTTTTGCTTTTCTGATTCACAAGAAAAGGTTGACATTGTGTTTGTCATTGCATATGCCTAAAGATAGGACAATGGTTTCCCCCAATAAATGAATGTAAAATTGATGGATAGTGATGAATGTTGGTGTGTAGGCTGCTTTAGATTGCTTTTGAGGGAGGTGGGTAAAGGTCAGGTCAGGGTCACTGTTGCTAAAAATATTAAAATGGTTTCATCCAAATAAATTAAGTAAGAATTGATGGAGAGTGATGAAAGTTGGTGTGTAGGTAGCTTATGTGAAGAGCTAGCTTGGGATTGCTTTTGTGGGGGTGGGAGTCAAGGTCAATGTCACTATTACTGAAGATAGAAATGGTTTCTGCCCAATAACTTCAGTAAGAATTAATGGATAATGATGAAAGTTGGTGTGTAGGTTGCTTTTGATGGGGACAGGGTCAATGGCATGGTCGCTGTTACTAAAAATAGAAAATGGTTTCTGCCAAATGAAGTAAGAATTGATGGATAGTGATGACATGTAGCTTATGTGAAGAGCTAGCTTGAGAATGCTTTTGAGGAAGGTGGGGTGGAGGTCAAGGCCACTGTGTCTTAAAGTACAGCAATGGTTCCCATCCAATAACTTAATTTAGAATTGGTTGATGGTAATGGAAGTTTGTGTGTACGTAGTTTGTGTCAAGTGCCAGCTAGGATTTGCTCTGGTGGGGGTGGGGGTCAAGGCTTCCGCCCAATAACTGGTTTCATCGCATTGCAGTGTATTTAGTTTTTCTAATATCATTATAACGACTACATTTAAGAACAAAGTGATTCTCATCTTCAAGCACATTGCACAAATGACATTTTTTCTGTATACATGGTGAAAACTGGCTTATCTGAAATAAACAGAAGTCCATGAATGTTAACTTTATTACAAAAAAACAAGCCTAATATGTTTAAATGGCTAAGTTGTTTGTTGTGTTTGTGTGTGTTTTTCTTTCTCAGAATATCTGTATCTTAGACTAAGTTGCTTTTTTTCTGTTTTAGAGATCAACAAGTTATGTGAGCAGAATGAACTACTCAGAAAAAAAGTTTTTACGAAGGTATTTATAAACATTAAATGTGTTTAAGTAAGGTTTCATTGCAGTGATTTTTTTGCTTGCAATTTACGGTACTGCCTTTGAAAGCTGATTTCCCATGCAAGAAAGTGTCCCTTTTTGCCCAAATGATTTCTTATGTGTTTTACACCTTTTTTTGTGAAGGAATACAAAAAAATGCATTTTTTGAAAGAACAAACAAGACCAGAAAATAGTACTTAGTTTTGATTCAGAATGTCATATTCAACTCGGGTGGATTTTTGAAGATAATATATTGGAGTCACCTTGTGGTCAGTCAGTCGGCTTGTTTGTCGGTATATTGCAATTGGATGGAATTTACTTAAACTTCATAAGATGGTTAAGTACAATGAGAGCAAGTGCAGTGTACAAGAACCATAGCTCTATTTCAACTATTTACAGAGTAATTGTCCTTTGTTACTTTCTTCTTGTCTGGAGCATAACTTGAAAACTAATGGATGGAATTTTAATAAACTTCAGGGTTTTTTTCGAGCACAATAAGAGGATTAGTGTAGTGTATAAGAACCATAACTATATTTTAGCTGTCACTTTTTCTTGTCTGGAGCATAACTTGAAAACTAAAGGATGGAATGAAATTAAACTTTGTACAATGGTTAAGCACAATGAGAGTAAATTCAGTGTACCGTCTATAATCGTATGCCATTGTTTTTACTCGTTTATAAAGGCAAAGCGTATTTAGTTAAACTTCAAGGTTTTCGATTATTTCAAGTTTTCTTCCGGAAAATGATCAGCCAATTATGGAAACCATTATCTATTTTTAACTGAGTTGAATAAATTGACTGAATTGAGTTCACTGAATTAGACGGAATGAGTTTCCAATTCTCGTTTTTCTTCATTATGAGTCCCTTTTAAATTAATTGCGTGTTCTGCCTTCTGCGTATTTACGCAAATATGCACCTTGTAACTCAGCATTCCATGCATATTTCATTCAATTGTCCAAATAATCCTGAAAACATGGCGCTGAGGGGGGCATTATGTTTGACAAACATCTCTTGTTCTAGGTATTTAATTATCACATTACTTACTTGAAAATGCTTTTGTAAAAATAGTTAGTAAATAAATTTCTTTCTTTTTTTTGTGTTTGGTGGTCATAACAGAATATTTTTTCCCAGCTGACTTTGCCTTGGACAACAAAAGTGCTTAACCTTTCAATGCAAAAATATCGAAAGGATAGTTTTACTGATTCAGTTTACTTTAACCATAATGTATTTTACCATGATTGTGAAGGAAGCTATAATAGCTTAAACTAAGTCACTCTCTTTGGCACGATGTTGTGAGAGAGTGTGATCTTGTGTTGTGGGGGGAACCAGAGTACCCGGAGTAAACCCACTTGTCCGGCTTGGTGACCACTAACCAAATTCACATGCGCCCAGGCTGGGAATCAAACCCGGGTCGCCTTGGTGGGTAGCGAGTGCACTAACCACTGCACAAACCCAACAACCAGTTACTGTTTGAAGACTATTTCCCTGGTTAATCTCTATATATCACATATAGCATATATATTAAAAGTTAGCATAATTATTTTGACTAATTGTTACTTGTTTTTAGGGTGCCAGTGATTATCAACCCACAGTTGACGTGATGCTGAATGATGTTACAGCGAGTGAAGCAGCAAATGTTATAGACACTCATGGACAATGTTTAGGTGCAAAAGGTGGCTCTAATACCCTAGCACACTCTTCTTCTGATGAGCCATTGACCACAGAATATGATATTTATGGTAGCTTCAATTTTATTTATAATTTTTATTACACCTGCATAATTTTGCAGATATAATTAAATAGGTATCATACTGTCCAGCGACTACACAAATTCATTCTACTTTCTAACTTATTTGTTAGTTATCCAATCATAAGTTAACCAAACTTGATTAAAATGTTAACCCAGATCCCTCAATTTACTCAATAGAGTTATAGCCCTTGAATTATATAAAATGACTAGATTCACTTTGTCTGATCTCAAAACTGCATTACCTATCCAATCATTGAATCTTAACCAGATTTATTGACAATGTTAATTTTCATACTTTTTTGACTGAGTTTGATAAACAGCCAAATTTCAAAATCAACTAAAATGGTCTGGGCCCAGTGTTTCAAGCACAACAAGTTTAGTAAATTAAGGCCACAGTTAAGATGGCTTCATTTTTTTTTGGAATTCTAGCCCCTATTCAACTTAAAATTTGTAAAAAAAAACAATAGTGTTAAAACAGTTTGGTACACATGTTCAACACCACAAAACAGAGATCTAGTTTGACTTTTTGTACAAACTGCTCATGTTTGAGGGAGATAAAGCCCCTGTTCCACTGGAGTATGATTGATTTTGAAAAGCAGATATGTCACTTAATCTCACTTTATCGGCCGCAATTTGTTTACATCACACCTGCTAATGTTATTAATAGTCATAAGTTACCTAAGTTCCCTCATGTATTTCTAGTAAGATATGCAACAGCATGAATATTAACAAAGAAGTTGTGGCTAATATTTAAAGTGCAGAGATATATCGAAATAGTTACTTCTTTGTTACAATTAAGAAATACAATTCTATCAAAGACACAAAATCATTGCAAGATTTACATAGAATATCATTACATTTTATTAATTGATTTAACACTTACATACAATATTAAATGCATTACTTGAAAAAATGTCTTATTCAGAACGCTCAGAACCAAAGAGATTCTGCAAAAGTGACGAACAGGAAGATTGCGAGTCTGATACTGTACCTGATGACTGGGAAGAGCGATGCGAAGAGCCAGGTAAACTAAAAGTATCTGGGGTTTTTGCTCTCGAAGATTGGCATATCAAAATCCAGGCTCTCCAGCCCTCTAGTTTTTCCTAGTTTTCCTATTTTTTTTAAAGTGCTCCTAGATTTTCCTAGTTTTTCTAAAATGCTCGTAGTATTCCTTGTTTTTCATTTGCAGCATTATGTCTGAAATATTGTGTTTTCATTGTGTTTTGAAGATTTTCTTGCTTAAAACAAATTGAATGTAGAGATATTCAGCTGACCTGCCTATGCTACTGGCAGTAGTGGTTTCGTGTCACTCGTACATAGTTTGGCCTTCACCCATGGTGATTTAAGGTTAGACTATGCTGAAGTGAAGCCAAACAGAAGCAAATTTACAGTCAGCTAAACACTTATATGTAAGGTAATTGGACTGTTACAGTGGTCGAAATTAACACAAGCCCGCAAGCCTTGCACTGGTAAAATGTCTTCCGGGCTTGCTCAAATTCTGAATTTTATATAGCAGGGCTCGTTCAAAAATTTGATGACAAGCTATAGTATATGAGTTCAGGCTTGTTCATCCAAAAGTCTAATTTCAATGATTGCTGTAAAGCAGTATTAAGGTAATACTTTATCTAATAATACATCCCAAGTTTTTGTCTCAGTATTCCTAGTTTGTTCTTAGTTTTCTGCTTGAAAAATTCCTAGTTTTCTCCTAGTTTTTTCAGATGTATTGCTGGAGAGCCTGAGAATCACACCATCCCTCAATGCAACTGGTTTTCGATATCTGGTCTGTAATTTTGTTATGCAGGGAGAAAATTTAAAATTACTTGGCACATGTGTTTGATACACAAGACCCACTTCCCCAATTCAAAGGTCAACGTCACACTTACAGACTTATTATGGAATGCTGCATATTACATGCATATACAGTAACGTTGGGGATGACCCGGGCTGTTATTTTGTCATTCACTGAGAGATGTGGAAATAAAATATAAGAATTTGGTAAAACCAAGCATAAAGTAATTCAATTTTCAATAGCGTAACAAACATTTTTTGTCAACTTCTGTCATACTTGTTTAGCTCACCTGAGCACTGATGGGACTGTCCATCATTCAATGTCCTTAGCCATAAGGCCCCCATGTATGGGGAGAAATATTGTATTTGTCCTGTCTGTCCATCAATCAGTCAATCGGTAACCTTGTGTGTACATCACACTTCAATTCCACTTGATAACTATAGAACACGTGGATTCAGGAACTTCATACTTAGTATGCAGTTTGGTCATGATCTGTAGATGACCCCTATTGATTTTTAGATCAGAAGTTCAAAGTTCAAGGTTGCGGTGACCTTGAGGTGAATAAAACGGTTTCAGCTCAATAACTTTAAATCCTTTGGGTGCAGAAATTTCATAATTGGTATGCAAGTGGTCCAGGAACTTCATACTTGTAATTATGTTGATTATGACTTGTAGATGATGCATATTAGTTTTAAGATCAGTAGGTCAAAGGTCAAGGTTGCGGTGATCTTCAGGTGAAAAATGATATGTCAGATGTCACCTTAAGCTAAAAAATGGTTTCAGCCCAATCACTACAGAACATTTGCACCCAGGAACTTCATACCTGTTATGCCATAAACTGTTGGTCATGACTTTAAGTAATGACCCCTATTGATTTTGAGATTTTGATCTTATTTTATTTAGTAGATGTTCACTATTGAATAGAGGGTGGATAGGCCAAACTTCAAGGTCACTGTTGGTTCTAAAATGATTTAAGAGAAATGTTCCTAAGATGGCCCTTTTTCAAATTCCTTCAAGCCATGCTGGTTCATAAATAACTTGTCTGGTAGGTGTGGGGCTAGTTTTCATGATATGACCATACGGAAAACTTTGAAAATATTCTCCTTTGAAACCGGTCGCCATATTTTAGAATAATTTCACAGAAATTTGCTTACGGTGGCCCTTTTCCAAATGCCTTCAAGCCATGTTAGGGCGTAGAGAATTGGCCAACAATGAGAGCTAGTTATCCCTATATAACAATATGGAAAACTTTGCCAGATTTCAAAATATTTTTTAATAAAAACATGGCCAAGGCAAACAGATCTTTTCTTTAAAATTTTTGCGTTTTATCATTATTATGAACATTAATTTGATGTTTCATGTTTGTTCGATGTCTGCCCCTATAAAATGTGAACTATACTATGAAATGTAATTATACATGTTTGTACTATGCTCTTATGTGGTAAAATGCGTTGAAATTGTGGTTGAGATTTGACTTAAGAATTATTGTGATATTTGAGCCAGTAATAGACAAAAATTGTTGATCTGAGACAGGTGAAGAAATCTTCAAACAAAGGGCGAAAGCATTTCACCTAAATGAAGCATTTCAAAACATCTGAATAACATGTAATGCTAGTTAATGTTGGCCATAATTTAAAACACTTTAAGATCTGAACTTGGTTATATATAGTTTTAGTTTATTTCAAATACATTAGGTAGTATTTCCATGTGTATAAGCAGTAAAACATGCAAGATCCTCCAAATATCAAGTTTTACAATTTGCAAATTTAACAATTATAAGTTAATAATGCAAAACATATTACATATCAAATTAAGCTAGGGAGAGGATATACCTTCAATATAAATAATTCTCCATAATTATGATTATTAATCCTTTTCTTAAATCTATAGCCTTAAACATATGTATTACATCGCTAGTTTCCTATTTACATTGATACTTATAGAGGAGAATAATTTTACAAATGTTACCATATTATGTCGGACGTAATAATTCCTATATACATGTATGTATGTTTTTCTAATGTTAGTATAAAGTTCACATTAAACATGCACTCTTACTCCCAAATAACATTTACCACAATTGATAGAAATGTTTTAATATACCAAAAAGGATGAATTAATGTAAAAAACAATGGGTTATGAAGGATACTGAGTTTAATTTAAAAGAAAGGTGCAGAAAAAGTGCAGAAAAATACAGTATTTCTACCTTAGAAATGGTAGTAGATCGCAGTAAATCTTTTAGCATTCACCATTCATTTAATATATTTGCATTAACAGCTATTTAATACACGGTAACAAACTTGTTATCAGCAATTAATATTTTCCATAAATGCATCAATTAGTAAGTACATGTAGTTAAATTTTTATCACTACAAATTAATGTTTGTTATGCATGTGTATGTATTGATTTTGAATAAGTGTCACTTTAAAGAACAATATGATACTCTTCATCGAGCACATAACACATAATTATGACATTTTCTTTCTGTATTGTAACAGAATACTGACCAAAAAAAACTACTAAAATAACCAGAAGTCCATGAATGTTAAATTAATTAAGAATAATATGTGTAATATATTTACGCGGGCAAGTTATTTGTTGTGTTTGTGTGTTTTCTTCTTCTTCAGAAACTCTGTACCTAAGATTTAAGTTTCTTATTTTTCTCTTTCAGAGTCCAAAAACTTAATGGAGCAGGATGAATTGCTCAGAAAAAATGTTCATTCCCAGGTATTTATAAACATTAAATGTGTTTAAGTAAGGGTCCATTGCAGTGATTTTTCTCCTTACAATTTACTGCCTTTTAAATCTGTTTTCCTCAGATGATTTTTTTCCGATTTCGCCAAACTTCCCAATGTGTAATAACACCATTTCTGTCAAGGCAAACAAAAATAATGTATTTCTTGAAAAAAATGTGATCCTTATACACAAAGCCAGCTCTTACACAGTACATAAAAGGAGTAAAAACATGTATATTTGATATTATAGCATAAAAAGATATCTTTGATGTGGCATGATTTTGCATTCCCTCTTTAAAGTTTTCCCAGTTTGGAACTTACAGATGATGGAAGAAATTCCCCAAAAATCACTGCATCGAAAATTATAAAAGAAAACACTAGAATTTCATATTTATTCCATGTATAGAAGTTTTAGAATAAACAAGATTCCTGTAGACTTTTAGAGAAAGTTTTTGAGGACTTTTGAAGTTAAAAAACATTCTCTGTTGGTATATAAGGACAACCTTCCCTGATCATTTGACTTTGGGTAATATTCAAAACCTTCATATAAGTTTCCAAGTGCTTAAACATTTGGTAAATCTTGGATTTACTTTAATTATTCTGTGAGGATTACCTGTTTACCCTTTAATGATGAAAATGTTCTGAAAATGTTGTTTGATTTATATAGTGCTCGTGTTGTGTGTTCAATATTTCATGAAGATTTAATTAGGGCCTTGCAAAAATGTGTGTCGGTTCTATAGTAATCATCCTGTCCATCTGTCTGTTCATCCACATTTTTTATGTTTCTTTTGTTTATAACTTATAAGTGGTTCAAGATATCATATTCTTTTTTGTGACAAGATTTGTAACTTATGCTTAAATATTGGTAAATTTATGGCCCTTTGTATACTTAGAAATTAATACAATTTTATGGTTTTGTTAAAAACTTGAAAATCTGTTCAAGATACAAATTCAAACTTTCTTTACTTGTAAACAGTAATAATATTCTCTTAAATATTGTCACATTTATGGCTCTTTGTATATGACATTTTATGGTTTTGTTAGTAACTTAAAAACCATTCAAGTTGTTAAAACTTGACTTGCTCACAGTAATGATACACTCTTGTATATCATTCAAGTACTGTCATCTCAACATGAATTTAAGTAACATGAATACCTTTTATCAAGTCATGTTTTCGATGCTTAACAGATAGAGTCTTAGTTTTATACCTAATAACCGTACAATGGCTTAAAATTTGCACCCCTTATCAAATGTGCTATAATTTTGGGCCCTAATGACTCTTGTAATGGCTCTAGTTTAGTGAACAATCAGAAATACCAGGATCAGTGAAGATATTTTGTGAACTTTTGGACATTATTTTTTATTCTATGTATCTCTACATACCACAAGAAAGCATACATATTAAAAATAGATATATTTTGACTAATTGTTACAATGCTCTTGTTTTTAGGGTGCCAGTAGTTCTCAACGTACAGTAGATGTGTTTTTGAATGAAGCTACAGCGAGTGATGAACCAAATTTCACAGAGCCTCGTGTAGAATGTTTAGGTGCAGACAGTGGCTCTAAACCCAAGGCACATTCTCCTTCTGGTGAGCCATTGCACACACAGGATGGTAATTATAGTAGATAATATTTCGCACATAATTATAGGGACCATGTTGTCCAGCGTCGTAACATTTCATTCTGTTCTCTGACTGATTTTTAGCTCTACTGGCCAAAGGCCAGAAGAGCGAGCTTATGCGATGGTATTGTGAACATAGTATGTGTGTCCGTGCGTCTGTAAACAATTGCAGTCTTCAGTTTTTTAGCTCTACTGGCCAAAGGCCAGAAGAGCTTATGCGATGGTAATGTGTACGTAGTATGTGCGTCTGTGCGTCTGTAAACAATTGCTTGTGAACACGATACAGTCTTCAGTCTTCATTTTGATTGTATCTCGATGAAACTTGTACAGTATCTAGATATCCATTAGAGCTCGGTTCCTTTCGAAAACCAGCCAGATCCGCCCATGCATGCCTAGATTATGGCCCTTGATAGTATAAAAAAATGCTATTGTGTAATCACTAGCTTGTGAACACGATACAGTCTTCAGTTTTGATTGTATCTCGATATCCATTAGAGCTCGGTTCCTTTCGAAAACCAGCCAGATCCGACCATGCATGCTTAGATTATGGGCCTTGAAAGTATTAAAAAATCAGTTCGTCTGTAAACAATTGCTTGTGAACATGATACAGTCTTCAGTTTTGATTGTATCTCAATGAAACTTGTACAGTAGTTAGATAACCATTAGAACTCGGTTCCTTTTGAAAACCAGCCAGATTTGCACATGCATGCCTGGATAATGGGTCTTGAAAGTATAAAAAATGCTATTTTAAGCTATGTCTATTGTTAGCCAAGACTACATGAGCGAAGTCTATTTTTAGCCAAGTGTACATGTAAATTCGCAATTGCTTGTGAAGGTTTGTTCAAATTATGCCCCTAATACTACCCCCCCCCCCCGGATATTGTCCCGCAAGTGATTGTTCAAATTATGCCCCTTGGGTCAAAACTGGCACTGCCTTGGGTGTCACAATTTTCCTAGAGACTTATTTAAACATTTGAAATAATGCCCCTTGGGCAAAAGCTGGCCCCACCCCTTTTGACTTACTTATTAATTTTTAAAGCTACAGTAATGAAATTTTGGCACATATTAAAATAGTTCATGCAACTAATCTGCTTACAACACTTCCTGTCCTCAGATGTTGAACATGCAGAGTTTTCAGCTAACCAAAACACTTAAAGTGAACTATATATTTGTTGCCTATTACTCAAACGTACATGCTCTGGATTGAAAATGACCACAAGAGCCATGCCAGTAGAGCATAGGCCCTTTTGGGCCTCTTGTATTGTATCTCGATAAAACTTGTACAGTATATAGATATCCATCAGAGCTTGGTTTCTTTCGAAAAACATGTGAAGTCAAGTCTAGGATGAAAAGGAGACAACGTGCTTTTTTGGTTCTGCAGGTGATTTTGTGAAGTACTTTGCCTTGTTCTTGTTGAATGGCCATGCAAAGGCCATTTTTTTTAAGCTCTATTGGCCAAAATGTCTGTAGTTCTCGCATTCATCTAAACAAAATTGGTTATGAATGTTTGTTCAAATTATGCTCCCGGGGTCATTACTGGCCACGCCCCAGGGCTCACAGGTTTGGTATACCTCAATTGGAAAATGTTTGAAAATCTTTTTGTGTGTTCACGCATCCATCTAAGAACAATTGCTTGTGAATACAATTGCTTGTGAATGTTTGTTCAAATTATGCCCCTGGGGTCATTACTGGCCATCCCTTGGTGTTCACAGGTTTGGTTGACTTAAATTGGGAATGTTTGATTTTTTTTTTGTCTGAACCAGCTATGCAGACACTTCCTATTTTGAATAAGGCATAATTTAGTGGTCTGCTACCATGGATGTTCAGATTATGCCCCTGGGGTCAAAACTGGCACTGCCGCAGGGGTCACAAGTTTTCTAGAGACTGATTTAAGAAATATTTTCAAAATCTTCTTGTTTCAAACCACAAATGTCATACCTTTGATATTTGTTGTGGAGCATAATATGATGACAGCTAGCAAAACAGTTGAAATTATGTTCCTGGGGCCAAAGCTGGCCCCACCCCTTGACCTTTTTTATTTTTAAAGCTACAGCAATGATATTTAGACCATGCGTACAGTTTTGCAAATGAGCATCAATGTTGTCCTTGGATGACCTTGAAATTTGACCTTTTGACCAACTTTTTTATTTTTAAAGCTACAGAAATGTAATTTTGACCATGAGTACAGTTTTGAAAGCATTTTTTTTTTTGTTGTTGAACTTTACTTGGCACATATCAAAATAGTTCATGCAACTAATCTGCTTACAACACTCTCTGTCCACAGATGTTGAAAGTGCAACATTTTTAGGTAACCCAAACACAAAACATGAACTACTAATATATGTCTGTTGCCTTTTACCCATACATTCATGCTCTGGATTGAAAATGACCACAAGAGCCATGCTAGTAGAGCATAGGCCCTTATGGGCCTCTTGTTCCGTTATTCAATCTTTACCAAACTTGGTAAAAATTTAATGGATAGCCAGCCTGATCCCACAATTAACTTAAAAGCTATAACCCTTGAATTATAAAAAGTGACCTGATGCACTTTGTCCGATCTCAAAACTGCATTTCCTATCCAATCTTTACAGATTTGGTAACAAAGTTAATTGGCATACTATCTTGACTCAGTTAGATTAACAGCCAAATTGCATTATTAACTCGAGTTTTCTGGGCCCGGTTTTTCAAGAACTAAAGGTCAAAGTTACACTGGCTCTATAATAATTTAATGAGAAAGATGAACTGCTAACTGGAAACCAACCTTAAAAAACATCAACTTCAGTTACAAAACACTATTTTTTGAGGGAGTTGTAAATAGCCTTTTTCAACTAAGAATTTGTTAATACTATGGTGCCTGGACAATAACACAAAAAAGGGTTTAAATGATTTTTGTCACATGTTTAACACCATGAAGTACATGTTAAGTTTGACTTTAGTTACAAACAACTAATTTTTGACAGTAATGGCCATTTTTCAAATTTGATGAAAATATGGTGTAATTAATCATTAATCATTATGGAATGCTGCAGATAGAGAATTGTTGGTTATGTCAAGGCTGTAACTTTGTCATTCACAAAAAGATGATATGTCACAGTCAAGACCCACTACCATTAACTTCATCACTCCCCAAATTTGAGGTCAACCATCACGGGGTTTAGTATATGCTTATAGTTTTTTGTTAGCTCTTTTTTTATGTAGACATAGGGGAAATGGATAATCCATTAAATTGGATGGCACTTCGGGGGCTTTCGTCACTGACTGTTTTATTTCTGAAATTGTGATTTTTATGATTTAAAGGGACTTGTTCACAGATTGTATGTTGGCAACATCATGTTTTTATTTGTTTAAATTGAGTTTTTCTACTTACTTTCATTAACAAACAGCAACTGACGGATACAATTGAACATAATTTTGTAAATCCAACCCTATAGAAGTAGTAGTACATACATTTTTTAGCAAAACAAATCAAATTCTGTCATATTTTTGAATTATAGTTAACATAAAGCTTTTTACTTTTGCGGATATTTTATTCTGCGTTAAGTTTTCATTTTATGTAATAAAATCTAGAGTTTTTATCCAATGGTTATCAAACTTATCCAGAC
The DNA here is from genome assembly GCF_026914265.1 of Mya arenaria. Classification (NCBI taxonomy): domain Eukaryota; kingdom Metazoa; phylum Mollusca; class Bivalvia; order Myida; family Myidae; genus Mya; species Mya arenaria. Next base: position 49,428,835 of record NC_069126.1, on the reverse strand, counting down.
TATTTGTCGGTATGTTATCTTGAATACATATGAATATGGGTCATCTCGGGTCAAAAACAAGGTCACTAGGTCAAATCTTTAGAAGAAATATTTCACGGTAATAAATTCAACAATTTTTATCAAATCTCGATGAAACATGGCCAGAATGCTGGTCTACATTATATCTTGCATATTTTTCAATATGAGTCAACCCAGGTCAAAATTTAGGTCACTAGGTTAAATCTTAGGAAAAATATTTTCACGTCATAAATTCAACTTTATTTTTTCATATCTTGATGAAACTTGGTCAGAATATTTGTCTGCATATTATCTTGCTTATTTTTTATATCGGTCATCCCGGGTCAAATTCTAGGTCACTAGGTTAAATCTAAGGAAAATCTTTCCATGTCATAAATTCAACAATTTTTGTCAAATCTTTATGAATCGTGGTCAGAATATTTGTCTGCATAATATCTTGCTTATTTTTTATATCGTCATCCCGGGTCAAATTCTAGATCACTAGGTCTAATCATAGAAACATCTTTTCACGTCATAAATTCAACAATTTTCGTCAAATCTTTATGAAACTTGGTCAAAATATTTGTCTGCATACTATCTTAAAAGTTCTTTAATATGGGTCATCCTCGGTCAAAATCTAGGTTACAAGGTCAAACTCATGAGAAAGAATTTTACGGACATAAAAATTCATTAACTTTTGTCAAATCTTTATGAAACTTGGTCAGAATATATGTCTACATGTTGTCTTAAACATTTTTGAACATGGGTCACATCAGATCAAAAACTAGGTACCTAGGTCAAATCTTAGGAAATATTTTCCCAATGTCATAATTTTTTTATATGCTTACCAAAGGTTATCAATATCAGTCAACAACTAAATTCATTTGCTACTTTATAAACACACATCCCAATCATGAATTTCATATCTAACCATATCTTTCAAAAATTTAAATTTTAATTAACTTTAAATAGATTTGTGTTCATGAAATCTTAGATGATAGAGTGTGTCATTTAGGGTCAAAAACTAGGTCTCTGGGACAGATCTTATTGAAAAGCTGATGTATTTATAAAATGTTCATTTTTCCTCACACAAATGGAATAGTGTCTGTTGATCAGGTTTTTTGTATGAAGGATATCTCTGATTAGTATAAATATAGGTCTTTTTGGTTAAAAATACTAGGTCACTAACTCAAATCCTAGGTTTGCAAAATTGCATCGTCAATTAAAAAATCCTGCTTTAATGCGGCATTGGCGTCTTGTAAGTAATAAAATGTTTATATCTAAGGTTTAAACTAGGCCTTAAAGCACTATTTGCAAAGAGTACGAAAATGAACTCGCAGAATAAACAAGAGCGGTCACAGACAGCTATATCCCCCGCCTCATGGGGGCATTTTTTGTAACGAAAGCCAATCAATGGTAAGGGTAGTTTCTCAGGAACATAAGAAATGCGTAAAATTAAGAAAGGGCAATAACGCTTTCAAAAAAGGTCAACTTGCAAAAGCCCGACAATATGCGCTGCTTCACTTTATGATGATCAATCTGTGAAAGTTTGGTATAAATCACATGAAAAACGTAAGAGGAGTTGCAAAGAAACCAATTTTAAATGTAAAATAAGCAAAGGGCAATAACTCTTTCAAAAATGGTCAAATCGCAAAAGCCAGGCAATATGCGCTGCTTCACTTTATGATCATCAATCTGTGAAAGTTTGGTAGAAATCGCATAAAAAACGTAAGAGGAGTTGCGAAGAAACCAATTTAAATGTAAAATAAGCAAAGGGCAATAACTCTTTCAAAAGTGGTCAAATCAGGAAAGCCCGACAATATGCGCTGCTTCACTTTATGATCAACAATCTGTGAAAGTTTGGTAGAAATCGCATGAGAAATGTAAGAGGAGATGCAAAGAAATGAATGTGGGACGGACGGACGGACGCACACACGCACGCACACACACACGTGTAAGAGGAGATGCAAAGAAATGAATGTGGGACGGACAGACGCACACACACACACACACACACACACACACGCGCACGCACGCACGCACGCACACACACACACGCACGCACGGAATCGCGCCTTCCATTACTATATCCCCTCGCCTTTTCAATATAATTGTAGAGTCAACAAACCTTTTAAACGTCACATTTATAACTGTATCTTAATGACATTTGGTCAGAATGTTTATATTAGTAATCCCTTAGACAAGTTTAAATCTAGGTCAATTGTGGTCAAAAACTAGGTCATTAGGTCAAATCATAGGAAAGGCTTGTTAGCACTCTAGAGGTTACATTTATGACTGTATGTTCATGAAACTGAGACAGAATAATAATATTGAATAGTTCTAGGCCAGGTTCGTATCTGGGTCATGTGCGGTCAAAAACTAGGTCACCAGGTCAAATTAAAGGAAAAGCTTGTTAACACTCTAGAGGTCACAATTATAAAGGTTTCTTCATGAAAGTTGGTTAGAATGTTAACATTAATTATCTCTAAGTCAAGTTTAAAACTGGGTCATGTGCGGTCAAAAACTAGGTCATAAGGTCAAATCATAGGAAAAACTTGTAAGCACTTTAGAGGTCACATTTATGACTGTATCATCGGGATTCTATGTCAGAATGTTTATATTGATTACCTCTAACCCAAGTTCGAAGCTGGGTCATGTGCAGGCAAAAACTTGGTCACCAGATCAAATTTAAGAAAAAGCTTGTTAACACTCTAGAGGTCACATTTATAACTGTATCTTAATGACAGTTTGTCAGAATGTTTATATTTGTGATCTCTAAGTCAAGTTTAAATCTAGGTCAATTGTGGTCCAAAACTAGGTCATTGGGTCAAATAATAGGAAAAGCTTGTTAGCACTCTTAAGAGGTGATATTTATGACTGTTTGTTCATGAAACTTAGTCAGAATGTTTATATTGATTAGCTTTAGGCCAAGTTAGATTCTGGATCATATGCGGTCAAAAACTAGGTCACCAGATCAAATTTAAGGAAAAGCTTGTTAACACTCTAGAGGTCACATTTATGAATGTTTCTTTATGAATGTTGGTCATAATGTTTATATATATAGTCCCTAAGTCAAGTTCAAATCTGGGTCAATTGTGGTCAAAAACAAGGTCATTCGGTCAAATCATAGGAAACGCTTGTTAGCACTCTGGAGGTAACATTTATGACTGTATGTTCATGAAACTTAGACAGATTTGTTTTTATTGAATAGCTCTAGGCCAGGTTCGAATCTGGGTCATGTGCGGTCAAAAACTAGGTCACCAGGTCAAATTAAAGGAAAAGCTTGTTAACACTCTAGAGGTCACATTTATAAAGATTTCTTCATGAAAGTTGGTCAGAATGTTTAAATTGATAATCTCTAAGTCAAGTTCAAATCTGGGTCATGTGCGGTCAAAATCTAGGTCATTAGGTCAAATCATAGGAAAAACTTGTTAGCACTCTAAAGAGGTCACATTTATGTCTGTATGTCTATGAAACTTAGTCAGAGTGTTTATATTGATTAGCTCAAGACCAAGTTTGAATCTGGGTCATGTGCGGTCAAAGCTAGGTCACCAGGTCAAATAAAAGGAAAAGTATTTTAACACTCTAGAGGCCACATTTATGACCATATGTTCATGGAACTTGATCAGAATGTTATTGTTGATGATCTTTATTGGATCAGGTGAGCGATTCAGGGCTTTCAGGGCCCTCTTGTTTTAAATATTAGAGCACATTATCAAATATTCACGTTTAAAGGGTTACATTGTTAACTTAAACAAAGTTCTGAACATTTGGGCTTGTTGTTGTGTAATAATGCACCCTAGGTTTACAATAACTATATATTTAAACCTCGATTCTTAAATGTGTCCGAATTCTTATTTATGTCGATGATAACAATGTCAGGTATGATATTAATCTATGTATCTATGTTTACTTTATGGTATGCAGTTGAAGATGCAGACATTTCCCATCTCCAAACTAGCTGTGCCAACGATGATGAGCCTTGTACCTCACCAGAAGCTAAGGCAACTACAAACAAAACTAGTAGGCCATCAATACCTACACCAGCAGCTATTGAAAACATTTTTGGGCCTTCACAAACACTTGATTCTTGTTACCAAGAACTGCCGAAGGATTGGGGGAAGGATTGGCTGCCCCGAAGAGTGCCAGATGTGTTTTCTATCAAACGGTTCATGAACTTAAAGCTTCCATTCTATTATGTTGTTTATTTGATAGCTTCTTTGCTTCAGTTGTTAGGGAAAGTTCATGTCAAAGGAATTTTGATAAATAGTTTTAGTGTGGAGAATATACGCCTGTTCAAGATTGGTGGACGTTTAGTACTGAAGATTTCTGACCCAAACATGCAAGCTACATCGATGCCCCTGGATCTGTCAAACCCTATGTTAGAAAGGTGTCAGTCAGACTTAATTCATACTGTTAAATTTTGTTCGGAGATCATTACAAACTATAAAGGAAGCAAGGCAGTTACCGGTAAGGACCTTGATATCTATTTGGGTGTATTTCAGATATTTAAAACAGATGGTATTTACTCTAAATGCAATGCATTCATAAATTATTTTATTCTTATAAGCACTAACATGAAAGAGTTGCATCCCCTGCTTAAAGAATACGTTAAGAACCCAAACTTTACATTTCTATATGAGGGCAGAAACCTGCACCTGTTCAAGGAAACAGAGCATTCCTGTATGCATTGCATATTGAGGATTATCTCCCAAGATATCAAAATGGCACCTCTTAATGACATTGAATACCTACGAAATAATACCGTATTTGGTATAACAGACTGGAAACTTCATCTTGATGAGCATCTGGTCAAAGATTTTGAAATGGGGGAGAAAGCCAAGTATTCTGGTAAGAAAGTGACAAATTTATTTAAATTCTGCAAAAACGTTCTGAGCCATTTGATAGAGCGAAGGAACCAATATGACGATTTCAGTATTACATTACATAGGCTAGGTATTCATAATGATATAGACTTCATGAATTACATAGAAAGCAAAATCCCGAAACTGCCATTTCATGTTTTTTCTGGGATTTATATGTACAAAAGAAAGTGACAAACTTGGCCATTGACTAGAAGCTGTCTAAACAAATCAGAATATTCTTTCAGTAGCCCTTTAAATCCTTAAAAGATGTACGTGTCATTAAATTACCCATGGCGTTAAATATAGATTTTGTTTTGATGTTGGATTAATGTTAGCTTAAAATCCCTGATAGTAAAGAGGTTTACAACCAAATTGAAATATAGATCACAATTTATTTTCATAATAAATCAATAGAATTTTCTACTTGTGAGTAAAATGAATGGAATCAATAGTTATGACCGTCGTGAAGTATAGGGCAGAACAAATGATTTAACGTGTTATATGCGAAATTGCGCTGGTCATTTGAGTGTAAAGGTCATGTGGTATTTGAGTAAGGGTGGTTGATTATATTGGCAACTCGGGTTCAGGTCTGACTTCTCACAGTGACCATTGATTTTATTCAAATTTGAAAAATATTTATAGACATGATTGAAATTTGTTTCTCACATGCATGCATACATGTCTGGATGGATTCCGTACTTCCTATATTCTGAGGAATGAATTAGGGGTTATCTGTTTTAGTTAAGCCCTACGTGCATCGCTACGTTAACACGTTTCATCCACTCAACTGGGTGTTTTTCGTGGGCGGCTGTCATTCCTATGAAGGATATATGATGAAACCTGTATCACCATTGTAATTATTAAGAGGCGCAATTTCGACACAGAATTAATTTTTAACTATTTGTAACTATTGACGCCTAGTAGTGTACAGGTTTGATCAGGGCATGTGCCGGATGGGCCGGCAGAATTCAGACTTAATGGATAGAAGAGAGAAAAGAAAAGAGCAGTATGTTCGAACTTTTACAGTGTTTAAGTATTTATGTTGAGTGTATGTTTGTTGTTTGTATGTCTTTATATAAGCCACTCTGCTCCAACATGTTCCAAAATAAATCAACGTCTTGCCCACTGCAAACATGTGTTTGCTTTTGAGTGAATATTAATAATGATTTCAAATTCACTTTATCAGCATTGAACTCAAGTGTTGATGATCGTGCTTCTGTCAAAATCAACTCCTTTGCCATTACTTGTGATTAAAAAATAATGAAATCAAAATGTAATATTTTTTAATTTGCGCTTTCTTTTTTGAATTTGTACCATAGCTGTTGGGGAGCATACATCATTTACAATGATAGCCTATTATTATTTATTTTTTAATGACTATTGATATATATGCCATCAATGACCTAGTTTATGTTGCTGTGTTTGTATGGATTATAGTTAAGTTAGTTGTATATGAATGAAGTAGTTATGATTGCAGGCAATGCTTTAAGTTTTGTTGATTTTTCATTTTATTCATTCATTGTTATATTTGTTCATGTTTTTTTTCATGTTTTTATTTATATGTGTTTGTACCATTGTAAATATTTGTAAATATTGTGTTTTTCATCATGGGCCATATATGGCTTATTGTATATGAAATATACCTTCTCTATAAATTATTTAAAATCACATGACACAAATCCTCTCGACATTGAAATAAAGTGTTGATTATTAGGCTTCTGTCCACAACCAATTCCTTTGCCATTTGTGTAACATGTAGTTAAAAAAAACATAATTGAGAAGTAATATTGTCTCATTTTCCCAAAATTTTGTACCTTAATCTTTAATTAGTATTCATTGCTTCTAACATAGCCTTGTTAGTCATATTATTAAATATATTCAATCCATGTGCCATCATACATAGCGTTCCTGCATTCACATGTTTCATAGTTTTTAATGCATGATTATATAATAGTTCTAATGACTGCAAGCTATTAATTATGATCAATTTACCATTTTATTCATTTTACTTTTTTGACATTGTAATTATTGTTCATGTTTTTATATTGTTTCATTGATTTGTATTAAAAAGACTCTATTAAACTATTTTCTGTTTAGCTTTGATTAGCATTGTAACAGGAGCTAAAACTAGAATTCAACACATTTGAAAGTAAACTTTTATGATACAGGTGATCATCTTTAAAACCATTTCGATATTTAACTACTTTAAGTTGTATGTTTCATTATGTTTTTGTTTCAAACTTTGGTTTAAATATTCTTTGAAATCATGTATCTGCATATTACTGTAATAAACAATTTATTTTCAATATAGAAAATCATAGAATAAATCGTTGTTCATTATCTAAACACTGTTTGTTGTTGTGCTAATTGTACCCCCAATTAGAGAAGCAGTAGTTGCGCGTGTGACGTATTATCATGTTACATCACTAAATCTTGTGAAGCATGTAGCTACAAAAGGTATTGCATATACACTCCTGAAATTTCATAAGAATGCTGGTTGGCCTGACATTTCACTTGGTCTAACAAAAGTCAAGGCCCATGACTAAGTAAAAAAATGGAATGGTTTAAAATCATGTGTCCCATGTATCTCCAAAAGAATTTCACCTACACTCCTGAAACTTGTAGGAATGTTTGGTGTTGTGGCTCTAAGAAAATGTTGGAAGTGTGATCCACATTAAACGTTGGTGGTGTGATCCCCAGGAATGGTGGTGGTGTGATCCATAAGAAAATGTTGGGGGCACCTCCCCCACGAAATATTAGGAATGCCCCCCTACGAAATATTGGTGTTGAGACCCCTCCAGGAAATGGTGGTGTGATCCCCCAGGGAATGTTTGGGGTGTGATCCCCAGGAAATGTTGATGGTGTGATCCCCCAGGAAATGTTAGGATGCTCCCCACGGAAATGTTGGGGCCTTCCCCCAGCAAGATGTCTTGGTAAATGTGATCACTCAGGAAGTTTTTGGAGAGTTTCCCCAATGAAATGTTGGCGTTCCCTCAGGAAATGTTGATGATTTGATTCCCCAGGAAATGATGGTAGTGTGATCTCCCATTAAACGTTGGTGGTGTGACCACCAATGAAATGTTGATGGTTTGATTCCCCAGGAAATGTTGGTAGTGTGACCACCCATCAACGTTGGTGGTGTGACCACCAACGAAATTTTGGTGGTCTGATCCCCAATCAGTCGAAGATAATCTGTAGATTAAAGCTTTAATTAAACATTTTATACATTGTTATAAATAATTTAGACTGTCATCTGCCAAAACATTGCCAATCTATATAAATTAAGTATTCATGTTCAGTCGGAAAAGACAAATAAGTTTGTCAGAAAAAGCTTATGAGGCTAATGTTATTTGTAATGTTGTTAATAAACCCTACTTTAAATTAAATATTTGTATGGTGTACTTGCATAATACACTTGATTGCAAATAAGTAAGTAGCTTCTGGACTAACATATGCATCTTCCCCACAAAGTCTCCTTGCAAGGACTGCTCTGTCATTCAGTGTATTGGTCAGCTCCTCAACTTTGCTGAAGATTTTTTTGAGAATATAATATAGCAAACTTGTTCATAAAACTATTGTTTGATAACATACATGTTTTCAAAAAAGTTATTACAGTCTAATATTTTTTATTCACTCCTGCTTTTAACTTATTTAAATATCTATTACACTGAATAAAGCTAATTATATTCTAATTGGATGGTTCAGTACCTGAATTCTAATCCATCATACATTCCACTCCTGTATGATGTGATGAGCATACCCAAGGACTCTGTACATGCCTACACCCTTTCGTTCAAGTTTGTAAAAAAATCCTTATCTAATTGCAGATACAAGTTCAGAACTTCTACATGTTTGAGCAGGTTGTTTAGCAGAAAAATGGTGTAAACCAACTTTTGACATGTTGCCTTATGACGAATCCCTCTTCTTCTCTTCTGCGTCAGTACTCTCCTTATCTAAGGCATCTAACGTGTCGAGAATACTTTCATACCGGGAGATGAACCTATTGCACGCCTTGAAGTGGGACACCCATCTGATGAAAGCAATAGCATAATGACGCATAAATTAAAATGGATTTAATGCTTATAAAAATTAATATAAATTGAGTACAAATCCTAGATATGAAATACTTATAAAATACTATCTAATATCTCAGTCTGTGAATTGATTCAATCATTAACTTAATTCAGCAGGCAAACACCATTGACCTAATAATTTACCTTGTGACAGCAGCTCTAATGAACGTCATAGGTGCCTGGTCATACAGTTGTTGTGTGCTATTATACACAGCCGACCATTTTGCAGAAAATGCAAAGAGTTTCCATATGCTTATCAGGAGATCCTCAACTGCTGCCATTGTTTTTTACAAGGTGTGTAAAGCATAGGGCTAGTTTGTGGTTTCTGCAACCGACATACAGAGAAAGTGGGTTGACATGACGAATTCTCCTTTGAAGACATGAAAAGCAAATAGATTAAGATATAGAGTATTTTATAGAGTATCCATTTATGCTATTATACAACAAAAAGTACTCTATTTTATTGGTAACAGACTTCGTCTTGTGAAATAGAATAAGATCATAAAAATACTTTATTGTTTGTTAAAGTACCATAAGCTTGTGTTTTTTTAATGTAGATTATTTGGAGATATTTACCCCCCCCCCCCTGACTTCTCTCCACTCATTGTATTACAGCCATCTAAAGCTATGAAGCGGATATTGGTCATCTCCAGCCCTTTTCATTGAAAAAGATACTGACAGCTTCCTCGAAATCGACCGCCTTGGTCTCTTTCAGTTCAATAAGGCCAATGTACTCAACAAAAACACATCTTTCATCAACCCATCTAGCCATCAGTGAAGCCTGACTTCGATTAGAATTATCAGTACTTTCATCCAAGAATAAAGTTAGTTTCTTTTCCCTGAGGGAATTCAATGTTTTATTTTCAATGAAAGTGCTGATAAATTGCACAAATTCTGTTGCTGATGTAGAGGATGCATACCGTATGTTGTTTTATTTTGTAACTGTGTGTTAAGGTCCTCATCAAGTTCAGCATCTAATTTAGCCAGTTCTGACAAATTTTGCGTGTAGCCCCACTTTTACTTAACAAGAAAAAGTGTCATTTTCATCAGTTTTTTTCCGTTTTCTGTTCTTTTCCGTTTCTACATTTGTGCCCACTGATCATTTAACTTTCCTTGGATCTCAAATGCTATTTTCTTTAAGGGCTACTGAGCGCTTTGTAGCTTCCTGGTGTCTGATACTCTCCTCATGTATTCTCAGCCGCCTTGAAGGATGGGTACCCAAAGCAGCTCCAGTTTTCACAAATGCTGTTTCTGTGGACATACCAAATCCAAATGTTTCACAATGTGTGCATACTATGCCCCCTCTTTGGGCACTGTGATACATCCATGGGTACTTGAGTTCAATCCTAATCATTGTTTTTTTTTTCTTGCATCCTGGGAAACAATATAAATTTCATCAGAATCAAGAGCTTTATCAGTCACTCTACTGCTGAATTGTTCTACAAACTTAAGAGGTTTTTTTCAGTCTGGATACTAGGCTGTGCGAAGCCGAATATAAATGAATGCCGCTCGGGGGCCATTCGAACAGAACTGCCGGAAATGGCAGAACAACTAAGTGGAACGCCTCTTATATTATCCTAAAACGTGAACAAATGAAAACTCGAAAAATTGATATCTTTTATTGTAAAGCAGTCATGTAAGAACTTCCTTTTTGTGAAAAAAAATCTGGAAATTGGGAAAATATGCCATTTTCCGCAATTGAGAAGTAGCCGAAATTCGGGGCTATTTATACTTTGCGGAACGGAACGAAACGGAACGGAACAAACATTGAGGCACCACACGGGGCACAGCATTTTTTTTACTAATCACAACATATAAATCAAATACAGAAATGTGGAACTTATATAACACCGTTTTCAACAGTATTTCAGTCATGTAACGATGGGCAGTTAACCTAAACGGTGTTCCTGGATTCTGTACCCGTACTTACCTGTTCTCCGCAAGTAACTGCCAACTTCCCGGATCGAACTTGCGACTCTGCGACCCGAAGACCGACGCTCTTACCTACAGACCTAAGTGTGCGTGTTGGAAACTATATCATTATCGTAAACAAATTAAATTTAAAAACATGTTTGCCTTATAATTTGAATGTGCATGCACTAATAAAACTGAAATATCACTATTACAGTCAGCATTATGTACAATCCTTGTCTTCAACTCTATAAATTGTGATTCCGTTTCGTTCCGCAAAGTATAAATATCCTCTAGGATAATGATATTTAGCGGAATGGAACAGAACAAGATTTCCCCTAGGATAATGATATTTAGCTTACGGAACCGAACAAGATTTGTGACTGCCAACTTCCCCACAAGAATCAGAGGTGGAGTACAAATGATGTCAGACTAAATGACTTGTCATCTTCATGGAGAACATTGCCCACCCAAGGATCGAACTCGCGACACTGATGCTCCTACCTACTGATCTAAGCGGGCGGGTTAGAAAGTTATATAATTATCGTAAACAAATTAAATTTGAAAACACATTTGCAATATATAATTTGAATATGCATGCACTAATAAAAGTTGAAATATCACTATTACAGTCGGCATTGTGTACAAACCATGTCTTCAACTCTATAAATTGTGATTCCGTTTCGTTCCGCAAAGTATAAATATCCCTTAGGATAATGATATTTAGCGGAACGGAACGGAACAAGATTTGTTATTTATGACTCCAAGTCTTATATTGTTTGAAGGTGTTATCACCCATTCAGCAGCTGGCTCCCAGTGCCTTACAATATGCCTCATTTCAATTATTAAATCCAGAATCAAAACTCTTGATGAATGGATGGAAACAGATGTAAATGAAGTTATATGATGAAGGAGACAAAGTGCACAGGACATTGTTAGATGCAAAAGGATGGCCTAATAATAGAAGAGATCCACAACTAGATGTGGATGAAATACCAAAAGAATTACATTGTGTGCTGAGTGATCTTGAGGTATTTGTTAGTGTTGGTGTTGGAGAGAATGCAGCCTATGGACTGGGATCAGAAATAAAAACACCTTATGACAAGGACAATGATTAATTCGAATCCCGACAACTTCATTCTACGAATGTATGGAAAGTGTCGTGTGATTTTCACCAAACCAACATATTGTGTTTTTGATCCGCATGCAGTGAATACTTGCGGACAAGTAGATCCAGAGGCAGCAGCATGTTTGATGACTTTCGAATCTTTTGATAAACTAGTGATATATCTTCAGCAGTTAGTCCCTGCTGGTGGAATCAATGATCAGATAGATATATATCCAGTGAATATAGAAATGCTATCTACCAATATCAAAACACCACACTACAGTTTAGGTAAGGGCAAATTTTGAAGTTTATGTTTTCAATGACACATTGAACAATTAAGGACAGTTTCATATTTTTTAATCCTAGATGAAGGGATATAGTACCGGTACACACATATTTGCATGTTCTGCCTGTCATTCTAACAAGAGACTATACATAGCTTTATATGTTCCGTGATCCATGTGAAAATTAAAAGTAAAAAGCAGAAATCAGAACAAAACTGGCATAGATTCCTATAAAGAGGTCCAGTAATTTTTAATGAGCATTATATCAAGCTTAACTGGAACAAAATTAGTGTTTTAAGTTTCTTTGGCCAGTAACACTTAACATCTTTATCTTAATAATTTTATGCATAACAGGTTCAGTTATAGTGGACTTTGCACATGGGCAGGACCTGTTAAAAATGTTCCCTTTGTTATTGCAGGATAAGATGAGGATATACCAAATCCCACAAAACATTCCAAGGGGACCATTCTCGATGCAAACTGCACTCTAGACTACACTGTACCAGAAAGTAAGAAAATCACAATAATGCCAAAAATATGCTTTTTGATACTTGCATCCTTAACATTGGGTTTTTTGTATGAAAAATAATCGTCAGCTTTCATACCACCACCTTAAGTGTACATTGTATCTTAGTATCAAATATTAGGGTATGATATTATTGTTACAGGAGGGACAAATTGTTGGTACTGCCGAAAGATTTATCCCATTCTTGTAAAACTACGAGGCATTCAGCTTGCATTCAATTAATTTTACATGGAGTATACATCTACAAATAAAATCCATCGGACCAAAACAACAAACGGAGATAGCTATGTAGATGGAAATTGTTGCAAAAACAGATATTGACTCGTAATCATTTTCATTCAGTTTTATTATGCTCCCCGAAAAATTTCGGGGGAGCATATAGTCGCCGCCTTGTCCGTCCGTCCGTCCGTCTTTCCGTCCGTCCGTCCCCTTTTCTTGTCCGGGACATAACTTTGAAACAACAAGAGGTATCAACATGAAACTTTGTAGGTAGATAGATCTCATTGAGTAGGTGTGCAGTGCACAAGAACCGTAACTCTGCCTTGCCTATTTTTTTTAATTATCCCCCTTTGTTTATTTTCACACTTTGAACTTTGTTCAAGACATAACTCTAAAACTATAAGAGGTATCAACATGAAACTTTGTAGGTAGATAGATCTCATTAAGTAGGTTTGCAGTGCACAAGAACTGTCACACTGTCTTGCCTACTTTTGGAGTTACCGTAAAATTCCTATTAAACGCCCCTGCCCTAATAAAGCCCCCCCCCCCCAGGTTTTTTGACAAGGAAAAAAAAATACTCACCAGTAACTATAAAACTATTAGAGATATCAACATGAAACTTTGTAGGTAGCTAGATATAATTGGATAGAACTGCAATGCTTAAAGAACCTAAACAAAGCCTGGTCTAATTTTGGAGTTATTGCCCTTCGTTCATTTTTACACTTTGAATTTTACCCGGGACATAACTCTGATATCATCAGGAAACTTTATAGATAGATAGATCTCATTGAATAGAAGTGCAGTGCAAAAAAACTCCGCCTTGCCTAATTTTGGAGTTTTTGCCCTTTGTTCATTTTTTTATACTTTCCTGTGTCCAGAACCTTCTCGGGGAGCATCACCCGGTTCAACCGGTTCTTGTTATACATAATCATATACATGTATGCTGGAGTGGTTGTCATTCATTAAAGCTAAATGTGAGGTCATAATTATACTTTGTATATTTAGTGGCTGATGATTCAGAAGAGAATGAAGGTATGGATTCAACAAGCACTTCTAGCGGCAGTTCAGCATTTTCTGAATCAGATTCCAGTGTGCACATGATTGAATCAAGTGTTGAAAATTCAAACTGCAAAGGTATGGCCCTTAACCTTGCTATACAGAAACCTAACCATTGTTTGTAGGCTAGTGTATATTTATTTTCAACTTTCTGTATGATCAGGGTCTACATACTTAAAGGACGTTTGTTTTGATGATCTCTTGGCCTAGGCCAACTGTATTTAAAAATCAGGTCACCAACTTGAATCAAAGAAAAATCTTGCTTATACTCTGAAGGGCCATTTTGAATCCACTCACAATGAAAGTTGGTCTTAATCTTTATCTATATATTTTTGGATCAAGTTTGATTCTGGGTCATATTGGGTAAACAACTACGTCACCAGGTGAAACATAAGAAAAACCTTTCATTATCCTAGGGCCAGAGTTTTTTTATCTTAAGATTTACGGGAGATTTTTCAAAAAGTTGGGTAAGGAGGAGGAAATAAAAATAAAAATAAAATGCATAAAATGTCCCAAAGGAGAAATAAATAAAAATAAAACGGATTTTTCTCCGATTTTTTTTATTTTTTAAATCTTCTTATATCATGAAGACAAAACACACCTTACTTGTGTCAGCTATTTCATAGACTGAAAAAATGGTGATAGATCACCATAAAGTTTCAAAAGCATAATTAAAAGATCCTTTTAATGACTGAAAATATTGACCTCAACACTGTGAAATCAAGGGCTCATTGAAATTAATTGTATATATTTGTTCGAATGCATCTATGCATATGAGGTGCATATATTATCAACCCATGGATTTTATGAAACATGTCAGTGTAATAAAGAAGTTTAAATGGCCAATTCTAACCTTTTGCCCACAATATAAGCATATCCTTTCCATTGTGAAGTAATCAAACATTGAACACAGTTTCAGACACGGTATAATAAGGAGGTCAAATGTGTTTTTCTGTCTTTAACGAAATAGCACCGTGACAATTTACCGTGATGTGGTTTTTATATAGAAAATATAACCAAAAAAAGTAGAAGCCCTGATGGAAATTCCTCTTCACTTCAAAGTTTGACAGGGCTTACGGATACACAGACAGTCAAAATCTACATTTATGTACTTCACCAAAGAAAATTCGGGAGCATTAAGATAAATTTTACAAGTGTTATATGTTTCAAAAAACCAGGTCTAAGAACTGATTTTAGAATCAGTCCTGAAAAATATCCTTCTAATTCCAGCTATGATCGTAAGTTATACAGTGAGACAGTTTTTAACACTGTATACTGCCACCTCTGTAAATAATATACTAGAGTATGTACGTAACAAGGCAATTGAAAAAGTGAATAAAGGGTTTATATTTCGTGGGATCTTGAATTCGTGGATCACCCAACCCACGAAAACCACGAACATTAATGCCCCACGAACATTAATGATTTCACAGCATGCCCGTTGACAATAAGCAACAGATAAGTTTGACTTCTTGCACTGACTGCCAGATATCTTATGTTCAGATTTTTTCTCTTTTATCGGAAACACACACTATGTTATTATTACATCATTTTCAGTATTCTATAACGATTTAAATACTAAATCATT
The DNA here is from genome assembly GCF_026914265.1 of Mya arenaria. Classification (NCBI taxonomy): domain Eukaryota; kingdom Metazoa; phylum Mollusca; class Bivalvia; order Myida; family Myidae; genus Mya; species Mya arenaria. The sequence continues at coordinate 49,413,208 of NC_069126.1, read as the reverse complement.
ATTAAACTAATTAACAACTACGAATATCACGATACCTTGTGTTTTTCTCTTCAAATATGTGATTGTGAAGCAGTGTGTTCAATGCTCCCCAGAGTCAAATTCAGACAAAAATATCCATTTTGACTATGATGAACACGATATCATTTTGCAGTTTGTGTTTGTCAGAAGCTATACATTTTTGCGCTGTAATCCAATTCATCCTTGTTAATATACGACGTGCGCCAACGACTTTTAATAGACAATACAACCCACGAATTTCTGTCTCCTTATTTTGACCGGAAGTTTCGCAATCATTCCACGAAACGCGAACAACATACTGAATCTACAAAAAAATCACAATAAACACGCTCTAAGTTCACCACGGTTTTATTTAAATAATGAAACATAAACATCGGAACGTTTTTGTAGTAAAACATTTCTATATAGCTGCAGAAATTGTGAGAAATAAGGGGTATGACAAAAAGTACTTTCACTTTTGACAGGACGTTGTTATGGTAACGGGTACCTGTTCTGTTTCCCCGCGTATTTCCGACTGGTTTACGTGGTTTGTGCAGTAAAAAGACCGATAATGAATGACAATTAGTACACCAGTTGGTTCTGAGATATGGGTTATAGAACACTAATTTTATTTTTTTCTTAACCTTGGAGCAACGTTCGTCGGAAAAAATAAAAATAAAACTACGAAAATTAATTTTATTTTTATTTGGGTTTTGCAATATTTAGGTACGGCGCTCCCGTAAATCTAAAGATATAAAAACTCTGGCCTAGGGGATATTTATACTTTGCGGAACGAAGCGGAATCACAATTTATAGAGTTGAAGACAAGGTTTGTACACAATGCTGACTGTAATAGTGATATGTCAGCTTTATTAGTGCATGTAATTTCAAAAAAATATATGGCAAACATGTTCTCAAATTTAATTTGTGTGAGATAAGATAGTTTCCACTTTTCTGTATATGATTAATATGTTGACATTTCTAAAAACAAAGTGACGAGTCTTCATTAGCAGGATAGGTAGTTTGCTTTTTAATTTATGCATCATAACTGATTATATATAAGTGAAGTTTATACAAGAATTATAAAGGAGAAAATGAGTCATAAATAACAAATCTTGTTCCGTTCCGTTCCGGTAAATATCATTATTCTAGGGGATATTTATACTTTGCGGAACGAAGCGGAATCACAATTTATAGAGTTGAAGACAAGGTTTGTACACAATGCTGACTGTTATAGTGATATTTCAGCTTTATTAGTGCATGTAATTAGAAAAAAACTTTTTGGCAAACATGTTCTCAAATTTAATTTGTGTAAGATTAGATAGTTTCCACTTTTCTGTATATGATTAATATGTTGTCATTTCTAAAAACAAAGTGAAGAGTCTTCATTAGCAGCGCAGGATAGCAGGATAACTGATTATATATAAGTGAAGTTTATACAAGCATTATAAAGGAGGAAATGAGTCATAAATAACAAATCTTGTTCCGTTCCGTTCCGCTAAATATCATTATCCTAGGGGATATTTATACTTTGCGGAACGAAACGGAATCACAATTTATAGAGTTGAAGACATGGTTTGTACACAATGCCGACTGTAATAGTGATATTTCAACTTTTATTAGTGCATGCATATTCAAATTATATATTGCAAATGTGTTTTCAAATTTAATTTGTTTACGATAATTATATAACTTTCTAACCCGCCCGCTTAGATCAGTAGGTAGGAGCATCAGTGTCGCGAGTTCGATCCTTGGGTGGGCAATGTTCTCCATGAAGATGACAAGTCATTTAGTCTGACATCATTTGTACTCCACCTCTGATTCTTGTGGGGAAGTTGGCAGTCACAAATCTTGTTCGGTTCCGTAAGCTAAATATCATTATCCTAGGGGAAATCTTGTTCCGTTCCGTTCCGCTAAATATCATTATCCTAGGGGATATTTATACTTTGCGGAACGAAACGGAATCACAATTTATAGAGTTGAAGACATGGTTTGTACACAATGCCGACTGTAATAGTGATATTTCAACTTTTATTAGTGCATGCATATTCAAATTATATATTGCAAATGTGTTTTCAAATTTAATTTGTTTACGATAATTATATAACTTTCTAACCCGCCCGCTTAGATCAGTAGGTAGGAGCATCAGTGTCGCGAGTTCGATCCTTGGGTGGGCAATGTTCTCCATGAAGATGACAAGTCATTTAGTCTGACATCATTTGTACTCCACCTCTGATTCTTGTGGGGAAGTTGGCAGTCACAAATCTTGTTCGGTTCCGTAAGCTAAATATCATTATCCTAGGGGAAATCTTGTTCCGTTCCATTCCGCTAAATATCATTATCCTAGGGGATATTTATACTTTGCGGAACGAAACGGAATCACAATTTATAGAGTTGAAGACATGGTTTGTACACAATGCCGACTGTAATAGTGATATTTCAACTTTTATTAGTGCATGCATATTCAAATTATATATTGCAAATGTGTTTTCAAATTTAATTTGTTTACGATAATTATATAACTTTCTAACCCGCCCGCTTAGATCAGTAGGTAGGAGCATCAGTGTCGCGAGTTCGATCCTTGGGTGGGCAATGTTCTCCATGAAGATGACAAGTCATTTAGTCTGACATCATTTGTACTCCACCTCTGATTCTTGTGGGGAAGTTGGCAGTCACAAATCTTGTTCGGTTCCGTAAGCTAAATATCATTATCCTAGGGGAAATCTTGTTCCGTTCCATTCCGCTAAATATCATTATCCTAGGGGATATTTATACTTTGCGGAACGAAACGGAATCACAATTTATAGAGTTGAAGACAAGGATTGTACATAATGCTGACTGTAATAGTGATATTTCAGTTTTATTAGTGCATGCACATTCAAATTATAAGGCAAACATGTTTTTAAATTTAATTTGTTTACGATAATGATATAGTTTCCAACACGCACACTTAGGTCTGTAGGTAAGAGCGTCGGTCTTCGGGTCGCAGAGTCGCAAGTTCGATCCGGGAAGTTGGCAGTTACTTGCGGAGAACAGGTAAGTACGGGTACAGAATCCAAGAACACCGTTTAGGTTAACTGCCCATCGTTACATGACTGAAATACTGTTGAAAACGGTGTTATATAAGTTCCACATTTCTGTATTTGATTTATATGTTGTGATTTCTAAAAGTGACGAGTCTTCATTAGCAGGATATGTAGCCTGCGATTTTGTTTATGCATCATGAATGATTATTTATATGTGAAGTTTATACAAGCATTATAAAGGAGGAAATGGATATTGAATAACAAATCTTGTTCCGTTCCGTTCCGCTAAATATCATTATCCTAGGGGATATTTATACTTTGCGGAACGAAACAGAATCACAATTTATAGAGTTGAAGCCATGGTTTGTACACAATGCTGACTGTAATAGTGATACATGTATTTCAGCTTTATTAGTGCATGCACATTCAAATTATATGTTTTTAAATTGAATTTGTTTACGATAATTATAGAAGTTTCCAACCCGCCCGCTTAGATCAATAAGTAGGAGCGTCGGTGTCTAAGTTCGAACCTTGGGCAGGCAATGTTCTCCGTGCCGATTTGATAAGACATTTAGTCTGACATCATTTGTCCTCCACCTCTGATTCATGTAGGGAAGTTGGCAGCTACAAATCTTGTTCCGTTCCGTTCCGCTAAATATCATTATCTTAGGGGATATTTATACTTTGCGGAACGAAACGGAATCACAATTTATAAAGTTGAAGACATGGTTTGTACACAATGCCGACTGTAATAGTGATATTTCAACTTTATTAGTGCATGTAATATCAATTTATATATGGCAAGCATGTTTTCAAATTTAATTTGTTTACGATGATTATTAATATTTTTTAGAATTTTATATAATACAAAATGAGTGTACTGGATATGACGGCCATTCGATACATATTAAAGAGGTCCTGATATCGCCAAAAAATATTTAGATTGTCTACTCTTTTTTTTTTCATTCGTCAGTTTATATGAATTATAAATATTAAATTACTGCAACAAGTGCAAAACATTTAAATATATAAATTTTATGGCGATAGGATTTCCTATATTGACTAAGTCAAGAACATAGTTTTTTAAAACAGCTAGGTTGCATGTAATAAATTCGTGTACCTGTAATATACCAGGATGAAAAATTCCATTGACAAGAAAAAATAAATCTTGTTCCGTTCCGTTCCATAGAATATCATTATTCTATGGGATATTTATACTTTGCGGAACGAAACGGAACAACTGTTTGCAGTCCCGAAGATTTTAATATCCATTTAGAAGTGGGTTTTCAGATGGTTCAGTTCGAAAAAGCCCTTGATCGACTGTTCGCTAGGCAGTTTCAATATATCATTATTATTATTTAATATATTTACATATTAGTAAAAAAATGCTGTGCCCCGTGTGGTGCCTCAATGTTTGTTCCGTTCCGTTTCGTTCCGCAAAGTATAAATAGCCGAAATTCGGCCCCTTATAAAGGTGAAAAAGCCCTGGCATGGTAAATTGAATCGACGGGAAATGGTCACGATTTGACATGGTAAAGTACAGTGCATTTGCTACGTCCCATTTTACTCCCAGCGAACCAGCCAAAACTGCATTCCGTTCAGCTTGCACATGGTCCGTTTTTTCATCGGCTTCCTAGGCGCTCTTTTAGAGTAGCGTCGACTAGATAATCACTGTAAAAATGATTGTTCCTGAATGTATGCCTTTAAATATATATTAGAAACAGGCATGTGCATTAAAATTATTTGTCAACAATAAACTCGAGGCCTATTTGATGTTATCTTTGAGATCTGCATATATTGAGCTAGACTATACCCGGTAAGGCCTTTTTTTAATTATATGTTTTACGAACGGCCAGAGTTGTGAAGTGTCGGAGGAGGAGGAAATAAAAATAAAAATAAAATTACATTTCTGGAATTTTATTTTTTGGTCGGGAAAAAAACACACAGAAAAGCAAAAGCTATGATGTATTCTCTTTGACTTTCTATTTAAATGTCAAGTTAATATGTAAGTGTGCACATTTGTTTTTGCTTTATCTGACAAGTTCACTTCATATTTTCATTAATCACTCTTTATACTTTGTAAATGCAGGTTATAATAGACAAGTGACATAATAATAATCAATTATTTTCGGTAAATCTATTTGCCATTTTGAGTTTAAGGAATCGGCTATCACTTCACTGTGTTGTCTTGGCTGCAAATTGTCTGATACCAATTCACCAACCATGTCATTGTTACAGTTAGCAAAAGAGCTTTTTTGTTTCCTTCTATACAGGGAATATTTATCCGCCAGGAACTAGCGATCCAGGAACTTGTAAATCAACTGATTATAGCTGTCTGATAAAACAAAAGCTGTCTATCCAACAGTGATTCAAATAATACTAGTTGTCCATCACACATTCTGTCCAACAAGCAGTCCAAACAACACTGGTGGTCCAACCAACACTTCCGGTCCATCCATTTATAGTAACTGTTGTTCAACCAATACGTATGATCCATCCAATATAGCGGTCCAGTAAGCAATAGATGCCCAACCAACAATAGAGGTTCAACAGGCACTAGCTTACATCATGTTGCTACCAATCTAGCAGCCCAACCGATTGTATTGATGTTCTACATTGAAAGTGATGGTCTCAGTAGATAACATCCGCATATTTGAATCATATCTGTAAAGAAAAGAATGGAACATTGAAAGTATATTTTTTATAAAAAAATAAGTTACTTTCAGACTTATTTATCTACAATTTTTATAACATAGTATTATAACACACAGAGCAGTATAAATAACATAATTTATATTGATGATGATTTATATATGTTCATTCATAAGACTATTAAATAGTTATACTGTACCTGGTAATACACATACAGATTCCTCATTATAGATTATCATAATTACATGTCAGATAGTAAAACAGCTTAATGTATTATTTGTGTTAATTTTCAAAACAAAGGTTTTAGAATAGATATTTTTTGTTATTAATAATACTCCAATAAGAATAGTAACCGCAGTCTTTTCTGAACCATCTACCCCACCCACCAGAACTAAACTGTCCAGGTAAACAGCCAAGCGATTTATAGCTCATGACATTCAAATTATATCAATAATGTAATATAAACTCATTTAAATGACAAATCTAATAAAAATGAATAAATAATAACAAACCTGGAACGATAATTAGTCCATATTTATCGCTGTTATAACCCGGAAGTCACTCTGCCGCAAAGGATTATCCGGGTGAGCTAAAACCCGGTACCAGGTATCGATATCGAGAAAAACCGTTATCACAGTTTATGATACCGGATTATGTTGATACTGTGTTATTTAAAGTATGCATTGGTTGTCAAAAGGCAATTAATAACGGACCGTGGATACTTGAATTTATCATTTGATATTAACCCTGATATTAACATAATTCGGTATCAGAAAGTGATACCGGATACCGGGGGATACCAGGTACCGGATACCAGGTTTTTAGCACCAGCCTGCAAATCCGATGAATGTTTTTCATTGGCTTAAACTTTTTCAGAGATGTTTACACCAATGTTTTTACAACTATTGCGATGTCCTCTGCTTTTAATGATTTGCCGCGATAAAGTTTCATCGGCGGAAATAAAAAAAAACGAAATCACAATTTTATTTTTATTTCAAAATGAGTTTTTTTGAGCGGCGGTGTTCGTAAAACATAGAATCAAATAAAAAGGCCTAAAGGAATGATACAATTTAACAATTCCGGATAGAAGTTTTAAAATTCAAATATTGGCTATTTATTAAATAAAGGAGTATTAAAATAATTACTTCTTAATGTTAAGATCGTATATGTACGTATATAAACTGCAACCTACTCTCGATCGGTGCTGGGTCCGTATAACAGAAGCATCTTAATATTTATTTTAAGTAATATTTTATCCTTGAATAATTTCCTTAGGTAAGGAAAAAAATAAAGATTTTCTTAAGTAGTATTCCTAAAAAATCTTAAGGAAATCTTTCGTAAAAATTCCTTATCTTTACCTTTAACCTTAAAAAATATCTATCTGCGTTTCTAAGGACTTTTCGTGTCTTAATATAGAACGAATTTTGAAATTCCTATAGTTCGCCAACTGAATTTATAACCGGAAGTTGGAATTCCGGTATTTTCCAGCACAAAAATAGAACCGGAACAAGGAAGTGCGCACTAAAATTATCATGCAGACGGCATTTGTCTTTGTTTACATTTGTAAATATGGAGAAACAAGACGTCAAGAAATGTTCCCCAATTTTGTTCGTGCATAATTGTATGCTGTTGGCTGAGGTTATGGGAGGACCTAGCGGGACACACAAATTTAGCATGTTACTAATACGTGCATAAGAAGCACACATAAGTATATTTGTACAACTAAAATATATCTAAGCAGTAGTTAGTGCCAACTGACGGCAACTGTTATAATATTGTATCCTGGCGGGACGAAACAGTACCAATGAATACTAAACAACTAGTGATAAACCATCGCAAAAAATATAACTCACTTCCAAATTTCATGTGTACATGTTTGTATCACAGGGGCACCCGAGTGCTTTGTTGTTTTGCCCCCCCCCCCCCAATTTTTTAATCCAGTCTCATTAATAATGATGGTAAAACTTTTACTATTGATAACTTACAAAAACAATGTTTTTTGGAATTTTTATTATGTTATCTTTGTAATATACAAAGTTAAGATAATAAAAATTACAACAACACAGCCTGCCCCTTGTGGTTTGTACAATAGTCAGACAGAACAGTCGAAATATTGAGACTAGTGTGATCTTATGTGTGTATCAAAACTTGTTCACAATTACAATTCCTGATGAATTGAAGCACATTGGGTGTGGTTTTTTTCGGTGTTGTATTAGAAGGTTTCGAATTTTGACACATTGAGTGCATTTTGAAGAGCTACAGACGCACCTATTCTTAATGTTTTTTGTTTGTTTTTATTTAAGCTATTACCACAAAAACCAAGCGGTCCGTGGGAGGAAATCATACCAAAGCTGTATAACGCTAGGTCAGAGTGCCCACGCTCATCTATTGATCTTCTCAAAAAGTGGGTTAATTTGGTGCAACGGCACAAAAACCTATACCAAGATTTCATCCAAAACCAACAAAAAACTATAATGCATTAAATGTTTTTTTATTGCTATTTATATTCTATGTTCAGTACACAACAGTTATGTACATTATGGATGCAATTGCTGTCAAAATGGCTTTTTTTATATAAACTTTTATTCTTCATATTGTGTGTCATATATGAAATAGTGACAATCTTGTTCAAAATCAATATATTGACATGTAAAACATACATTACTTTTGACTGAAAAACCTTCAACTATTACTAAATAATGAATTCATGGAAAAAAATAAATACTGATAACAAGTATTAACGGATTGGTGAACGCTTAAAAATTAACTATGATCTACTATAGTACCATATAGAAGAAATAACGTTTTTTATGCTTATTTCGTTCGAATTAAACTCGGTATCCTTCATAAGAACCTTTGTTTTCAACGTTTATTTATTGTTTTTGGAATATTAAAAAATATTATTAATAGTGGTATATCATATTTCGGAGTAAGAGTGCATCTTTCAGCATACTGAATATTGAATCAATAACTGGTGTTTTATACATTCATGACACTAGTTAGGAAAAGCATATTCCATGTGTTTGCAAATTTATCATTTAAGATATTGCAACAGTTGATCATGTAACAAAAAATCTTAATAAGGCCGGAATTTTTTTTATTTTTCGTTTTACGGGAAATTTTTCAAAAATAAGCGCCAGGAGGAGGGAATAAAATAAAGAAAAAGATGTCGAAAAATGAGCGTCGAGAAAAAAGAAGAAGATTTTTCGTATATTTTTCTTTTTTTCTGAAACATTTAAAGAATGAATGTTTTGAAGTTGTGCACACTTGTTTCTCACTCCATACTGCCTGTTGTATAATAGATCTGTATAATTAAGTAAAAACAAGATGTCATTTTCACAATTCGCCACAATAATGCACCAGTCAATTGTAACCAACCCACCACCCAGGTCTGGAGAATAGCGGGGACTTTGACTTTCAGTCCAGCCAATCCTTGGTAAAACCCCACCCTGCGGAAACAAACTACTGGTCAAATCCCTGCACCCTGAGGTAAGGCCCATTCCCCACTATTTTCGGCGCAAAAACAAAACCACCACATTCACTCAGCACTGCGGGGCCACCTGGAAGGCCCATTTCTCTCGTTATCCCCTTTATACCCCCGGACCTGGGGGCCCTGGTTACAACTGACTGGTGCATAATGCATGTTTAAGGAACTTTTTTTAACATTAATTTTGGATATTCATTTTACTCCCTAAACGCCACAAGTCAACTGATTCACACCAATGTAAATATATCCTTCAACTGTAACTCCACAGTATTTAACACTGCACTTTTAAATAAAAATTAGTAAAACTACACATAAATTATTATATATGCATGATTTTAATATGAGCATATTTTGTAGTGCTTTTTATAGTCACTGAAACTGCACTGGCAAAACATAAGGCATCTGGCACGTTGTTTGTGTCTAAAATGTTGATTAATATCATTTTGGGTACATTTATTGAGATAAACAACTAGTGATGTTCCGATGATCGATTATAATCGAAAATCGATTGGTTGGGCCTGAAATCGGCGACAATCAATAGGATATAGTTATAATCGATTATTGAAAAAAAATATAAAATAGTATGTGTTCAGATGTTATCTTTAACAAAATGGCTGATGAAAGCCACAATGAGCAAGGAAATCAACTATTTTTTATACAACAACACTTAATAACTTCAATCATAGACATAAGGTATATGCATATAATGATTAAGAGTTTAATACTGTATATTAATAAAACTACAACTCCGGTACTATCTAGTATTTTAAGAACTGATTGTACTATCGATAATCGGTTACTTGAGTGGAACCGATCATCGATAGTAAAATTGCAACCGATTCCCAACACTATAAACAACACATCTAAAGAAATTAAATGTCTTTGATATACAAGAAAAAAAACGAGGTATGTAACTCAAACTTAGCAGATTTCACAGTAGAGTCATTTTTTTAGTTTCTTAATCAACATACAAACAATCCATTTTAAAATGGGTGACATGAAAAGAGGAGCCAATGCCCATTAAAATGGTATGCGATATGTTGGTATAACTTTATTGCCTTTAGGCAAACAAGCCAAATCCACATTCTCGTCTTTTTCTGTAGTCGGAAACTGTACTGCAAATTCCAATTCTCAGTGTATCCCCGTGTAAACAGGTCTACACACAGAAGTATTAAAGTGATTTTATCATTTGGTATAAAGAAAATACAATTCCGTTCCGAAATATCACAAAATGACAAACGCACTGATTTTATGAACAACAGTGTCAGTCTTCAAACTAAATCCACTTTAAAATTTCGTAAAAGGCGGCCATTTTCCTAACAAGCGCTTAAATGATGATAATAAGCAAGTTTCATGTTTTGTTTTCATCATGGCATATAATATGCATGTGATATCACAAAACAATGAAACATATTTCAGTTGAAACCATAAAGAACAACATTGCTTCCGCCATCTTGGAAATTGTGCGCGATATTTTTTGTTATTGTGAAATTAGCATTAGGTTAAATAACACTAAATTTTATTTTCTATCGGAGATCGAAGAAACGGGCGGCGGAAAAATAAAAATAAAGTGAGGAATTTGAATCTTTTTCTTATTTGGGTTTAGCAATATTTAGGTAAGGCGCTCCCGTAAAACGAAATATAAAAAAACTCTGGCCTAATTACTATTGTTTATCCATCTTTTCGATTATGTTCCACAATGATAATCATTTACACTGCACTTATTCCAGGTGGTGGACCTAATGCTGGGACATTTGGTCTCTTGACAGATGCCGTTATATCTGTGGTTGGAAAAGCATGAGGCCTAATTGGAATCTCCGGCCAGGCTGGAATTCCAATGGACTCGGGATTTCCAAAGAATTACATCTACACTCCTGAAACTCAGAAGAATGCTGGATGGCCAGACATTTCACTTGGTCTAACAAAAGTCAAGGCCCGGAACTAAGTAAGAAATTGGTTTGTAAATCATGTGTCCCATATTAGCATTGTTTCTTGTATTTTCTTTTGTAGCCCCAAATATAACACAACATTACTTAAAATCGTCCCCCCTTTCTGCTTCTTTTAGATTAATCAACGCAATATCCAAAATATCCTCAAATTCTCAATGCTTTTTACATTCTCTTCCTTCATAGGGGAGTATCTGTCAAGCTCTTCCAAATAACAAAAAACCTGACGTCGTTTACCACAATGCTTTCTTTCAAGCCACTCTTTTGCCACGTCATAACTCGTTGCAGAATGTTTTAAACTATCATGTTTTCAAGACTTCCCTGACAAATACTGTCGTAGCTGTAACAATTTATATTCTACTGTGTCTGGAGCTGAATTAATACACGCCATAAATGCGGCTTTCCAAGATTCATATTTAATTTTATCACCGTTTCATGTTTGAACACTAACACGTTGTAACTGTTTATACATGTCATGTCCAACCTGTTTTTTTTTACTCAGGTGCCAACTTTTGCAATGACTGAGAAGATGTTTATGTTTGAATAGCATCAACTACCTTTGCATTTGTTTCACTGCATTCCTTGCTAAAATTTCCAGTTCACATGTTTGTTTTTTCTGTGAATTATCGCCATAACAAGCCATCGTGTAACACCTACATTATCGTTCCATAATTTCCATGACCTTTTCTTGTGTCCCTTCTAGCTTCTTTTTTAATTGACGAATTATTTTCTTGTCAAAGTCACCATACCAACAAGTGGAGCTTTGGCGTTTACCCTGTGCCATTAAACCGGGTTTATCGAACTCGTCCAAGATTTTATTGAGGGTAACATACTGACTAAGTTTCATTAAGATTGTGCCCAAATTGTGACCTCTAGAGTGTTAACAGTCAAATTGCTGACGACGGACAACGGACACAGGGCGATCACAATAGACGTTGCGTACGATATTGGCGTACATTAGCGTAACCGACGTTATCGTAATTTTTAACCGTTTTAACGTTACAAGAATTACTTAAGGTGTTTGGGTTACAGTTTTCATAAATAATGTTGGTTCGATATTTTAAGAAATATTTGATATGTGTGTACGTATAATGTTTATTCAACCTCTATATGAAAATAACATTACACAAACAAGAATGTATACTTACATATGTCAGTGTTCTACGTAAAAGTTCATACACAGATATACAATTTAATACAAACTAATTATGAACTATTGCATATTGTTTGTCTCATGCATTTAGATGTCTTGAAGATTACTAGCAGTTTGGATTATGTCCAAATGATCACACTCTGAAAGTTGAATATCTTTTTCGTCGGGCCGGCCTACAATGTATATAACTGCCTCGGCATAAACAATCGCTTTAAGCCTGTTAACAAGCGTGTACATGTGGGAAGACGTCTGTCCGTTCTTGTTGAAGTACAAGCCCTGTACTACCGAGCTGCCCTTCATGAAACGATTTCCCCACTGATCATCGGTATCCCTGGTTAGCACGTGGGTTGCCTTGGTGACCTGTGATGTAACGTGTATGAACTTATAATTGGATAAACGATACAATAGGGATATATTATCATGATATATTATCATATGTATATTATAATAATTTGGTATATCAATTAATATTTACATGAATTTCATTCGCAGCAATGAGAAACTGAAACAGAACAATTTCATTCCGCCATTAAGTGTATTATTTTAATACTATATATGTATTGTATTGCATAACTTAGACATAATGCCATACTAATATTAACACAATTATGTATAGATTTGCGAATTAACAAACATTTGCTCTCAACCACGTTATGTTGTCAACTAATTAAATGTAACTATTTTAATCAAATACAAGTCATACCTTCAGTAGGTAATAGTCTTCTGTTTCGTCGTCGGCTATTACCGCCACTACATCGCCAACAGTCAGAATATCTGACAGAGATGCTTCCTCGTCGCCACACTCGTACGTAGCACTGAATTCACCTTCCGGTACATTCCCCACGTTAACTTTGGTAAGTTCTCCCGTCTTATCCAAGTTATCAAAAGGGCTGGAACCTTATTGAAAATTTAAGTAATTAAGATTAACATAAATATGATTTCATAGCACAGTAGTATAGTGCGTAGATATGTAGAATAACTTCCTTTTGATAGAGAACGTAATTACAAAATAAAACCTATACTTAATGTAAATTAATAAATGAACCGAAAACAAAAGTTCATATATATTGCATTATGTTTAATTATTTAAGGTATCCAATGGACAGTAATGTGATAACATCGTTTGTACATCGGATATAACGTTTTATAACGTATTCACTTACACCGCACGGCTTAGCTTAACATTCTTGTTACTGCACTGATAAGAGCGTTACTTTAAATAAATAACCAAAGAAAACACTCGCAAATGTAGTGAAATAATATTATATATCTTACCGAACAAGCAGTTATCGCACGTGTAACAGGATTGGTTACGAATGGTAATGGTGCCCGGGCAGCAGGTTGACATCTGATGCACTCTTCTGTTGTTCGGAACAGCACTAAATTTGTAGGTAGTGGATCTATCAATCGACTCGATGTAAGCGAATATTCTCCTGAGATATATGCCTGACTTAGGTGTGCACAAATTTTCTTTGGCGAAATCAAACACGTCACGTGCACTTTGGATAGACTCGCCTTTCATGACGGCAATGTCGAGCTGTCGTTTAAGTAATCCCCCCGCAGCATCTTGAGGGCCTTTTGCGTGACTGGTTTCGAAAAAGTTTCGTTCAAATCTTTTGTAACAACTTCGTTAATTTATTTTTTTGCATTTATTGACACGTGTGACATCGTGGCTAGATTAGAGTATACATATATCAAACGCTAAAATCAAAGTAAAAAAAGAACAAACACTTACTAATTAAAAGGTAGAATGAATATACTTTTTGCAGACATAAATATTATAGAAAACATACTATAGATAAACAAAATACTGAAGTTTTAACAAATCTGTTCGCGGGAAAAAATAAAATCTTACTTTTTCAACTTGATATGTCTTTCGCTTGCCGTTTTTAACCGGAAGTCTTGAACTGGATATGCTTTAAATTACGTCATATTTAGTTTACGTTACGTCACCGAGTCTTATTTTTTGGCGGAAAATAAATAATTTTATTAATTTTCCAAGCCGTTCAATAATGCGCACTGGTAAATTCTGTTACATCTTACTTGACGTTTCTGTTATGTTTTCTATGGTTATATGTGGAATTAAATTTATATTTATTAATTAACATACATGCAGTCGCATTTACTAATATGGCGATGGTTTTGCCTTTCTTGTAATAAAAGAATATAAACAATCGTATTTCTATAACAAATTTCATGAAGCATTGAAGTGTAAAAAAATAACAAAATCCCGATGTACGCCAACAACGTACGCAACGTCAATAGCTCACCTTGCGCACTTCGTGCTTAGGTGAGCTAAAAATAAGTATGTTAATCAAGGATTGTTAATTACTGCCTTGGAACGGTCAGTAAAATGTATATTTACTGTAAGTACATAAAATCTCACTCTTATCCCAACCCTCCTAAATAAAGCAAAACAAGAAACGCTGCAATACGACGAAACCAGGTTTTTAATGATCGTCAGAAGAACTTCAGCCTTTTTTCTATTTTAAGTAACAGTGACCTTGAACCTAGGGACCCCAAATGCAATCCATTGAAAAGTATCTATAAACTCTTCCCTTATACCAAGTTGGGTCAGGATATGTCAACCCTAACTTAAATTATTCAGTTTTAACCATTTTTCTATGTTTAGTAACAGTGACCTTGACCTTGAATCTAGGGACCCCAAACGCAATCCCATGAAAAGTATCCATAAACTTTTCCTTTACACCTGGTTTAGTCAAGATATGTGGACCCTGATTAAAGCTTTTCAGTTTCAACCGTTTTTATATTTTTAGTAACAGTGACCTTGACCTTAGGGACCCCAAAAGCAATCCCATGAACGTATCCATAAACTCTTCCCACAGTCCAAGTTTGGTCAAGATTTGTCAACCCTAACTAAAGATATTCAGTTTCAACCGTTTTTACTATTTTTAGTAACAGTGACCTTGACTCTAGGGACCCCAAACGCAATCCCATGAAAGGTATCCATTAACTTTTCCTGAAGACCAAGTCTAATCAAGGTATGTCAACCCTAACTTAAGTTATTCAGTTTCAACCGTTTTTTATATTTTTAGTAACAGTGAACTTAACCTTGATCCTAGGGACTCCAAACGCAATCCCATGAAAGGTACCGATAAACTCTTTCTGTAGACCAAGTTTGGTCAAGATATGTTAACCCTTACTAAAATTATTCAGTTTCATAGATGAGTTTGACGCCGCCCGGCCGCCCGCCCGAACAACAACGTTCGTCATTCTAATAACCAGGTTTCACTATGTGAAAACCTGGTTAAAAACGTAAAAGGTATATCAAAATATGCATTAACTTGCGTAAACTATGAACATCACACACAACAGTGTGGACAAACACGTGGTTTGTGACGTCATTTTTAGTTATACACGGTGAGGCAAAATACCGCTCAACTCAAAAAAGTATTATGGCTGTAAGTCTGTTATGTTTATATCATTTTATAAACAAAAGTGGAGGCTAAGAGGTAAAAAAGTACACTATACTTATTGAGCGACTTGTTGGGCAACTTAAGTTTTTTTTCAAAAATCGTGGGCTAATGCTGAAAATGGACAAAATATTGTTTGTTATGACAAAAAGCAAATAACGTCCAAAAAATTGTTTTAATGAACAATTGCCGACCTCCACCCATCTTGCAATGAGCCAACTTAGAACCTGTTTTGCAATAAGAATCGTTTTTTATAGCAATTAAAAGACGTATAAATATATGACAACTACTTGTCACTGCTTAGTATGTCACTCAATTTATCAGGAAACGTAATGATTTCAATAAGCAGCTTCTTCATAAGCTAAGTCTGTTGTTGTTTTTTTACAAGAAATGTAGATTAACAAGTTCATCTTTGTCGTGTATCATTTAAAACCTAAAACAATAGAATGTAACTTTAACATACGTTCATTGAAGTACAAGTTGACATGTCGTCTGTTTTTCGTTATCAAATTTGAATATATGCACATTGATGCACGTATTTTTAAAGTGGATATTTCAGAGACAAACCTTGATGTCGAACAATTGAGGCAAAACCATGTTTATTGACACAATAAAGAGGCGCAATGATTAAATCCAACACAATGTTTCCTTTTTTCAGAATGATGTGGCCTCCCCTTGCCTTGAAGAAGATGAAGTATTTAACAGAGTGGTATACTCAATGTCGCCTTAACAAGCATACTCGTATCAAAAGTCGTCCGTTAAAATAATCAAAACACCAGAATTCCCCTTTTAAAGCAACCACGCCAAAACATGAACTTGTTGAAACGGGTTACAACCCCAGCATGAGCGGACAGTTCCAGTACAAGAAACGGAGTTTTTTTCACACCTTCTGAATCTCCAAAAACAAAAAAGGTACGAAGGTCATTTTATATAGCGGTACTAACCCAGGCGCTCAACTTGAAAATAATCTTAATGCGGATGAAAGGGTACAGAACGTACAAAAGTTGGTAAGGTGTTGCAATTTGAAATAGATGAGATGATTCATTTAGTGTGCGATGTGATGTGGGTGTGCGATGGTACATAACCAAAAAACAGTAAATCGTGATCATCTTTAAAATACTGCCTTCAGTTATAGTCTCAAAAATTTAGTAATTAAGAATTTATATCAAATCAAAAAAGTCTGCTTAATGCTGTTCTAATAGATTTAATATGTTTCGAGAAATTGGGGCCAGTGACGGAAGCACTGTATACAATCATCTGTCTTGAGTTTTGTAGTTTAACCAGCTACACTTTTCATTGACCTATTTCTGAGAATGGAGCTGGTATGTGAGCATCAATACTCTTGACATCTGTTTAGGATATTCTTTCTTAAATAAACTTACATCTCCTAGATAACATGCGTTTGTTTCACATGACACCAGCAAATGCGTTGTCGATGCGTGAAGTTTAATGTTCTGTTTTGGGTTGTGTATATTTTGTGATGTATCTCAGTGTCATTGCCTGGTGTCTAACAAAATATCTTAAAGTGTTTTTTTTTTTACTTCTGAGTTCGTCCTTGCAGTTGACATTGAATTATCAACGTAAAACTTTAGTCATCACTTTAAACATTACAGCAATCTGCATATATCATTCTTCATTTATCAATATAGGTATAAAATGTTTAAACATTTATTTTGAAAACGATCGCATATGCTATGTAAAGATCAATGTAAATCACAAATAAATCACAGATTAATCAATATAATCAAATATAAATCAATATGATCACAGATAAATCGAACTTGATCTCAAATAACATATGTTGGACCATATAATGCAATGTTATTGAAATGTGAAGTGTTGAGTGTACCCTGAAAGATAAATATACTCCTTACCATTTTTTTTAAATTCCTATGTATCTTATAATTTTCCAAAAAAAATTCTCGACCTATATGCATTCTTGCACAACAATAAACGGATGATTTAAGAACTTTTAAATACTTCGTCTAAGTAAGAATAAAATCGACTCTGACTATAAATCAAGTTAACACCGTTGCCTCCCTTATCTTAATTGTTACACCATTTATTGTGTTTCGCAGATGGTCTTTCGTTCATACCCAAGTTAACGGATGAAGAAGATGCGGAAAGTGAAAGTTCATCAATGTTGCCCCCGCCATCCAAGGTCATAATGGCAGCACAGCCTACTTTAGGACCACAACAGAGCAGTCACAGTTACCAAGAACAGAAACAGGAACGCATGCAAGTGTTTACCACGCATTCAAACAACTGCATTGTAAAACTAAGTGAGTAAACTTCAACATAACAGTTTGAATCCACACGTTATTTGAACTCATTGATTGGCAAATTCTATACTTTCAAAATCAGGTGGAATTAGCACAGCAAGAAAACTTGATACAGAAGAAAGACGTATTCATCCGGACAGCCTTCTTTGAGAGTTGAACATGAATATGTGATATGGTTTATTTCATTCCGTTTTTATATAAATGGCCTATATGAAATTCATGTACGAGCTTGTCAAGTTGCCCGTTTTTAATTCAGTGTGAATCGTCTGTCTGATATTTGGGCTATTCTGAGCTATTTACCTTACTTGCCAAAATAAAGTGAGCACATAAAAAATCCATGCATCAAATCGGTGTTGTTTTCCATTAATAAGTGCCTTTACACAATACACAAACAATTATGAATGAAGAGCAAACAATGTTATAATTATAAAATTTGACTCGATGTGTATGAAGATGTTGATAATCTAAAAGCGATGCTAATGAACTAACAGTGGGGAATATAAACGAGCAGTGGAGATGATGAACTAACAGTGGTAATGATGAACTAACAGTGGTGGTGATGAACTAAACGTGGTTTTGATGAACGAGCAGTTATGGTGATAAACTAACATTGGTCATGATGAACTTACAGTGGTGATGATGATCTAACAGTTTTGATGGTGAATTAACAGTGGTAATGCTGAGCTTATGGTAGCAGTGGTATGTGTAAGTCCATATCAATACTACACAGTGAAGAAGTTTTCCACAATAAAGTCCCTAGTGGCCCCGCCAGTACCACCATCTTGTTGTACTCCCTCATTCTCATTCTATGGTTGAAAAAACACCTCATCGTCGTCCACAGGCATGTTCATGTCCACTGCAATGTTATGGAGGATAACACATGTCATAGCTACCTTGCATGCCTTTTCTGGTCTGAGGCGTATCTGTTAAATATATTATTTAATTGAAACAAGGAGAATATTTGAACGTGTGCGCGTACATGCATGATCGGTTGGGTGTTTGTTTAAGTGCGTGTACTAAAACTATTAAGATACGATACGATAAATTAATCTTTATTTAAATTCGGTTATGATAATCATAAATAGCAAAGCAGATAGCTATTTTCACATACTGGATTATCCAATTTCAGACAAATAAACGACCTGAAAAGATTCAAGATCAAAATATCACATGTTATAATATTAATACATATGTTGCAATAAGATTATAGGCTTCATGATAAAAAATAACCAGATACATCAACAGTTCTAAGATAAAATACATTCATGATTTAAATACTAGCACAATACATTAAGTGAATTTTTAATGAAGGCAACGGGAAGACACAAAACATGTAATTTAAACACAATAAATAACATTAATTGATATACAACCATTATTCATATACGCAAGGAGTACCTCTGAATGTAGAACATGAAATCTTCTCTTCAGCGTTCCAAATGCTCTCTCAATGCAGGCCCTTGTCCAAGTGTGTGCCTGTTGATATCTTTCCTTTGCTTCACTATCAACCCTAATAAAAGGGGTCATGAGGAATTGCTTCAGGGTGTACCTGCATATAATAAGACATATAAAGGCAACTTGGCAAGGATGGATGTGTCTGATTCATTAGTAAAATATCCAATAAAGAACCTTGAATACGTATTCTTATTACTGTAACAATATAAATCTTATCTATCTAGCCATGTACAGTGACTTGGCACCCTAGACAACGTCCCCGGTGTTAACAAACTACTGTGGTAAGTATGTCACTGTCAGACTGAATGCATGCATGCTGTGATAACCTCGCAAATTCATGTTCATACCCACTGTCTCCTAAAAGGACACCATCTGAAAACGCCACCCGTTCAATGGTCAGCTTGGCTGCCAATCCCGACGTTCTGAAGACGTGCGCGTCGTGGCACGACCAAGGCCAGCTTGCATTTACATTTACACATGTAATTTTCAATTTTCATGTAAAAAGATTAAACAATGAAACTGTGCAATAATCAGAGTTGAATCTGCAAATGGCAGTGGTTCACTCGGGTAATGTTTCACTTCGTCCTGCAGCCTCCAAATTCTTTGATCAACTATATGCATATATTCTGTATACAAAATATTTATGAGTACAGTACCATATGTTACCTGTGAGTTATTTAAAAATGATAAAAGAATGTAGTGCGTCGACTTGAATTATTGTATTAATCGATATAAATATATACTTTGATCAACTATATGCATATATTCTGTATACAAAATATTTATGCGTACAGTACCATATGTTACCTATGAGTTATTCAAAAATGATAAAAGAATGTAGTGCGTCGACTTGAATTATTGTATTAATCGATATAAATATTCATAGCTCTCATCTTTTTGGGTAACACGTTTAACATGTTGTCTTCAGAACACTTCAATTTACCTTTTTTTTTATTTTTACTCTTTTTATTACCAAACTTGATATTAAATATTTCTCAATACCGTTTTCGATCGAGATGGGCGTTGCAGTACGCTAATGGTTTTCTTGAAGGTTGAACGTTATCTTTAAGACCATTTTCGGCTGACGCTCATTATTTATAAAAAGAAAAACTGTTCTTTTGTTTATATGTAAATAATTTAGTGACATTTAACCTAAAATATTTAATCTCGAAATGCCTTAATAGAGGAAAGTATAACATCTGAAATATAGTACGATGTTTTTCATATGCATAACCCTGTTTATGTTTTATTCTTAATATCATTCTTGTGCCGGTTGAGGGAGCATTTCGAGCCAAGACCTGCGGAATACATGACCTTCCAAACATTGTATGGAAAATATCAAGATTGCGATGAGCGGCTTCGAAATTCTGTTGTCGGCATGTTTGTTGGGCATCTGTTCACTTGCGTTCTGAAAAATCTGGCGCAATGAAGTATAAAAAGTTATGTTGTTTGCGAATATTACCATTGCTTTAAGCATAGTTTATGCGTTTGAGAAATTTCCAGACAATTCTCTACTAGTCCCTTCTCCCCTTTTTGTACGTCATGATAGATCAATGCAAAATGGTAGGTGGGATTTATTCGTAGGGAATTATCAGGTTGATTTTTTTCTTCTCATTCATGGCATACGTGACATAATTTCGAAATTCAAGATACATGTATGTCTAGGAAAAAATAAAGATAATGCTGTCCTTGAAAACCAAAATTTTGTCATAACAGAATTTATCGGAGAAGACAAAATAAACATACAAAACTAGTACTTGTCGTCGAGTCATGCTCGTCACTTTAAAGACAAATACATGCAACCGTTGTAAGAATAATATTCGATTTGACATTGAGTTTTCTTTGAAAAGAACAACGGCAAGTTTTATTGAAGACAAAGCAGGAATAATAAGAAACATCTTAACACTTGTAATGAAAACAAAAACACCGGTCCATAAGATTTAGATAAAAATGAGCATGACCCTTCTCAAACTGACAACGTTAATAACGATATCAGCCCGCTTCTGAAGAAACCAATACTTTAGTTCCTGATCAACATGAAGATATATTAAGATTTTTTTCCTAACACAACTGGTACTCTACTGCGGAGAATAATGGAACAAGAATAATACATGATCCTAGACGTCGAAGATTGAATAAAACAACATTGCGAATTTTAATTTTACGAAAAGCATATTCAGAATTATGGGAACAAAAATTATTTTTTTTACCATATGGAAATACATTCAAATTGTTCAAAAATTATATTTAACAGTCTGCTGGTCTCAATAAAGATATGTTTCTATGGATAAAAGCAAAAGCTAAAAAGGTTAAATCTTGCGATGAAAATTACTCCGGAGGAAATTTTATTGACGAAATGTCGATTCAAGAAGATTTATCATTTGTTAAACAAAATCACAGGTTTGGTTGTAAGGCTTTGTGGATATGGGCGAAGCATGTCAAAATCTTAATATTCTTACATCATAAAACAAAGACACATGTTCCCTTATTTTCTAGTTTAAGACATCAACGGATTTCATTCCCGTACGCATGTTTCCCTGTCACTAACACAAAGGTATCCGATCTTTACATTCTGTTTTGTTTAAACGCTAATGTTTTTACAGTTAATTTGTTTCGATGGATGGAGCACAAACCAACGGAGCTTTTTATAAAATATGTTTTTAAAGACTCCTCACCACTTGAGAAATATTCTACCATCAATATATAGTCCCCCCTGGATCCAAAGATAAAAAACAAACATGTTTAATTGATTATTTTCTTGTCATTAAACGAGTTCGAAATAACATTTAAAGAGTAGAGAAGGTCCGAAATGCGTCCGTAAATTACAAGTCAACAACCCTTTATTTTGGGAATATTGGATAAATGCATATAAATGGGATTGGGCTACAACTGATTTTTCATACAAAACTTAAAGATAACAATAAATATCTGACAGAAGAAAAAGATCAGAAATGCTTTAAGACATTCTGGATAGAGATATGCTATTCTTAATGGAATGTTTTCAAAAATCACTTGGTAAAATGGAGATTATCTTGATGATATACTATATATATTAACGGCAACGAGTACAGTCATAAATGTTTTAGGAATCCACGACCAATAGTAAGTAAGGCAGACGATCGCCTCGTAAATTTGAAAAAAAAGGACTGGGTTGGTTTCACAGCTGGGAGCAGTACGTTTCTCAATGTTTATCTACATCGGCCGAAAAGTACACACAACAAAACAAGTGATATCCATGCAAGCAAGAGATCTCAATTTATGTATAATTGGTTTTACAGAAGTTTACAATCATTTTTTTTATAAATGACAAAAACACAATTGTCCCTTCAAGAATTAACAGTGATGTGATCGAGAAAATATTTTGCCAACATAATGGTATTCGCAACGGAAACAAATCAACTTTCTAACAATTTTTGCAAATGTTTATACAATTATACTTAGACAACACTCTTGTGTCTAAATCAGCAAATGCTACCCCAAGGGGATGCGATCCATGTAATTTTCATGTCAGTCGACCGTTGCATCACAAGAAAATAAACAGAACTAGACGAGATCTCTCTACTATAAAAATACTATGCAATCATACAGAAACAAACTGCAGCATTTCCAGCTAAAACTTGTACTTGTTCGCGTGGACATATTCTTCATATGTGTGGAACGTTTTGTTTTGCCTTGCTATTAATATGGTTTTAACATTTTTCGGTGGATAGATCCGTGCGTGCGTGGATTGGCTGAACAGCCGATGAAATCTGCAGTTTATATATTATACAAATCCTTAGTAACCCAGCAATCTTTTTCATTCAAATGCAGAACAATAGGCTATATGCAATAATGCAAACAATGAACAATATAAGTATTTTTAACGGCAAATATGAGCTTACGTAGTTTATGCTGTCCTGGTGAGCAGATGAATCCATGCGGATGTGGACTGGCCGTACAGCCGGTAAAATCTGCAATATCCAAGCTGCATGCATTTATATATTTCATAATTTTCTACTTGGGAGAAGGGACTGTCAATATATATATATATGACTGTATAATTTCAGAGTTATTACCTTTATGTTTTAGGTTGGTCAATAATGTTGCATGTCTCATAAGTATGTTTGAAATAAACTGTTCCGAGTTTTGTGATAAATTATTTCAGGAAATGTATGAGAAATTGGCTAATTAATTGTACGAATATGATTCAGTGTCGAAACTTAAAATGTTAAAAGTAAATGTGGCTTGCAAGTTTTACTCATATTTTGTTTAGCAGACGTATATGCAGTGTATACTATGTACATGTGATGTACATGTGATAGATACTAAGTTGAATTAAAAAAAAATGCGTACATTGAGAATAGAAAGCTAGTTTGCGTTGTACTTAAACGCTTAAACAAATGATCGATACTGGGTGAGTACCTAAATCGGAATACTTTTGGCCCTATTTTTTTTTTAAATATTTTTAGCTAGACTTGCACCACAACTACAAAAATTTCCATCAGCATACTAGGATTCAAGACCAATTGGTTGATATAAATGGCATTTTTCAAGATACTATCAATCTGCAAGAAAAGTACTTTATTAACTGCACAATTAAGGACTGCCATTTTCGTCCTCGGAGTACCTAAATATGGAACAGTTATTATTCGTTATTTATTTTTATGTATTCTTTTAAAATTATTGCTCAATGATTTGTTTAAGTAAATTAATAATTTATGTTATTTCCAGGTTGTTGTTTTTTTGTCATTTTTGTCAGTAAAATTTGATTATTTCAGTAAATTACAGGCTGTACCAGTATGCTGTGATTGTGGCAAGCATGAAGTCTTTCCCCCGCGTGCCATGAATTGACATTTGAACATGAAAAACTTCAAATGTTAGCAGTATTTGAAATACCTACCGGAGAATCTTGTTCTTTGGAATATGTATCTAAGACAAACATCTTTATTGATTAAAATCGTAAATAAACTGATCTCAATCAGAAAAACACTTTTATGATGGGTGTTCCATATTTAGGTACTGTTCCGATTTAGGTACTCAACCAGTATGGTTCAACACTTTATAAATCATCGCTGCTAAATGTATATAGGTAAACTAAGCGGATATATTTAGATTAGATTTACGGATAACATTCAGGCCCCGATTTCTCGAAACTTCTTAAACCTCTTACTAAGCCAAAACCGATTAGTAACTGGCTTAAACCCCTTCCGTAATTCCGTTGCATTTCTCGAAACAAATAACGCGCTTAATCCGATTGACTTAAACCCGTTAGCTAAACCTGCTTTGTTGTTGGTTTAAACGCGTTATAGATGGATTAAAAATGGCCGACATCAGACGCCGAATTCGGCGTATTCGTAACCGCATCGCTGGTTTGCCGAGTCCGCGAGTTTTCCAGGACCGAACCAACCCGCTGGAAGTGATGTCAGAATTAGAGGTATTCAACCGGTACAGATTCCGGCCACACTCTATCATACAGCTTGTTGACAGGGCGTACCAATCAATGGTCCGGCCGACGAGTCGGTCAAATCCACTCCCGCCACTTCTAAGTGTGCTTGTTACACTGCAGTTTTTGGCCACCGGCACCCACTATATAATAGTAGTGCTGTCCATGGGATTTCACCTTCTTCAGTATGCTGGGCGGTGAAAGGTGTCATCAAGGTGTTCGCCGAGATCGGTAGCAGGACCATAGGATTTAGATCGGATGTGGCAGCATGCAAAGCAGAATTTTATCGAATAGCAGGCATGTATTCATTTGAAATCTATATTTTTATACTTGTCAATTATCTAGGTAGTATGTCACCTTAGAGACGGTCAATGTATTTTCTTGCTGTTAAATCGGATGGGTAAATGCAAGCGGATATAGCCCCGGAAGTAGTCGAGCTGTCACAATATTGACTTTGGTATGAATTATTCATTTTGTGAATACTGTGGTATACATTTTAGCCAGAAAACAATACAATGTCATACTAGATGGGGCGGAAACAAATTATTTTCATTTCTTCTAGCCTATACCAGGTACTGTATGTAAACATTGTATACTGTATTGTATACAGTATTGTATTCATACCTAAACAAAAATGTCATTGAAATTGAAAAGTGGTGTACTCAACTCAGTACTGGTCTAACCCAGGAAAGTTGTACCCTTTGTATCTGTACCCCCCCCCCCCCCCCCCCCCTCCCCTGTATCGGTGCTTTACAGCAAGCATGGATAAGAACTAAGGCTTTGTTCAAAAAGCTAGGGTAACGCACTTGAACTTCCTTGTATCCATTGGTGCCAATATCTCTCCAGCGTGCTATCCGCCGCACCCCCCCCCCCATCCCCCCCCAACCCCGTGTTTGGGTAATAGCAGTAATTCTTACTTAGTCCAGCGAATCCCGGGTAAAATCACTGCCAAATGCGTCCGCATCCCGGTTTCAAACCCAGGGGTGGAGGGCGATTACAATTGATTGGCGCATAATAGAAAGACAAAGCGTAAATCTTCGTAACCCAATGGTAACCAAGTGTCATAGAGCCATTTTTCTAATCGTTAATGCATGATTTAAATAATCAAACCGATGGATATAATTACATTTTCCAGCGTTCCCGAATGTGATAGGAGTTGTCGACGGGACACATATCAGGGTTCAGGCTCCGCGGGAATATGAAGGGGATTGAAGGGGATTATGTTAATCGGAAAGGGTACCACTCTATCAATGTTCAAGTAAGTAGTTAGTGAGTCTAAAATTCATAATTATTCTTACTAAAGTACCGTAGCTGTTTCAAAAACATCAAACACTTTTATGTGAAGATGAAATAACACATGAATCAGGAACTAATGACCTGAATTTTGACGTACATGTACTGTACTATCAATAATACCAGATTTGCATTGGTTATTATGCAATTGGAAGTGCTTGCAATATTTAATCTTCAATACTGCAAATCATATTTAACAAAGTTTATATCACATTGTGTTTATAATTTGCTGTTTGATATTCATCAATGTATCATTCCTCAAAGAAATTTGCAGAATAAACTCGCATTTACTATGAATTTTGTAGATGGTTTGTGACTCGAGCTTTCGGTTCTTGAATGTTGTTGCAAAATGGCCGGGAAGTGTCCATGATGCCAGGATTTTTAGAGAGTCGGAACTTTGCCAACAACTTGAAGCAGGTATACATATCTACTTAATGTTCCTAATTTTGAATATAACAGTCCTGTTTATTTTTCAGTTAGCACCCCTCAACGGAGTGAAACATTCTACTATTATCCGTAAAGCTGCACTCTCATAGATTGAACGTTGTGACAACTTCTTTTTTACTTGGAATGAGTCAATTTATGCTAAAATGTATGAAAACCAGTCACATAAGACGAGTGAGAAAAAAATAAGATTGCAGATTTTTATATTGAAGTTCAAATTTTTTTTTATGCTTTTTCTTTAATTGTTAGAAATGGTTTAAGCCATAAAACCTTAATTTTGGAATGGAAACATGAGATCAGCGATCTATCATTTTGTCAGTAGTCTTTTATCACTGGTTTGCAGATAATTGTGCAAACATTAGTTCCTTCTAAGACAAAACATAAAAAAGTTGTAAATATGGTAAATCTGTAAGAGTTCAGCTTGAATAAAAAGTGTTGTAGTTAGGGAAGCAGTCATATTTTCTCAGTGCGGTAGTTCACAACAACATCATTCTTAATATTTCACTTCTTGATACTGCAAATTAATGAAAGAATGAAATTAAGATATAATATAGTTATATTTTATTTGGAAGGAAACTTAAGCTGGTACATTGAAAAATAATGTACACCAACATGTCTGTTCCATCTCCTTTTTATATGCCATCTTGAGGAATTTTGGCTGGGATTCAACCTCTTTATGTAAAAATAACTTATTATTTAACTGAGACAGCAATTCCAGTATTTTCTTAACATTCCAAATATTATCTTAACATTCCAAATATTATCTTGTTTCCACATTTTCAGGTGCTTTGAATGGATATATTTTGGGTGACAGCGGCTACCCCTCAAAGCCGTACCTGTTGACACCATACCTGGCAACCAGAAGCCAAAAACAGGAGAGGTAATTTTTACTTGAATCAAATGTCACATCTTATTGTTGATTTATGATCTCAACTTGACAGATATCAATCTATTTTAGACAAGAACCCTTGAATTAAATTAAGACCTACTCTCCAAACATGTATGTTAGTGTTATGCTCTTTGAGCTGCACTTTCACATTATAACATTTGTCATAAGAAATTAAATTATGTCAGAGCTGATTTTGGCAACAGTGCCTCCAATTCAGTCATTCCAGACATGAAAAAGTAGTTAAATATAGATAGTCTTGAAAATTTATATTTAAATGTGAAACCATTTTGCTTATTGATATGAAAAGTTTTGAAAATGTGTGTGAACAATTGCAATGTAATAATCAACTAAATGCTTAAAATTGTTCATTTCAATTTGTATTCACATGTTGAAAATGGCTTATTATATTTAACATGTATACTTTTAAAGGTACAACAGAGCACAAGTACGAACGCGTGTGGTGATTGAGCAGTCCTTTGGGATCCTGAAGAGGAGGTTTCCCTGTCTGTCTTATGGACTTAGAGTGGAGCCTGATTTGTGTTGCACAATCATAGTGGCGTGTGTGTTTCTGCACAATTTCGGATTGAGTAATGGGGACACCTTGGACCCAAATGATGACTTTAATGATGACCAGCCAGAAGTCCAATTGAACTTTGAAGGAACAAGGAATGGTCTGCTGTACAGAGACATTCTAGCAGAGCAGTACTTTTGAATTTGGGATATGCTTGCCTAAAAATAAACTCTTGACTTCTACCTGATGTACTGTAAATATTATACTTCTTAAAGATGCACTATAACTCCCAAGAAATATGTACCACAATTTATACATGTGTTTAAACATACCCCAAAAGAAGAATCTATGTATAAAACAATGGTTCTAATGGAGGATTAGTTCAATTTGAAAAAAAATATTCAGAATGAACAGAACTTCTACCTTATGAGACTATAGTACATCTCTAAAATCTTTTAGCATTTACCAATCAATTGATTTATTTTTAAAAGTTTTCAACGACTCAATACACTGTTACAATATTGTTACTAGTAATTGATATTTTAAAAAAAAATCATTATGGTATGTTGTTCAAGATGTGTCACTTAAAATTTATGTTTAATGAATATTAAATATTGACTTTGAATTAGACAATTTCAAAAGGATAAATACATGTCAAAACCAATGGTTCTTATGCAGGATATCATTTTTAATGTGGAAGAAAAAAAAACAAAAAAAAACACTGTTGCATTTTTCTAACTTATTAGACAATAGTTAATCACTTAAATATTTTTGGACTCCCTAGTCAATTGATATTTGTAGGTTTTTAGCTATATAATACTTGGTTTCAATCTTGTTATCAGTAATTATTGTTTTTCATAAAAGCATTATTAATTAAGTAAGAAAGAAGTTAAAGAATTCTGAAGTCTTAAAGCTGCATTCTCCCATTGTAGCCGTAGTGTCATATTTCATTTTTGTTGTTTAAATGATTCTCTAGATACTCTAGAAACCACGTTTTTTTTGTAATACTTAGAGACATGTTCATGATTTTTTTCTTAAATTTATAAGTGCTCTTTTCACATGGTTCTTTCAAATATGAAGTAATTCTTTAATTACCGGTATTAAACTATGATCCTCTTCCAATTGAACTGGTTTGCAAATAAATGTCTTTGCAAAATGTAAAATTTTATTTAAAAATCACACACTCTTTTGTTCTCTATTTGTGCCATGAATGTTGTTTCATGTTGAAGGCCTTTCATGTTCAAAAAGTAGGACACATTTTTCAGAAATTGTGTAAACCATATACTTGTAGAGCTTGGCATGGTTTGTTAATGTTTGATATAATGAGTCATTTAAAGTGTTTAAGAAATGACATGAGGAAATGAAATAAACATTTGAACACTGATTATTTTAGTCTATATTTAAACCATTTTGGGACATTAACCATGCAATCATGATGATAGTTTTTAAAGAAGTTTACTTCTTATTGGGTACCAAATATGGCTTTTGGTTATGAACAACAAGATATAAGAGATTCAATACATTTTTTAAGTAATTTGATTCGTATTACTCATACCATGATCAAAATATAATTCAATTATACATATATAAAATGATAACTTAATGGGTTTGAATGTGAATCACATACCATTTTTAAACAAAAAACATTTCATTCGCATTTGTGTTTTCACATAAAAGATAATGACCAGATGGAACAAATCAATTCAATTAAATCTGAAGTGTTTCTATTCAAGCAATTAAGCAAAATAAAATTTCAAAATTATTCAAATCAATACGTTCACCTTAATCTCTTATACCAATATTCAAGGCTAATCAGGTCATTTAAGTTCAATCTATGAATTTGATTAACAATTTTAAGTGTAATTAATATGCCCAAAAAGCCCATGTGATATATATTTATATATATATACTTCTTTCAAGGAGTAGTAGTTACCACTGAGAATTTTTTTTTATAAAAAGCTAATGAAGTGATACTCAAAAATAACTATTGTTAAAAGTAAATTTACAAAAGATTAAGTTAGATATAATTGAGAAGTGTCAAATCTCAAAGAGTAAGGTTTATTTATAAGATCTAAGATAATTGAATTGATTATGATTAAGAAGAAGACGCAAAACACTCAATCAAAATTAGAATGACTATCAAAAGTCTTTGTACAAAATTGATATGGAAAAGTAAATTAATTTTAAAAAAAGAAATTAATTTTTCCAACATTATTTGAAAATGAAAGTCACACACCGATACATGACAGCAGTTCAGAAAATGAGTTAATGATGTGTATTTTTTTTTACTTTACATTGTTTTTGATATCTATGAAAAAGGTCTTACTAATACTGTTTTTAAATCAGTGACAGAACCCTTTTAAACAAAAGATCAAATAGAAATTTGAAACAAATACAAAATTTGTCAGTTTCTGAATATTTGAAATATGTTATATTGTGAGTTAATTTTTAAAATTGAATTGTATGCATAAATGGCTAAACCAACTTTTTCTTATATTTCTTAAATTACCAAATTAAATGATATCTAAATTGGAGAGAGTACAACTGTTAATTCAAATATTCAGGCCCAAATTTCTCAAAACATCTTAGGCTTAACAAGCTTAAGTCTCTTATTTCAATAAGCCTTCAAATGTACTGAAAATGGATTTTGAAAAATGGTTTATTCTAATATTATATAGGTTATTTCTACATAATTTCTTAAAACTCTTTAAGAATTAAATATAATGCATCTTATCGAACAACAAAAAAAGTGTGATTAGCTTAGTTCTGTTTATAATATAAGAGACTTAAGAAGTTTCAAGATATTGGCGCCTAGCAATCAAATTGAACACATTAATTCTTCATTTATTCTTTTAAGAAGGAGTTTTTTGTTTAGCTCATGAATTTCATTGTCTTTCCTTATTTTATTTTGATAAAAGAGATGCTGGCTGTCGTAAGCTCTTATTTCTGCCAGCAGCCGTTTTTCCTCTAGCGCAAACAGGCGTTCTTCTGACAGTCCTTTGCGCTTGCGGGAAGTTTTTTTTACCTGATAAATGAATAATATTATCTAAGAATTGTAATTCACATAATAATGTAAATAAAAAATATGTTGTCTTTATTATGTGTGTTGTAACCATTTAATTCAGCTTTTAAATGAAGAAAAACACATTGGTTAAACTGATATGAGCATTAGTATGAGATTTCAATAAATACCAAATGGTTTTATTAAATATATTTAAAAGTCTTATTAATATCACAATACTTCTTTTTTTACAAACAAACAATTTATTGTTGCATAACAAACAAAAGATTTAAAAGGTATATTTTGTTACCTTTCTGGAAGTCTGTTTTTTCGACTGTACTTCCACTTGCACCGTCCATGACAATCTGATACCTGAAATATTTTTACAATTACTAACATAAAAATAACAGATACACATACCCTCTTCAACACTTGCCAAAGAATGACTCACTTTCAGTGAAACTGTGCTTCTCTCCCAAAATGAAGTCAAACCAATTAAGCATGCACAGTTAACACAAGCCTACAAGCCCTGCACTGGTAAAATGTCTTTCGGACTTGCTCAAATTCTGAATTTTATATAACAGGGCTTGTTCATAAATATGATTTCATGCAATAGTAAAAGAATTCGGGCTTGTTCATCCGAAAGTCTAATTTAAATGACTGAGCATGCAGACAAGATATGATCAGAATCCTTTGTCTCTAAATTTACATTAATAAACATTTCAAGTATACCCAAGATTCAAATGTAACTCACGTGCTACTTGGGGAATCATAGACAAAACTGTTCTCAAGAGCCTCTGCTGGGTCACAAGCTTGACTGGTACCAGGACAAGAAACTGGTGGCTGTGGTTGGTCAGGTGACGCAGTTTCATGTACAGCTGATACAGAGAATACTGCAAGAGAAATTTTGTGGGTGCTATACTTGGTCATTGTGTGCAAAAGTGGAATACTATGTTGTTCATTTGCTGCATATATTATTTGTGTACACGTTGTCAGTGAAATATTTATAATTATCTTCAGAAGTAGGTACCAATACAACAAGAGTACAAAATGGCTGATTGTACAGTATAAACAAGTATGCATTATAAGATGTAAAATCAATTTAATGTTGAAATCGATTGTAAATGTTGAAGCATGTTCTGCGTGGATAAGATGTGATAAGGTGTATGTTGAACAAAGGAATAAAGTACAATTTTACCCAATGGCATAACAGTAACATCCTCCGTTGGAGTATAAGGCATGTTAACTTCTGGCACCGATGAAACTGCAATACATGGGGTTTTTTGTTTTGTTTTTTAAATACATAGTTGTTAAGTACAAATACAGGACTTGTTATGCTAACATATACATTTTTTAAAAAGGAGAAATATTGTATTTCTCATTTAAATCATGAAAAGGGTGATTGAATAGATATAACAGTTTAATTGCTGCAGTTATGGTTGAAGATATGTTCTGCAGCTTAAAATGTTTTATTGAATTATTGTCAAAAAGTAGGGTGTTATATACCTGTAACATACGTATCAACACCCCCAGGGATTCCGTCTATTTGTCGCGGGTTGACATCCCTTAGGTGGTCTGCCAAGACCTCTTCAGCTGGTGAGAGTTTGATAGCACCTCTCCCTGTTTTTTTCGCTGCATCTAATTTACCTTTTTATACTGGAAAAAAAACAATTATTCATAAGGTGCAAACATACAGCGGACTGATTTCAGTTGTTATAACATAATTAATTACATCAGTTTAAATCAGAAGTTGTGTTATGATCTTTCAATCATTCATGATATTTGTTTAAACAAGCGTTTTATTCAAGACTTTAATGAGACATTATTCAAAGAACTTGACATTTATACATACCAAGAGATTTACTGTTTTTGAACATGCTTTTGATGTCCTCCACAGACCTTCTTTCGACACAAAGTCCTGATCTGAAATTAAAAAACAAACCCAGTTTGATTCATCCTGTTTGCCTTTGGACCAAAAATACGTTATCGTACCTCGAGATTTAACATACTATTATCCTAAAATTATTGGTCAACTGGATCGAAATATGTAGCATTGGTTGTTTACAAAACAAGAGTTTTAAGCCAATTTCAACATGGAAAAAATAGTCATTAAAAGATGCATGTACGTACGCGTTAAGGCGTTGGCAGATGTTCTCCCACATTTGTTTTTTCTCGTGTGCACCTTGAGAGGCCCCACGGAACGATGAGAACAATCCTCTGCCCTCCTCTTCCACAATCAGACCAATAGCCGTTGCCTTTTCCTTGTCCGTCCAGTTTGCACACCTTTTTTCGCTATTTTATTGCAGGACGCCATCGTTGTTAACAGACGACTTGACAGGATTATGATGTTTGGTCGAGCTTTACCTCTATTTGAAGAGTATCCATGCTTTTAACCCAAACTACCAAAAAGATAATCGCGTTATACTCGATTAGTTAAACCGGTTGTTAAACGCTTTCGTGAAATTCGGTTTAACAAAGCGGTTTAGTTAAACCCAATAACGGGTTTAAACTTGTTGCTAATCTAAGCAGTTTAAGAAGTTTCGAGAAATCGGGGCCAGGAATTTTATTACTAATTCTAAAAATGGCCTAAATCTGTAATTTCAAAATTATAACTAGCTTTCAGTCCTTTGATTTTATGAAGATTTTGCTGTCATGTTATCTTTAAAACCTTTTTTGGCTGAAACTTTTATGGCCGACTCGGAGTGTTTTTGCAGGTGATTTCATTTTCTTCAAATAATTTAAATTTTCAAATCATTTGGAAGGAAAGATTAGCCTAGCTAACACATGTCGATTTTATTATTGATAATGGTTTCTTGATTTGTTCAAAATTTTAGTACAATTATGCTTTTTATTATAAAACTCTGTGATCACACCGTTTTAAACCTTTTATTTTATAAGGCAGACTGTGTGTGATGTTCATAGTTTCAAACAATGACTGCATCGTATCTGGAAAGTTTTTTTGCATTAGGTGCATTGAATTGTATTCCTCCGTCTGCAGATAGTTAATTAATTAATAAGAGATGTGATCTCTAATCATAGAAGTACTTGGGGTTTACCTATAGGTTTAATATTATTTGTTTTATTGTTAAGTTTACTCAAGATAATGCATACTTTGATGAGATTTAACTTTTGCGTTTTATAGGATTGTTCGGATAAGAGTGAGGTTTGTGCACTGATAATCATACCTAGTTTTTAGCTCCACTGGCTAAAGGCCAGAAGAGCTTATGCTATGGTAATGTGTACGTAGTATGTGCGTCTGTAAACAATTTCTTGTTAACGCGATATAGTCTTCAGTTTTGATTGTATCTCGATGAAACTTGTACAGTATTTAGAAATCAATTAGAGCTTGGTTCCTTTCGAAAACCAGCCATATCCGCCCATGCATGCCTAGAGTATGGGCCTTGAACGTTTTAAAGAAATGTAATTATTAGTTAATTCATTTTTAGCCAGGCAGGTCTGTCTGCATGAGCGAATTCTATTTTTAGCCAAGTTTACATGTACATGTAAATTAAAGTCTAGGATTAAGGTAGACAATATGCTTTTTGGTACTGCAGTTGATTTTGTGAATTACTCTGCCTTGTTCTTGTTGAAAGCCCAAAGACCATTTTTTAGCTCTAAGTGTCTGTAGTTTGTGCATTCATCTTAACAAAATTGGTTGTGAATGTTTGTTCAAATTATGCACTTGGGGTCATAACTGGCCACGCCTAGGGTTCACAGGTTTGGCTAACTTAAATTTGTTCAAATTATGCACTTTGGGTCATTACTGGTGGCGCCACGCCTAGGGTTCACAGGTTTGGTAAACTTAAATTGGGAAAGGTTTGAAAATCTTTATGTGTGTTTGTGCATCCATCTCCGCACATTTGCTTGTGCAAGTTTGTTCATATTGATCAATGTTGTCCTCGGATGGCCTTGACTTTGACCTTTTGACCACCTTTTTTAATTTTTAAAACTACAGAAGTTTTTACCATGAGTACAGTTTTGAAAGCATTCTTTTGTCAGATGACTTACTTGGCGAATTTTAAGATAGTTCATGAAACTATTCTGCTTACAATACTTTCTGGGCTCAGCTGTTGAACGTGCAACGTTTTCAGGTAACCCAAACACAAAATGTGAACTATATGTCTGTTGCCTTTTACCCATACATACATGCTCTGGATTAAAAATAACCTCAAGAGCCATGCCAATAGAGCATAGGGCCTTTTGGGCCTCTTGTTTATATAGTATGTACGCACTGTGTTGCTTGTGGAGTTTTGTGCTGTTCTTCCATGTTTCTTGTTTGTGATTTTATGTTCTATTTCTTTGGCGTTTGCCCAGTGCCATTAAACCGGGTTTATGTCTAAACTATGCTACTAAGCTAATTTCTGTAGTTTTTCGCATAAATATTAAACATAACCAACATATACGCACGCCTTTAGTTATAAACGCTTTCAAACCTAAAAGTATTTTACAACGTTGCATTTGTATATCCTTACATCATAGATATAATATATATTAGATGGGACAGTTTATAACAGTAAGATTTACAACAAAATATATTTCTTTAAGGACACACTCGCCATTGCCAGTGGCCACGATGTCGTCAAGAAATCAATAGAGCGAAACATATTAAATATTAGAACAAAAACAGTTAACAGAGAGAAATATATCAAATGCAAGAAAATACAACAGTCACCTCGATGTCGTTTTAGTTATTAAATAGCTAACGACAGTAGTTGGATATGTAAAGTATAGTTGACGAATGATCAGAACTGTATGTATCGAATTTGGATTGATAAGCAGGCTGCACGGCTAGTCCACACGCGCACTGATAACCAGAAAAGTTCAAACGCAACATGAAAATACTACAGAATTTATTTAGTATCACGAACAAATATTTTTCAAACACAAATTGCAATGCCGGACTTATTATTAAGATCATAATTTCATTGACAAAAGTTATGCAACCAACATTTTGAAACATGATTGTTCAAATACTAAAGAGCCAAGGTTAACAAATAATCAGGCAGAAAATGTACACGTCTGAAATGTTAAACAAAGAATGTATTTGATAAATTAACGTATGGTCAGTAGTACGTATATGGTTATACAACCAGAACACATACGCACTGATAACCAGAAAAGTTAAACTGCAACATGAACATAACCACAGAATTATTAAATACCACGCTAACATTTGATCATGATGTTAAAAAAAAGAAATTTATAACATTTCACAGATGGTTCTCAAGAAAAACAGAGTAAATTAGCAAAAACAAGGTCCTTGAGAGGTAATTTTTGAGTTCAATTCTCAAAAACGTAATGCAATGTTTTTAAGACCACTGCAAGGCTGTTTTGTATAACACGCGAAGTTTACTTCGTTGGTTGCTGCGTCCACGACTGAAATATAATATGGTATAGCCATTTCCTGATTTTGCTGTAAGGTTCTGGTATTGGATGAATTCCGTCAACATTCAATGATGAGGAAACAGATGAAAACCTTCGTGCCTTCTTCTTACGCAATATTAACAGGTCGCCATTGAACTTTGGGGATCTGTTATTCAAATGCATGTTTATGTTGTCTCTGATGAAGTCATTCGCTATCTTTAATTGATGTTGGATGCGAATGTCTTCATTAGACTTTAAAGTGCCACCGTGAATTTCTTTCCAAACACTCATGAAGGTGTGTGGCGTTTTGAGTACACAAACATCAAAAGGCTAGCTCTGGTGAATAGAAACAAGACTGCAGTTGGGGTACTAGATATGCCATATATTCAACATCTGAACTATATTTAACAGTTTATGTCCTTTCCGGACTTTCTCTTTCTGTAACATCGCACGTGCCATGCCAGAACAGAAGGATACTATGCCCGTGTGGTGGAAATAGTTGCGGATCACGTTTTGAAATTTTAGACTGTAAAAGTTCGAGACCCGATGATGTATTTCTACCACTTGAAAACCAAAAGAAGAAATTATGCGTATCAATCAAATGTGAAATATTATGAAGCTCATTTTTTAAAAAGCGGCCTTTGCTGCTTGATAAAATTGGTATGTCCATGAATTACTTCAATGGGCTGTTTTGTTAATAGTTTTTTTTTTATTTTTTCAATTGTGGTGTAGAGTGAGATACAGTGGAAGATTCTGCCATGGTTAGACGACTGAAAATAAACAAAACCTTATGAGGTGGACTGAATACTAATACAGGGTAATTTTTCAGAGTTTAAATTTTTAATATATATAATGATTTGCCACAATATATTCAGGAATATAAAACAAACATTATTTAAAAAAGGTGCAATTTACCAACCACTCAACAGATATACAATAGTATATCAATTAATAAATATCTACATGTGTAATTACGTTACATCACAGATACAGTGTCACTCTTGAACAAGATATTAAATGATGGTCAGGGTTTGATTTTTGACATGCTAGGCGCACTATCAAAGGGCATAACACGTGTTATCATTAATTATGTAGATACTCATGCTGTACGGCCAGTCCACACGCACAATGATTGTCTGCATAAACATGTTATAACTAATGTAAACAATAAATAACACATATTCAAAATTTAGAGTAGCCTTTTCCTTCCCACTGTAGGATTTAAAAGTTGTGATGTCGTACTGAGGATATTTTTTTTTATAAACTGGCAAGTGAATGATGCATTATCATGCTGTACGGCCAGTCCTCACGCGTAATAATAAATTAATCCATATTAAATACAGAATGGACAAAATAACTCGACGCTATCTTGAAATTTATCCCAACCGTTTGTGTTATCGTATTCTTTATGGCATATATCACAACATTATTCAGGGTCTTCTTTAACAATCATTCTTGACTTTTTCCACTCTCCCCTCTTTCCCTCGCCCTGATTATTTGGTCTATGCTGTTCTTGTGTTACGGTAGCTGCGACAGGCTCGTCTAAGGTTGTTTTAGAGTTATTAAAGGCGTCAGGTGTCAAAATTGTATGACACTATTTTATAACATCGGTAAGTGAATCATTCAAATGTTTCTTGTTATGTTTAGCCAGCACTTGAATATCATAAATTTTGCATAGCTTATGCAAATCTTTTTTTGTCTAAAACCGGTTATCAAAATAAGAATAATCACTTAATACAGCAGATTTAAGAAGATAATGCGTTTTAATTTTACCAGGAGACCAGTCCCGAGATATTTCACTAACATAAGACACATTTTACCTTTGTTGGTTTTTTCTTCCTTTCCATTACTTCTTGTCAATGTGCCGTACCTTTTGCAAGCTTAATATTTGTCAAAAAGACTGCGAAATCGTGAAAGGGATACATTTATAAATCTATTTAATACTTCCTTGAATAAATCATACAGATTTGAAACTAAAACATCACTTTCAAACTCCGATTGTTGTGCGTTTTAATGATTCAACAATTATACAAATATTAGTTTTTACCCTCTAATTCACTCATTATATATTCAGACATACTAGTGCCTTGTGTTAACGGATTTTCGTTAGTCTCAATTTCACGTAAACGATAATTGAGCTATTTAAAAAATATAAATGCAACCTTTGTAATATTTGTCAGACCTTCAGGAGTATACTTTTCGATATGTAAAATTTAAGCTTTCCTGGAACTTAAACGAATGATGAAGTTCGGTTGAAGATGAGACGAGCTTCGACATATAAAAACTTTATCGCGAGCATTTTTAAGTGGATCTTAGGATTAAAAAAAGCACCTTGGACTTGTTTTTGATATTTATATTTTATTTAAGTAACGCAATATCCTCATAAGTATCTAAGAGTGCCTTTCATCTCTTTTCACTTGTTCGTAAGTATGACACGTTCAGTGTAAACATTTAATTGATTCTGCTTTGCTTTTTATCAACCCATTTTGTATTTTAAAACATACGGCTGTACATACACACTGGCTTGATTTGCGATCCATGCTATATTTTCAAGTAACCTCTCTACATGAATCGTTGTATTCTTGTGATTTGAAATGCAAAATTACGTCAGCACAATATGAAGTAGTTACTAAGCTTTGTTTTCAACACTCTTTTCTAATGATAGGTGAGCGTCAGAAATTTCATTTAAAGTTAAAAACTGTTTATTACGCCGAACGTTAAAAGGAAGCCTGTCAGAATTATTTTTTGTTCAATCCATGAAATGACAGCTTCAAGCTTCGAGGTATCAGTATAGTCTGCTATAACCTCGTTCCGAATTTGGTTATGATTAATATAATCTAGGAAAGGATACGGCATTTAAAAGACATTACTGTCGTCATTTTCTTAAAATGTTATATAAAAAGGTTCATCATCATCTGACACAGATAACTCGTAGTCGTCTTCAATATTAATTTCGTCAATGTCAAATGGATTAAATAAATCATTCTATAATTACATGGAAATATATTTACTCCTGCAGCGACTTAAGTCATTATGTAAAAATTGTTTTTGTAAAATATAATTCCTTTAAAGTGTTCATATGTTCCCTAACAAAGTGAGGTTTAAAAATAATTGGAAATTGTTGCCTTTCGCTGACATTTTTCCAGCCACAGGATCAAATTTTGCGAACATTTGTCTTTTCAGGTTTACTTGTTGATCAACTCTTCTGAATTAATCAAAGAGAGTATTATCAGACATCTCCATCACGTTTCCCAAGCTTCCATTGACTAATTTATCCGATAAATTTGAAATAAGCATATCAAGACAACCTAGTTTCACACCAATAGTTGGATGCGTTTGAAATTTTTAATGTTTATCACCCTCGTCCACAGGTTTGAATATTTTAACTTCACCTGGAAAATTCAGTAAGTTGATCGTGATTGAATAAGTCAGTTTTAAGCAATTAAATGGAGAGTGCTATCATTCACATCAATTTCTCGTTTAAACGACTTTAATAATTTTATAAAACTTTTGGATGGAATGCCTGTTTGAAGTTCATCAACACAAGAAATAAATGTTTCATCGTCTTGTCTCATGGTATTTTAAGGTCATCATGGTTTGGAATTGCATTATAGAATTAAATGACACTATTGGCCATTTTCCCCAAACAACATGTCAGGTATTGGGGGCAGTTGATGAAAGTCGCCTGATAATATCACCTGTAGACCACCAACGAACTTATCATTTGCTGGAACAGTCCTACAAATAAGCTTAACACTATCAACAAATTTCTGACTGACCATCAAACACTCATTTATAATCAAAACATCAGTTTTAGAAATTAAATTTTTGACTTTTACATAATGCTTATCTGTACAAATATATTAACTCAGTTTGGCAGCAGGAATTCTTCCATCACATAATCCACACCAACTATGTAATGTTTTACCTGTTTTTATTGAGTTGAAGCTGTGCCTGTACTTGCAGTAATTGCGATGACATTACCTTGGGCCTTTTAATCATTTGCATAACCTTGTAATAGCCTTACCAACTACACCCCCCCCCCCCCCCGACCAGTGAGAATAACGCTATGACCATGAATAGCAAGAGAAAAAAGTGTTTTTGACCAGGCATTCTTACTCCTTGATAAATGGTAACGAGCACCTGTTTTTCAATTAAAAATAATCAGTTGGTTTGTAGTCTATATGATAATATCAAAATACTACGAAAAGGCATTTACAAGAAAGTATAACTATTTGCTAAGACCTCTTACCAACAGAAATATACAAAACTGGAAATGAAGAAAGTCGTAACAAACATTAAACATGGCGATTCAAATCGGCGGGAATGACTGCGGGTTGTATTACACTAATTGTTTGCATCCGTGTGCCGTTTAATTGGAGTGGTGAATATGGCAAAGCGGGGTGGCCGTGATAGCTGCGTCCCCCGACTTCATTTGTGAATACAACGTTAACAAATACCATTTTCAAAGAAAATGACAGCTGAAAGCTGCCAAAATACGACGGGGCGGACGTTTTTTGGTTCGGCTGAATTATTCATGAAGCAGACATGGTAGCCGATTTGGGGAAGAAGTAATAGTGTAATGCCACCACAACATGTATATTTTTGAATTTACCCATTATTTCACAAGTAAAGGCTTTTGTTCGTGTATCATTGAAAGGTAATAAATGAAAAAGGAATAAGGTTGATTGTAAAATGAAATACAATATTATAAAACATAGACTGGTCTTTTTGGTTGTGCTAGTGAATGGACCGGAACGCTGTGTTGAGATTTTTTCGGGATACTTACAGATACTTTTCTATTTAGACAATTCGGGATTTTCTGACATTGGTAAATTGCAGTACTTCATAGTTATTTTATGCTAGATAGTTGGTAGGAGTGACCCCATTAATAAATCTGAAGAAACAATAAATGTTAAGGTTAAATGTCACTAAAGTTTCTACAGGTCAAATGACACCAAAGCAGGAGTTCGTTCCAATCAATTTACTGTGATTCCACCGAATCAAGTCATGTCATTGAGAAGCTCAGAAGCGGCAATTCGCTGTCGCATCATTGTGTGTCGAAGCAGATTGCTCGTCGTGTCATATTCATAGCCAAAACTCATGAAAGGGGGTACTTCATGTTGCGTCTCATTCAATTAATGTCAAGATTTCTTTTCCATAGATAATTATGAGCGATGAATCTCACGCAGGCCTCTTTGTGACTATTAATGAAGCTTAACGTTTCTCCAAGGTCATGTTTAGATGCATATTGTAACAGGAATTTGAATGCTTTTTTCTTATCCGTTTCCATAAAAACCACTTGTGTCACACCCACTTAGACAATACACAGACAACAGTATACTGGAATACTTATCGGTCAATTTTGCAAGAATGGCATATGCATTCCACCTCCTAATGGTTTTACCCCTTCCAGCTCCTCAGAACTACCCTAGACTATGTTAATGCCTTTGAAAGAATGCCCATATCAAAGATAATAGGTGCATTTGATAGACCGAGTTCTGTCATCACTCCCTTTGTGCGGACAATTGTTGTGTACACCGAACTGTTATTAGTTGGATTGGCCATCATAATGGGATTGTAGGTTATTTTGGATACATGCCTACATGTGTCCTGACAAGAAACAATCTCATCGAAAAAAAATCTAGTTAGGTACTGCTGATGCCTCAAAAACAACGCAACGAAACACTGATTCTCGCCTAAAAGAATACAATAGTTCTTTCATTTTGCCAGCTTCACAGCCTCAGTCATTGGCGGATGAATTTCTTCGAATATTACTAGAGCTGTAAATACATACACAGGTCTTTGTGTCGCGGTATTATGCTACATGAGCCATCATCTGGTAGCGTTTTGCTGTCAAATGTGCTGTTCCCTGTTACCGAAGACGTTGCAAGGGTTTATGAACAGAGTTGTTTGAAATAAGGATGCTCGTCATTGCAGGTGTAGTGTGGTTGCCATCTACAGATCTTTCATTGTGGTCCTAATTGTCTGCAACATGCGCAAAAAGATATAACTCCGATGTGTTACATGGTCCCACCAGATGGAGTTATGGTTTCGGTTTATATGGCATGTTGAGCACCAGACGACAAAGACATTCTAAGCTCCTAGTAAGATATTTGGATACCCCATAAAAACAAGTCCTCAAACATATGTCGACTACCAAATTCAGTATAAAGTTGAAAAGACGATCCAATATGTTTTGGAGGAGCGCAAGATGTAACTAAAATTGTTAAATTGCATTCTATTGCTAGACACTTTTGAGTCAACTTTCTCTGATGCATTCT
Organism: Mya arenaria; assembly: GCF_026914265.1. Lineage (NCBI taxonomy): Eukaryota > Metazoa > Mollusca > Bivalvia > Myida > Myidae > Mya > Mya arenaria. The sequence goes on along the minus strand of NC_069126.1, from coordinate 49,370,568 downwards.
CAAAACACACCTCATCTGATAGTCAACAATGAATCAATCAATAGTCTTTTTGCGAAATCAGTGACATATCTTCAGGGGAGATATTCTTGAATAGGATTTCCATTTGGCTTTTCATTTTCTGAGAACACCAATTACCCTGTGTTATTGATTTATCCGTGTCTTCCTCCATTTCAATATCACAAGAACCTCCGATTTGTTTTCAACCAAATATTAAAGCTGTTTTGTTTCTTTGATTGCTTTTAACGTTTTTGAAGAACAAATTAAATCTGATTTACCACTCTAGAAAATGAAAGAAATTTCTGATCACAAATCACCTAGCAGTTTCTTTAAGTACGGTACATAAATTGCTTAATATGTAGCAATTAAATAGTTTTTACTTCAAACATAAGGAAATCTTTGAATTACATAGTGATATTTATATAAAAACTCGAAAATTGAATAACAACTAATTATCAAGTATAAAAAATAATCCTACCTTGCTATAGTAATTTGCATTTACGGTCATATGGCTTGGGACGGCGTGGCTAAGAATCATCCCGTGCATGTCAGCAAACATGATGAACATGTACTTTCCGCAGCTCTTTGACACCAGGGCCTTCTTGGGAGGTGCTGACATGCACGGGATTATTCTTAGCCACGCCGTCCCAAGCCATATGACCGTAAATGCAGATTACTGTAGCAAGGTAGGATTATTTTTGTACCCCTTTTTTATTTTAAATGAACCAAAAATATGTGTTATTTTAAAATATGTGATACCATACTTTTTATCTAACGTAATTTTGTAAGTTTCATATAGCCAATCGTTTCTTGTCACACTTATTATCACATATGCGGGCCGTAATGTCTTTTTCACTTGAACAGGTACTCCGCCGGGACCTCGTGCACGCATTGCAGACAAAGAGACCGGGGATTCCCCTCGAGAATTTCATTTTGCATATGGACAATGCATGGTCCCATACAGACGACACGTTTGGAGATCGGGGTCCTCGAGACAATTTCGCACCCACCATATTCCCCAGATTTGGCACCTTTTGATTTTGCCAACTTCCCGGCATTCAAAACACAATTAAAAGGAAATCGTTTCGATTCGCTGACAGATCTCCGAACGGCAACATCACAAATTATCAAACAATATGACTCTTGAGTTGTATAGAGAAATATTCCGCCACCAATGGATTCATCGCCACCAACGGTGCATCCAGTGTGACGGCGATTATTTTGAAAAAAAAACTAGGATGACGTCGATTACGCTGTTAACGTCATTCCAATGCATTCAGCGTGTGCCGGGTCTGCGTTAATGACCTTGTTCAGAGCCCTGTAACTTTCGCAACATACATACTATTTTCATGAAATTGTCAGTGTTTGTAGCGGATACTATCCGCGTCTTGTTAATGCATATGTTGATGTTTAAATATTAAACCATATTGGTTATGTGAGAACAATCCTGTTTATTTTGGATCATCCCTCGTTAACCTTGTTGGCAGATGAGAGTAGTGACAAAACTCACAGATAACAGTTTGAAGGGACCTGAGGGGGAAATGGCAGGGGCCTGAGGGGGAAATGGAAGACATATTCCTAGGAATTACTATATTTATTAGTTTTGATGGATGCAATACAATGTCAGGAGAAAATAAAAGGTAAAATAAGTATTCATGTAACGTTTCCAATGCTATTAAATATTAAAATCATTATGATTCATATTTCTTATTTCACATAATCTGCGAATATTCTGTGTCATTTGACTAGACAGTGTCTGTTGTCATTTCAGGACTTCACCGCAGATTCAGACATGTTGTGCCGCATCAACTCTACGTAATCTATAGAAATCATAAACTTGCACTATGTGTGAAACATCTCATTAAAGACTTTCCCAGCATATACACTCGACGGAGAATCCAAGCGAACAAATGGTTGGTTTCAGTGCATGGTTGCGTCACCAAAACGCTGGACTCGAGCGGAATATCAAGGCTATACATATAATTATAATAGTTTCTTGAATTTAAACATAGCCTATCATATGCCCACCTACCTAGTGTGTATAAGCATATCCATGTTTCCCTTGAAACCTGAACCGTTTTCGAGAACACTTCTGCAATGTGTCCAACATGTACGAATTCCGACCGGTAGGTTACAGGCCCATTTACCATTTTAGCTCGGATTTAGCGGAAAATGAGGTACAAGTTCGGGAAAACCGCATACAACACTTAAGTTTTGTTAAATTATAAGAGGTTCATGAATTTGTGAACAAATATTTTAATGATTTTAAAGATTTGAGAACAAAGAAAATGAGAGGTTGCAGCTCCGATTTTTAAAGCGATCAATTGCATTTCAATATATAGGTTGCCGTCTGGATTCTTTTGACTAATTCTTAGTGTTCAAGCCAAATATATACGTTCACAAAAAACTGAACGGATATTTTACCATGCCGTTATCATGTTTACATAGTTAAAACAACATTTAAAATCATAAATCATTGAAAATCAAATAGAGACTGCTGTTGTTATACTTTGGATTTTTCTGGTTACAAATATATTATGTAAATATTATGTATTGCCCAAAATAATTTTACATTAGTTTTTTTAATCAAAAATATTGTTCTTCTAATTGTCTGTTGAAATCAATTACATGTAACTTTCTACATCAAATGATTTCAAACGAACTGTTAAAGAAACAAAAGTGTCATACAATTTCAGAGTATCATACTATTATGAGTTACCAATGTATGCCTTGCATATTTTTATGTAGCGCGCTTTTCTGGAGGAGTACCGGTAGACACGTCCACACATTGGCATGTGTGTCTGTTAGACATGTCATGATGGCCGCGATGATCAGCTAAGTTCGCTTTCTTACAACAATTTAACAATCGCTGCACTTAAAACGTTTTTCTTCATGCGATACAAGATGCAGCCTCATTTGTGACTCTGATGCACTTTTGTGCCAACAAACGGCACATGCTTCAGGCTTATGCACCATGACACGAGCACCTGAAATTATGATATTGAATCTAATCATGGATGACTTATTAGGATACACATGAAGAGGTTAAATGTTGGCCTAAAGTAACCGAAAATGTATTACGATTTTTTTAGTAAATTTTGGCTAAAAAAGTTAAAAAACAATTGTTGCAATTTTGACCTTTTCAAGGGCAATAATCCAATCATGCATGAACAAATATGGTTGGTTTTCAAAATGAACCGGGATGTCATAGATATCAAATTACTGTATGATTCAAAGAAAACATTTTGTAAAACACAAAAATTCGGTATGCTGCGTTTGTAATCATTAAAACATAATTGAAGACTTTATTATATTTACAAGCATGCAAAGGCTACGGCCAAAGAGCCGTTAAATAAGCTAACAAGAAAGCTGATGTGTAGAATATCAGTCTTATTCCAAAAATAATAATAACATATTGTTGTCTTATTGTGATTGTACTATACTGACATCGGACAAATTAGAATTACAATGAATAACACGGGCATGCGCGTATCGATTAGATGATTATTTGCCGTCCAAAACGGGTTTAGTGTTATCAGTTAAAATTAATACAAACATATTTGTTCATTGCTAGTTAAATACAAAAACAAAAACAAGACCACCATTGGTCCAGTTTGATTGTTGTTAAAGCAGAATTAAAAGACAGTTGTTACAATAAGTGATTCTTAACTTATGAGTGTAATACTTTGATGACGAAACTATAATAATATTTTCGGGCCTGAAATGAGAATGATATAACAGTGGCAATATCTACTTACCAATGACGCGCTATATTTGTTTTGTCATAAAACAGTTTCCAACAGCGTCTGTATGGGCGACGCCAGCGTGTAGTTTTCTGGTATCTTTGAAGTGAAGTCTCGTCATGCCACATACGTCACACGTCAGCGTTTTCTTTGAGAAATAATACATTACAATTATTAAATGATATACTTCTATATTTCTGAACTTCAATACGTCAATCTTCGCTGGTCCTTGTGACAAAATAGATTGTTAACATTAACAAAATATTTTTAAACATTGCCTATCGTAATGATACAAAGCACTATTTCATTCAATTCAATACCATGATATCTCTGAAATGCACATTCATGCGCAGGTATACAAATGTTTTCAATGCGAAATCTGTTGTTCGCCATAATGTTATATCATTATTTAACGTACATACAACTTCATTTAGATGTTCCAATAATTGACCTAACTGTTTAAACTCGGGAAATTGACCAATGATATACTTGCAATAGTATATATATGGAACTGCAACCTATCTCTTAAACAATCGGAGCTGCAACCTATAATTTTCTTTTTGTTCTCATATATCTTAAAATCATTCAAATATTCGTTTACAAATGCACCCGCTGGTTGTCACATGGGAGGTGAATAATGGTAACCTATTTTGAGAACGGTGAATTCATTCTTTCCAGTATAATATGTGAAACTACCTCAAAGGCCTAACAAATGCTTAACGTTTGCTCTCTGATATTTCCAATAAAATTAGAGCAAATTTCCAGGTTTTGGCACCTATGGCAGAATCCTCAAAATATTCCGCAAATAAACTTGTGCAGGTGCTAGCTTACCGTGTATCTCTTTTTTCCCAATATTTCTTCACAGAATGAGGAACAGATAGTTTTCTTGCTTCTGTTACGTCATCGTCATCCGCAGATTCAGAGTTCGTTGTCAAGGAATTTTAACTTGACTTAGCTATTTTGTTGTCATCAGTACATTCAGAGTTTGTTGCTGTTTTGGTCTCTTTGGTTAAGGTCATCAGCTGTTCGCTTTTCAGAAATTTCTGACCATAAAACGGTCATAAGTTTATGTTTAAACTTTTTGCTACTGAGCATGTTTCTGTAGCTTTTTGCATACATATTCAAAAGTTTTGAGTACATCATTTATGTCTTCTTCGGTGAATTCCCGCAGCACGTCAGGGTGACACCATTGTCTTAAATAAAAAAATATAAATATGTTGAAAAGAACTAAGACAGTACTATATTAAAGGCGGACTGTAACCAAAACAAAATACCCATGATAGTCATACATCACTCACCTGAGTGAACAGAGAACATCTGCAGTACATGATCAGAAGAAAAGAACTGCTTAATCACTTTTGTAAGATGACCACCCGAGACCTGTAAAGTTGAGGGCCATTGAATGCACAATCCTACGAAGTTAGAATGGAAATTCGCCCTATCCTTGCAGAAGAGTTGTTAATCTCTAGCAGCCATTTTTGCAATTGAGCGGAATTGATTGAGCAATATTGGCAGAGGCTTCCCAAGGAACATCCCTTTTAAATTTGATTTTAATCGACCCATTGGTTATGGCGATGTCGCTTGAACATGAAGTTCGATAATATATCGTGTTTATCTATGAACTGTTCACCTCGTTAGCCTCGGGTGACATTAACTATTTCATGGAACAACTGTTTTGACAACCATAAGGATTGATTAGAAAATAATTGAACATTTTGTAAGGTTCATATAAAATATTAGTTGTATTTGTTATTTTTTTCCAATTTCGTTTTCTTGTTTCACTGAGAATGTACTCGACAGCTACAAGAGTGACGATGAAGTCGAAGCTTAAGATCCCGCTTGGCATCTTTTATGAAGAGAATTCTCTGGCACAACGTCTAGTTACTCAAGAGGTTGTCTCCTTAAAAGTCTGCATGGGAGTCTTCGAACACTAATGCTAATTCACGGAAGTCCTTGTACACCGTTTCTTAAGTTGTATACACAAGCTGGATAACCAACACTTATTTACAACATACACTGAATAGTCCAATTAAAAAAATAATTAAAAATGATTCTCTAAGGAGGTCCTAACCATACGGCTGTCATTTCTAGAATGATAAAAATAAGTAACACGTAAAAGAAGAAAGCTATAGAACAAACAAGAGATTACCAAAGTGCATTTTTCTGTGACAACATATTCTTAGACATTTTCAAGGTGTACGCATAAGAGTTATTGGTGTCAATTCAAAAGGAATATAAAATAGAATTTCGTAAAGGATTATAGAAAAATTAAGCAGGAAGACTTGCTAATATAACAAAGGAGGTTGGGATCAAATGAAGACAAATGATGAAACGATAAGATTATCACAAACCATTATATATAATTCAACAAACATCTTAATGAAAAGAGTCTAGAAACATATTATAATATAGTAAATAATGAAATATGCATATTGCATTTTAGTCACATGTCAAAGATAAATCAATATTTTTTAAATCAGTTCTTTAGGGTGTTTTGTCAAAGTTACATCATAATAGCAAGATGAAAACAATGTGCCTCACAGTGTATGTACACAGCTCATGGATAATAGATCGGGATATGAACCCGGGCTTCGAGGGCAGCGCCCCAGTCTGCTAGCCACTACGCAACCGACTCTTACACTATTTTGAAAAAAATAAATATTTAAACTCTTCAAGTAATTCATGGTGGAGTAAATCATGAAAGTGGTTAAGTATTTTGACCCGATAGAAAAGTATTTGGCAAATGGTTTCCTAAATAGGTTTTGTGTACTGTTGCATATGCAGCTTGATACAAATATATTTTAAAGCAAAAAATCCATTTTGTATCATCACTTAAAATATCATCTACAAAACATTACATTTAACGATTCATTGACTATTTATCTAGTATGTTAACCGAATCCCACATTGATGTCATTATCTTTAATTTAAAGTTTTTGTCTGCGTTCTTTTTTTCTTAAAAAAACACATCTGGATACGGAGGATCAAAGGTCATGATTACAGAAGACGAAACGACCATAGAAAAACGGCGATGTAAACGATAAGGGAAGTAAAACCTTTAATCATAATAGATACTTGTGTTAGGTTAACAGTCGTAAACACTATTGACACAGCGCTAGATTTATTAAGCACCTAAATAAATCGCTTATTTCATTATAAAAGTCGGAACACTAGTACATTTTATCCGTTTAATACTAACTACAAGTAATAATTCATCAATGCTAGATCCCCCTACATCCATTCCATTTTATTATCTTTATCGCATTTAAAAGTGATTTATTTATTTTTACTTTAAGTTCACTCGTTTACTAGTTAACGAGTATGCCACGCTACGCGCCTATTCATCTCTTTTAAGCAATTAGGTCAAACTTTGCATAGGCTGATAATACCTTTTATCCATTTAATATGCTATAGATAATTTCAATGGGTAAACGGTTTGAAGCACTAAACACCTCAGCATGTTTTTCACAGACACCAAACGCGCTAAAGTATTGGTTGGCCATGCCCACGACACTGTCACTTTCTTTTCACGGCGATTCAGCCTCGGTCACATATAAAATGTCTACTTCCCTGAATAATGAATGTTAAATAATTTCACAAATATTAATAATATTCATTTGTTTATGTTGAATCTTTGGAAAGGATTTCGAATTATGGCCTACGTAAAGCAAACATGAAAAACATCCAAGGTAAAAATTATGAAAAACTTGGAAAGATAATTTTTACATGTACATTTGGTATCAGAATTTTCATATTCTGTTACATATTGTATGATTTAGAATGACAACCTAACCATAAAATATACCTGAACCTTCGGCACACATACCAAACTTACGACACTTCTATGGGGTGGCGAAATATATCGGCCCGACGTGTTGCGCATGATGTAGATAGTGGACTTGCTGGGCAAAATCCCATAATGGTAGTGTACATCTTGGCTCCATGGTCAGCCTCTTTACACACAATAATGATAGCATTTAAATAATAATTAAATAGTACTTAATGAAAACAGGTGATTTGAACCGTTATTTAGTCACATTCAAATGATAGTAATATACACTATATCAGGATCTTGAAGTACGACCATAATTTGATATAGTAAGAACATTATTGTTGAAAGTTATTTCAGAAACATCATGTATACTATCAAACACATGTTCATTGTTTAATTTACAATCATAGTCATTATTATAAATAAATAAAACATATAAAATTGACCTTTCATCTGAATCTTTTATATTTTGAATTTGAGAAGACTGTAAAAATTCATTAAAATAAAGAAGCTGCACTCTCACAGATATACCGTTTTTACATTTTTTTTATCTTGGTAAGAGTACATTTGTCGTAAATATCTGCAAACCATTGATGAAATATTGCTGACAAAAGATCAGATCGCAGATTTTCATATTTCCGTTCGAAAATAAATGTTTTTTGGCTTATACCGCTACTAAAGGTTTCAGAAAATGCACAAAACATCATTTTTAACTTATAAGTAAAAAAAATCTGACTTTTCGCATAAATATTTCCATTGATTTGTTGAAAATTGTTTCGTTCGAGGACAAAACATTCAATATGTGTGAGTGCAGGTTTAAAGTGTTCATTTGCAAAAGCTGGATCATCATTTTAAATACAATCTATTTCATGAGGTAACGTCGAGGCCTATGAAAACGTCATAGTTTGTTCAACATTTAACCTTGGCGGTTAGTATCGGTTGGTAACAACAAAGACATATTTTTCAATAGGTGTCGCAGAATTCACTTATTGATATTCAACATAAATACACTGTCATTTGCTGCTTTCCTACAGCAAATCTTCACCAATAAAAACTAGTATTACAAATCAACTTCAAAGAAATATACATACATGTTAATTAATATAATCTTCAATACAACATACAAAAATCAACGTCAGATAGTGTTCAATTACTTATAGTATTAATTTTAAGTTTATATTTGCAATCAGGAGAAAAGACTCAAACTATACAAATACACAAACAATACAAATACACAAACAAACAAAATACACAAACAATAAAAATACATTTCTCTTTAATTTTGTCTTCTGATAATACAATTATTTTGCAGACAAAAAGGTTGAACTGATGTGGCTGGCCTGATGAAGGATAATGTTATCAACAGATCATATCCAGCAAAGAGATATCTAGTAAACTTGAGCCTGCTCTTACTTTCTTCAACAGCACGTCCTGAAAGGCTTTTCAGTCTATTAATTTCTATATGCAAACCTACCAGAAGCACACTAGGCGAACAACAGCTAGAGGCTTTATTACGAATATGTAGTGCAGAAAAGAAAACCCTTTAAGAAAGATACTTTAGTACTTGTACTAGCAATACAATAACTTGGTTTAATCAAAGCACTTTGTACTTTCTCGTACGATTTTATGCATTTGTGTGTTTGGGTGGCTGCATCAGAGATCGCGTATTCAAGAAAATTCAAGACCTATACCTTATACATTTTCATGAATGTGGTCTAGCTACAACTGTTGTTTTACCCAATGAAAATGTCCAGTCATTTTAATGCTTGAAACACACTACAAGTGTTCTCAATTGAACTTTCAAATGAAAAATCGTCATCCAGTGTGTTACCATTTTTCGTCTGAACTTCTTTTTTATTGAAATGTATTTTGCCGTCTAATCCAAACAGTAGAGCTTGGATTTTCTCTGGTGCTGTGTTCATGTTTCATTTATTGAACCATATAATATTTCATCAAGATTTTGTAAGTGGCCAGTATTGCATCTCCATGCGTTTTTTTCACAATCCCAAACACTTGCATCATCAGCAAATTATACATGTTTCCCTTGACTCCGTCCCTGCTGTCACTTGATCATTACCTGAAGGTAGTATTTCCTGTCTGTTATGTATTCTTGTAAGTACACCCATAATCTGCCCCCGATTTTGTTATCATGTCCTTTCATCATCAGTCCTGCTCTCCAGACCCTTTCAATCTATAAATTATAATCCATTACCACCAATGCTCTCATGTTACTGCTGTTATTATCCCCCGCCTTGAAAATGCGAGGGGATATAGTAATGGTAGGCGCGATTCCGTCCGTGCGTGCGTGTGTGCGTCTGTCCGTCCCACATTCATTTCTTTGCATCTCCTCTTACATTTCTCATGCGATTTCTACCAAACTTTCACAGATTGATGATCATAAAGTGAAGCAGCGCATATTGTCGGGCTTTCCTGATTTGACCAATTTTGAAAGAATTATTGCCCTTTGCTTATTTTACATTTAAAATTGGTTTCTTCGCAACTGCTCTTACGTTTTTCATGCGATTACTACCAAACTTTCATAGATTGATTATCATAAAGTGAAGCAGCGAATGTTGTCGGGCTTTCCTGATTTGACCATTTTTGAAAGAGTAATTGCCCTTTGCTTATTTTACATTTAAAATTGGTTTCTTCGCAACTGCTCTTACGTTTTTCATGCGATTTCTACCAAACTTTCACAGATTGATGATCATAAAGTGAAGCAGCGCATATTGTCGGGCTTTCCTGATTTGACCATTTTTGAAAGAGTAATTGCCCTTTGCTTATTTTACATTTAAAATTGGTTTCTTCGCAACTGCTCTTACGTTTTTCATGCGATTTCTACCAAACTTTGACAGATTGATGATCATAAAGTGAAGCAGCGCATATTGTCGGGCTTTCCTGATTTGACCATTTTTGAAAGAATTATTGCCCTCTGCTTATTTTACATTTAAAATTGGTTTCTTCCCAACTGCTCGTTCGTTTTTCATGCGATTACTACCAAGCTTTCACAGATTGATTATCATAAAGTGAAGCAGCGCATATTGTCGGGCTTTCCTCATTTGACCATTTTTGAAAGAGTAATTGCCCTTTGCTCATTTTACATTTAAAATTGGTTTCTTCGCAACTGCTCTTACGTTTTTCATGCGATTTCTACCAAACTTTCACAGATTGATGATCATAAAGTGAAGCAGCAAATATTGTCGGGCTTTCCTGATTTGACCAGTTTTAAAAGAATTATTGCCCTTTGCTTATTTTACATCTAAAATTGGTTTCTTCGCAACTGCTCTTACGTTTTTCATGCGATTTCTACCAAACTTTCACAGATTGATGATCATAAAGTAAAGCAGCGCATATTGTCGGGCTTTCCTGATTTGACCATTTTTGAAAGAGTTATTGCCCTTTGCTTATTTTACATTTAAAATTAGTTTCTTCGCAACTGCTCTTACGTTTTTCATGCGATTTCTACCAAACTTTCACAGATTGATGATCATAAAGTGAAGCAGCGAATATTGTCGGGCTTTCCTGATTTGACCATTTTTGAAAGAGTTAATGCCCTTTGCTTATTTTACATTTAAAATTGGTTTCTTCGCAACTGCTCTTACGTTTTTCATGCGATTTCTACCAAACTTTCACAGATTGATGATCATAAAGTGAAGCAGCGCATATTGTCGGGCTTTCCTGATTTGACCATTTTTGAAAGAGTTAATGCCCTTTGCTTATTTTACATTTAAAATTGGTTTCTTCGCAACTGCTCTTACGTTTTTCATGCGATTACTACCAAACTTTCACAGATTGATTATCATAAAGTGAAGCAGCGCATATTGTCGGGCTTATCTGATTTGACCATTTTTGAAAGAGTAATTGCCCTTTGCTCATTTTACATTTAAAATTGGTTTCTTCGCAACTGCTCTTACGTTTTTCATGCGATTTCTACCAAACTTTCACAGATTGATGATCATAAAGTGAAGCAGCAAATATTGTCGGGCTTTCCTGATTTGACCAGTTTTAAAAGAATTATTGCCCTTTGCTTATTTTACATCTAAAATTGGTTTCTTCGCAACTGCTCTTACGTTTTTCATGCGATTTCTACCAAACTTTCACAGATTGATGATCATAAAGTAAAGCAGCGCATATTGTCGGGCTTTCCTGATTTGACCATTTTTGAAAGAGTTATTGCCCTTTGCTTATTTTACATTTAAAATTAGTTTCTTCGCAACTGCTCTTACGTTTTTCATGCGATTTCTACCAAACTTTCACAGATTGATGATCATAAAGTGAAGCAGCGAATATTGTCGGGCTTTCCTGATTTGACCATTTTTGAAAGAGTTAATGCCCTTTGCTTATTTTACATTTAAAATTGGTTTCTTCGCAACTGCTCTTACGTTTTTCATGCGATTTCTACCAAACTTTCACAGATTGATGATCATAAAGTGAAGCAGCGAATATTGTCGGGCTTTCCTGATTTGACCATTTTTGAAAGAGTTAATGCCCTTTGCTTATTTTACATTTAAAATTGGTTTCTTCGCAACTGCTCTTACGTTTTTCAAGCGATTACTACCAAACTTTCACAGATTGATTATCATAAAGTGAAGCAGCGCATATTGTCGGGCTTTCCTCATTTGACCATTTTTGAAAGAGTAATTGCCCTTTGCTTATTTTACATTTAAAATTGGTTTCTTCGCAACTGCTCGTTCGTTTTTCATGCGATTTCTACCAAACTTTCACAGATTGATGATCATAAAGTGAAGCAGCGCATATTGTCGGGCTTTCCTGATTTGACCATTTTTGAAAGAATTATTGCCCTCTGCTTATTTTACATTTAAAATTGGTTTCTTCGCACTTGCTCGTTCGTTTTTCATGCGATTACTACCAAGCTTTCACAGATTGATTACCATAAAGTGAAGCAGCGCATATTGTCGGGCTTTCCTGATTTGACCATTTTTGAAAGAGTAATTGCCCTTTGCTTATTTTACATTTAAAATTGGTTTCTTCGCAACTGCTCTTACGTTTTTCATGCGATTTCTACCAAACTTTCACAGATTGATGATCATAAAGTGAAGCAGCGCATATTGTCGGGCTTTCCTGATTTGACCATTTTTGAAAGAGTTATTGCCCTTTGCTTATTTTACATCTAAAACTGGTTTCTTCGCAACTGCTCTTACGTTTTTCATGCGATTTCTACCAAACTTTCACAGATTGATGATCATAAAGTGAAGCAGCGCATATTGTCGGGCTTTCCTGATTTGACCATTTTTAAAAGAGTTATTGCCCTTTGCTTATTTTACATTAAAAATTGGTTTCTTCGCAACTCCTCTTACGTTTTCCATGCGATTTCTACCAAACTTTCACAGATTGATGATCATAAAGAGAAGCAGCGCATATTTCGGGCTTTCCCGATTCGACCATTTTTGAAAGAGTTATTGCCCTTTGCTTTTTTTTACATTTAAAATTGGTTTCTTCGCAACTGCTCTTACGTTTTTCATGCGATTTCTACCAAACTTTCACAGATTGATGATCATAAAGTGAAGCAGCGCAAATTGTCTGGCTTTTGCGATTTGACCATTTTTGAATGAGTTATTGCCCTTTGCTTATTTTACATTTAAAATTTCTTCGCAACTCCTCTTATGTTTATGACTATATAGTGACGCAGCGCATATTTTCAGGCTTTTGCAAATTGACCTTTTTTGAAAGAGTTATTGCCCTTTCTTAATTGTACGCATTTCTTATGTTCATGAGAAACTATCCTTACCATTGATTGGCTTTCGTTACAAAAAATGCCCCCATGAGGCGGGGGATATAGCTGTCTGTGACCGCTCTTGTTTTCCTGAACACTCTGCACTTATCAAGGTATGACTTATAATCCATTACCACCAATGCTCTAATGTAACTGTTGTTATTTTCCTGAACACTCTGCACTTATCAAGGTACGACTTATAATCCATTACCACCAATGCTCTAATGTAACTGCTGTTATTTTACTGAACACTGCACTAGACGTAAAAGGGGCCTGTGTACATGATTGATTTTTCCAGTAGGCATCTTGAGATTTTGACAGTGCATTTTCTACTTCTAATGGCTGAGTCAATTGTATTCTGCAATTCATGTCATCTCTACCAGTAGGGGAAGTAACCTTCATTCAAACGTGTCAACGTTTAAAACCCGGATCAAGGTTACCCACATAACGCAGCATTTGCAAGACATTTCAACATAATACGCAAACATTTTATTAAAAAGTTGTATTTATTAGCCTATGTATACATACAAGATAGAAAAGTATTTAGAATATGATTAAACAAGATTGGTGGTGTAAATACAATTACAAAAACATGTTAGATATAGAAAATTGAAGTTGTTATAAATAATTCAATCCTTTAAAGTATTAACGTAACTAATTAGTTTGGTTTTATAAATATAAAATTTAAATATAACGAAAAACACATGTGTTGAAATAAAGATTTACTTCTGTCTTTTGTATAAATTTAATTAAATGTATTCGAAACCCGAGCATGAACTTCACAAAAGTTACCCCCTTAATTTATCAAAGCATTATAAAAAAATATATATCAAAACACAATGTTCAAGCTATTTTTATATAAAATTGGCATTTAAGAAAAAAACAGCGTCAATGACCTTGACCGTAAATATTGGATTTTTTGTGAACTTTTTATTTTCGGACACTAGAATAGTTTTAGATTATGAACTGCAGCGTTCATTTGTGTCCTAATTTTTCCTGGTTTTTCGGTAGATTGACCACACTAACTAATGATACTTGAAACTCCCTTACATATATGCAATCAATACTAATTGAATATGGTTGTGACCAGGCTGGTGCAGCACACGGGCCACTACGATGAACTTATGTCTGTTGGAGGCTATGATGACCAGTCTGGTGTTACGCAGACCGGTCACTCGGATGAACCTATCTCAGTCGGAGAGTGTGGTGACCAGTTTGATGTTTTGTAGCACAATGGGCACTCGGATGTATACGTGTCTGTTGGAGGTTGTTGTGACCAGTCTGGTGTTACGCAGCGGACTGGTCACTCAGTTGCACCTATATATATTTGACATTGTGTTGACCAGACAGAAGAAATCGAAATAAATCGGTGTTGTTAAAGACAATGAAGGATTGAATTATTGGTAAGAAATGTAAGAAAAGGTCAGAAAGAACTCTGGCCAAAGAAATATAACGTCGTCCTGAAAATTTGAAAGAGCAAGAATGCTTTAAGTTGGCTGTAGACAAAAGGGAAAGGGCAATGCCATTCTTAAATCGGTGCTGATCAGAGGGCGAACATTTTTCATAAATTTTGAGGTTTCTCAAGTTATGTCAAGCAAAAATACTCATAATGCAATACAGATACAAAGGCTATAATACTAATTAATACCGGATAAAATTATGAAAAAAAAACAATTCAAGGAAGTATATGTTTACTGTCGAGTGTTAAAGTATACATATTTGCCGACAATTTTACATTGACAGTTTTGATGTTTTCGTGTTAGGTGTTTCAACAACCACTCACAGAACTCCACCATTTTAAGCGGCAAACTTCAATTCCTCAAAATGTCATTGACTATGGCAAGTCAAATATTGAAAGATTTCCGCGTTATTTGGGTCGCGTTTTTGCAGGATATGTACCTTTATAGAGAACTTAAAACAAGGACTAAATTTGCCTTGAATTCGCCTTACTTTAATAAGGTTTACCTTTTGCGTTTCATATTGTTTAGGATTGTTTGGATAAAAGTGAGGTTGTGCACACACACTAGTTTAAACCCCCAGTAAATTTAAATTTGACTAACTGTTCCAAGGCGGTACATTGCACTCCTTGATAATCATACCTAGTTTTTTTTTTATATATAGTATGTATGCATTGTGATGCTTGAAGAGTTCTGTGTGTTCTTTCATGTTTCTTGTTTGTTATTTTATATTCTATGTCTTTGGCGTATACTAAGTGCCATTAAACCGGGTTTATGTTTAACCTTTTTGCTACTGAGCTTGCTTCTGTAGCGTTTCGCATTGAATGTATAATCGGAGTACAAAAAAGTGTAAATCTTGAATTGTTTGTCCGGTAAATTAGTCAATATAAGTAATCTAATTACTACTAAGTCACAGGTCTTGCATAATGTTATGTTAGGAATGGAACAATTGGAGGTCAAGGGTCATGTGTGACAACATCCATGTGTATTTGTCTACCTGAAGACTACGACGTCCTAAAACGCCAAGTCTTGAACACCTTTTCTGACAATTGTGGTGGAAAGAATCACAACTTCACAAGTGATTTTTCTTGACAATGATCTGGTGCAGTGTTAAAGCACTTGGCTTCGGCAAAGTATGCAACAAGTACGAGCGTGGTCATATTCCGAACAAAATTGATTATGTCCATTCCACAATTCGGCGCTTTTGCAAGAATATCCAAGTATTAAACATCTCAGTGGGTCAAACACATACGCAAAGCGCGACGCTCCAACTCATGCTATGTCACGGAACTAACGAGTGAGGATTTCAATTATTTTAAAGTCTTAAGCACTCAAGTCCGAATCTTGATACAGACAATGAATGAAAAATCAAATGAAAGGAAAAAATCAAATGAAAGGAAATAAAACCATACATTTGAATAGTGAAAGTGTCTGGCTCAAATCAATATAATAACTATGCTGACTCCATTATCCATCTGAATGTAAAGAAAAACAGCTAGATTAAGGCAACATGACAGTACCATGCCAGTTCTCAAAACTCATCAGGCAAGCTGATTGATTGTCCAAAACTGTCATCATTAAAGTATGATAATCCCATTGCACTGTGTGAAAAGATCACCACTCCATTGACAGACCATTCTTATTACCTGTCTGAAGCAATATCGAAAGACATCTAATTTTAAATCTTCCTGTAAAGGGTAAACTTACGGATTCAATAGAATGGCAAAATTCAAGTGTTTAATATCATGTATATCAAGTGTTTATTATCATGTTTATTTCATTGGTCAACATAAGTATTTACTGTAACATTTGTTTATTAAATTGGTAAAACATTTTTAGCTCATTTAGGTCGTATGCTTGGTACCAATATTTATGAAATAAAGTTTTAATTGCAGTCGTTAATATCTTTGGCCGGTTGTTTAAAACTCTCGTTAAATTACTTACGCCAACGCTGACGTGTAATTATTAACGTAAGCTATATCAGCGTTATCCTGTTGTTCAAAAATCTATCGGCGTAAGCTAACAGTGATTTAAAGTTTACGTGTTGGCGTTAACATCAACGTTAAGCTAACTTCCTTTGTGTAATCCAAGAATACTTTATGATTCCCGTTGTCTGCTGCTTTTCAATATGGAGTATACAAAATCTGTCCCTGAAAGCCAAAAAAAAGAAAGAAATGAAAACTTCAGTTTTAGAACTTGAAATTTTACCAGATGAGTTTCAGAAAATAATGAATCAAAGTATCTGAAAAGCAGCATAATGCAGAAAAGCTGACTATATTGGAAGAGAAAAAACGTTTCAAGTTCTGGGGGCCCTGAGGAGTGGCTAGGAGTGTTAAAATGAATAGGCTAACAATCATAGAGAAGCAAAACAAGAGCAGGTCTATTTCAAATGGCACATGAAGGGTACAGGATGTAGATATCCAGTTAAAAGCCCTTCCATTATCTCTATAATAATCGATGAGAGTGCCGCCTCAACAATTAATTTTGGGGGCATTGAAGGTGGAGTGGCTGTTTAACTGGGTAAGTCAATGAAATTATATCATATGGCCTGAACTATTGTATAACGCGGAATGAATGAACTGGGCTTAGTCGGAAAATCCCACAACCTTGATATATATTTCCATTATAAAAAATATATCATGAAGGGAAACATGTCGAAACCGGAGTACCTAAAACAGTTATTTTTTTTGGAAAGATAAGCGTCATACTGCATTTAAAATGTTACCACAGTGACGGTTTAAGGAAGACAAAATTAAAAAAATACACCTTTTAAGTCCAATCAAGTCCTGAATTTATTGTTTGTGCCCCATCATGTTATCTTCCACGTGACCAATTACTGTCAGGAACTGCTTCCGGCTTGTCTCTGTATTTCCAGTTATATACCGTACCAGGCCGTCCGCATCTTAGTTTGAACCGTTTTATTATCGTACATGTATAGCATGTAGCTGGTTTAAGATTTATATAATTATAATACGTTCATGAGAATGCATTCTTTTGCATACCAAGTGCAACACATCAGAAAGATTAGATTAAAAGCACACTATATCCTGAATATTTTTTTTTTTTTTTTTCGAAACTCGCTGCTGGATGAACTTCCTGTTGGAGACACCACGATAATACATCCAGCTAATGTTGATACTGCCATGTCTTAGCAGTGTTAGTGCTTTATTAGAGAATTGAAATTTAAGTAATTCCTATAAAGCGGAGTCTTCACATTGTGCAAAAAGCATATTATATACTGAATATTAAGAGGGCCAGTTAACCGAGTTAACTAGATCTTTTTAAATGTTTATTTCTTCCCATTTCTTCAGGCTGCAGCTGCAGCATCTAAATGCAGCACCCCAGTTGAGAAATCGTCAGTTTCTCTACGTATATGTACAAAATACAAGGCATTTCTCTATTAGGTATGATTTATTAAGACAAATAAATAACAATAACCAAATACACACAAATATCATAATAAAATTAAAACAAACCAACAATTAACATCAATTGATTAAAAAGTTTTACTTCATGAATAAAATATGACGATCAATGGTCGGAATGAACACACGTCTCAATCCCTACATTGGATAAAATATATCTATGACTTTTATATATTATACATATATAATTTAATAAATTTTGATGACAAACAATAGAATAAGAATTTAGGCTTGTTCGTTCATGAGCCTATTGTCAATGACTGAAATGTGTGTTTTGGTGAGCACAAAACCCGTTTATTTCAGACATGATTATAATGTTTACAAAGATAAGAACATTCAGTTCTTTTAAGATACACTATTACTCCCAAATAAGATTTAACACAATGTATACAATTGTTTAGATATACCAGAAAGGATGAATTAATGTCGAAAACAATGGTTCTTATGATGGATTTCGATATTAATTTGATAGAAATGTGCAGAAAACGCGGTATTTCTACCCTATGAGATGATAGAAGATCACTGTAAATCTTTAAGCATTCACCAATCATTTAATATTTTTGAGATTTGAATACACGGTTACAATCTTGTTATCAGTAATTAATATTTTCCATAAATGCATTATTTAGTAAGTAGTTCAAGGTTTATCAGTCAAAATTTAGGACTGTTACACATGTGTATGATAGGTTATGAATAAGAGTGTCACTTTAAGAATACAAATGTTTACAAAGATAAGCCACATTCAATCATTTTAAGAATACTTGCATCTTCCTCTTAAGACAATCTGAGGTCAAGGCCAACCAAAGAGATCCTAAAAGGACTTCCACCCCCACAAAGATTACCACTGACGACCTGAACAGGGTGCAGTTCATGTTCTTCAAGAAGAAGGTGACAAACTTCATAATCGTGTTCCTTTATAGCGTGCCCCATCCCCGCGCTCTGTAGTAGATATTCTGCTGTGGTGCTACAGGTACTGCTCCATCCACATCAGGCTCATTTATGTTAACGGCTAGGTTGTGGAGGACAGCACATGCCACAATAACGCTTGATGCTTTTACTGGTTTTAGACGTTACTGAACAGAGATAAAATGCAAGATATGAATTAAAAATGTTAATACATTGTTTGTTGATCTTTATTATATTATTCAAAACCAGATAAAGCATATATAAAGAAATGAAATAATAAGCATATAATATTTATAATTGGGTGATTTAATAGCAGCCAAATCTGAGGCAAGCTGTACATGAACGCAAAAACAGCTGAGAGAAAATTACTCTGCCAATATAAATCACAAAAATAAGAAGTATATTACTCAGTAATATTTGGTCTTATTGGGCTTGAGTGAAGATGATTTTGACATGTATCCATTATTGTGACATTGCAAAGACTTATTAATAAAGCCGAACACATTATTTACGATCAAGGAAGCATATCCATTTGTGATGATTTCGTCAATCGATTGCCAAAAGTTAAAAATCGCATTTTTTCACTCAAATTTATCGTCCATTTTGCGGGTTTCCAAAATATTAATGAATATAAAATCTTCCAACAAGTTATATACCACCGTTATTTTAAACTGTACAATGGAATTGAAGTACTGGTATTTTACGGGCAAATAATTACAAATATGTAAAACAAGGCACACCTCTCATATTGTCGACTCTCGTCGAGTTCGGGCTAGTTGAAATTTCAATAATGTATAAAATTAACAAATTACTATTTTTTTTGATATTAAGGGTTTATACACAATTCACTTAAATTTATATTATCAAGGCATAATAGAGATGTTAGAGCGTTAACTGGTTAAACAAGAGGGCCAAATGGCCCTGAATCGCTCACCTGTCATATATTGCACATTGGTTTGATAAGAAATCTGGATGGTTCAAAGTAGTTAAGGTTTTTTAGAAGTCTGGGTCATTTTTTACCCCAATGCCAAAGTTTGGACAATAAAGGTAGAGGTCCACTTAATGATGTATTATGCCAAATAGCTCTAGTCCTTGTGAATTCGGAGATAATTTTTTTATGCTTCTATTATATACAAATATTGAAAACCTAAGCCTATGAACACGGGGCGTGGCCAATTTTGACCCCAGGGCTAAAGTTTGAACAATCTTAATAGTGGTCCAATAAACGATGCTTCATACCAAATATCTAAGGCCTTTGCCTTTTGGTTTCGGAGAAGAAGGTTTTTTAAGTTTTCATCATATACATATCAAGTATACCCATGACCCCCCCGGGGCGGGGCCAATTTTGACCCCAATGCCATAATTTGAACAATCTTTGTAAAGGTCCACTAGACGATGAATCATGCCAAATATCTAAGCTCTAGTCCAAGTAAGTTCAAAGGAGAAGATTTTTGAAGTTTTCACTATAAACATATAAAGAAAACCCATGACCCCCGGGGCGGGGCCAATTTTGACCCCAAGGCTATAATTTGAACAATCTTTGTAGAGGTCCACTAGACGATGAATCATGCCAAATATATAAGCTCTAGACCAAGTAAGTTCAGAGGTGATTTTTGATTTTTTTTTTACTATAAACATATAGAGAAAACCCATGACCCCCCGAGGCGGGGCCAATTTTGACCCCAAGGCCATAATTTAAACAATCTTTGTAAAGGTCCACTTGACGATGAATCATGCCAAATATCTAGGCTCTAGTCCAAGTAAGTTAAGAGGAGATTTTTGAAGTTTTAACTATAAACATATCAAGTATACCCATGACTCCCCGGGGCGGGGCCAATTTTGACCCCAAGGCCATAATTTGAACAATCTTTGTAAAGGTCCACTAGACGATGAATCATGCCAAATATCTAAGCTCTAGTCCAAGTAAGTTCAAAGGAGAAGATTTTTGAAGTTTTCACTATAAACATATAGAGAAAACCCATGACCCCCCGGGGCGGGGCCAATTTTGACCCCAAGGCCATAATTTGAACAATCTTTGTAGAGGTCCACTAGACGATGAATCATGCCAAATATATAAGCTCTAGTCCAAGTAAGTTCAGAGAAGAAATTTTTTGAAGTTTTAACTATAAACATATAGAGAATACCAATGACCCCCTGGGGCGGGGCCAATTTTGACCCTAGGGCCATATTTGAACAATCTTTGTAGAGGTCCACTAGACGATGAATCATGCCAAATATCTAAGCTCTAGGCCAAGTAAGTTCAGAGGAGAAGATTTTTGAAGTTTTCACTATAAACATATCGAGAAAACCCATGACCCCCCAAGGGGGCGGGGCCAATTTTGACCCCAAGGCCATAATTTGAACAATCTTTGTAAAGGTCCACTAGACGATGAATCATGCCAAATATCTAAGCTCTAGGCCAAGTAAGTTCAGAGGAGAAGATTTTTTAAGGTTTTCACTATAAACATAAAAAGAAAACCCATGACCCCCCGGGGCGGGGCCAATTTTGACCCCAGGGCCATAATTTGAACAAACTTTGTAGAGGTCCACTAGACGATGAATCATGCCAAATATCTAGGCTCTAGTCCAAGTAAGTTAAGAGGAGATTTTTGAAGTTTTAACTATAAACATATCAAGTATACCCATGACTCCCCGGGGCGGGGCCAATTTTGACCCCAGGGCCATAATTTGAACAATCTTGGTAGAGGACCATTTGGTGATCCTACCTACCATATATCAACGGCCTAGGGTTTGGGAGAAGAAGATTTTTAAAGTTTTTCCTTTTGGTTGCCATGGCAACCAGAGTTCTGCATCGAATTAAATTCTTTGAACAACTTTGATAGAAGACCACCCAAGGAACATCCCTATGAAGTTTTATTAATATTGGCCCAGCGGTTAAGGAGGAGATGTCTTTTAAGTAAATTGTTGACGGACGACGCACGACGGACGCCGGACAAAAGGCGATCACAAAAGCTCACCTTGTCACAAAGTGACAGGTGAGCTAAAAAGAATGTCCGTCTTTAGGAATTATGATGCGAACATGCAATCCATCAACAGCGCCTATCAAGTAAATGAGACCGGCAACTGAGTTTTTTTTTAAAGCCTTGGTGATATCCAGCTGCTGTTTAGGGCTGGACCACTTGAAAAACTGGTCTGCTCTGACCACCAAATTGTCCGTGACATCGGCGATAACAAGGCTCGACTTTGCCTTGTCGCGGCCAGTTGAATCGCCAACTAACTGAAAGAGTTTGTAAAAACAAGTCTATCAAATAAACCAGACTAAAGACAAGTAATTGAATTACAAGTAAGTTGATAAAGTAACTCTTAAATAATTATGAAATATATACCTGCATAAATGAGCCTGAAACATAGTATCTCAGGGCAAGGAAAACTTCTTCACGAACTGTCAGGGCTCTTGAGCGACTTGTATTCCGCTCCAGCTTATCTCCAATCAGTTGAGTAATAAGTTGACTACCATTGGGTCCTTATATGTACCGCCTAGGCACTTCTATTTCATCAAGGTCCATGTTGATGGTAAAATTTCTATGAATCCGTTTTTTTCTGCGATTGTTGACCATTGCTCCTATCCAGTGTCAAAACCAGATAAGTGTAAATTGTTCAAATATCTCAAGTATAAGAAAATAATAACTCAAAAATATTTTTTTTAAATACTGGGTTTCCTTGTTTTACGGAGAAAGAAAAAACAGACATAAATAACTACAAAATCAGTGGTCGAAATTAACACAAACCCGCAAGCCCTGCACTTGTAAAATGTCTTCCGGGCTTGCTCAAATTCTGAATTTTATATAGGAGGGCTTGTTCAAAAATTTGATGCCAATATTTATGCAAAAAGCTACAGAAACAAGCTCGTTAGCAAAAAGTTTAAACATAAACCCGATTTAGTGGCACTTGGTAAACTTCAAAGACATAGAACACAAACTCACAAACAAGAAACACAGAACAGCACAAAACTCTACAAACAGCACAGTGCATACATACTATATATATATATATATATATATATAATAATAATAATTGGTATGTTTATCAAGAATTGTTAGGTACCGCCTTGGAACGGTCAGTAAAATGTAAATTTACTGGGGGTTTAAACCAGTTTATGTGCACAAACCTCACTATTATCCCAACAATCCTTAATGAAGATAAAACGCAAAAATTAACTTGAGGAAACTTATCAATAAAACAAATAATAATAATAAACGTAAAGGTAAACCCCAAGTACTTCTATGATTAGAGATCCAAACTCTATCTGCAGACGGAGAGAAACAATTCAGAGGACACGATGCAGTCATCGTTAGAAACTAAAAACATCCCACACAGTCTGCCTTATAAAATAAAGGTTTAAAACTGTGTGATCATAGAGTTTCATAACAAAAAGCATCATTGTACTAACACTGGGAAAAAATAAAGAAAAACATTAAAAAAAGCGACTTGTATTTGCTAATCTCCTTCCAAATGATTTTAAAATGTAAAATATTTGAAGAAAAAATGAAGTCACAAATCACTCGGAGTCAGGCTATAGTATATGAATTCGGGCTTGTTCATTCAACAGTCTTATTTCAATGATTGCAATATTAAAACTTACTAAAAAGAAATGTCCTGATTTTTTTTTAAATGCAGCTATTGAGTTTTGCACTGAAGTGACGACTTGTAGTTAATATTATTATTAATGTGAAGAACAACTGAAACAAGGTCAGTAGCCAAACAAATTAAACATAAACCCGGTTTAATAGCACAGGATAAAGACATTAACACAAAAACAACAAATCACAAGCAAGAAACATGCAACAACAGCAAAAAAACACAGAACAGACAATACAGTGCATATATACTACATCCAAAAGTAGGTGTGTATCAAGGACTGTTAGGTACAACCTTTGAAAGGTCATTAAAATGTAAATTTACTGGGGGATTTACACCAGTTGACGAGCACACTTTTATCCCATAATAAATTTATGCACCAGTCAATTGTAACCACCCTCCCCCCAGGTCCCGGGGGATAGCCGGTGAAATGGGCCTGTTCTTTTACCTTTCAGGTGGGCCCCGCAGTGCCGGTGAATGCGGTGGTTTTGTCTTAGGTTTAAATAAAGCGGGGAATGGGCCTAACCTAGGGTCCCTTGGGTGCGGGGGGCATTTGTCGGGGATTTTACTATCTGTTCGTCCCCGCAGGACAGGGATTTTAGTCGCGGTTGACTGGACCGAAATTCAAAGTCCCCGCTATTCTCTGGACCTGGGGGCCTGGTTACAATTGACTGGTGCATAAAAGGTAAATCTTTTCAAAGTATGCATTACCTTAATAATAAAACAAACAATAATAAACTTATAGCTAAACCTCAAGTACTTCAATGATTAGGGGTCCCAACTCTATCTGCAGACGGAGGATTTCAATGCACAGTACATAGTGCAAAAACACTAGTTACGACGCGGTTAGGCCACACCAAATTGATAACTTGTTCATCGGATTTTTTTCAAAAAAAATAAAATGGGGCGAGCGAGCGAAATAATAATAGCAATATTTGTTTTGCATTTAGCAAAAAAGAGGGGCGACCGAAGAGCGAACAAATATATATAGTCATTTAACTCACTTTTGCTCACTTTTTATTCACTTATTAACTAAACAATGATATTGTAAACAGTACAAGGTTAACATCCAGTGAAAGAATGATAACACTAAAAGATAATTATTTACAAATATAAAATTTGAGATCAAACAAATGCTATTTCAGATCAAGCAAATGTATTTCTTTAAAATATTTAATAAATGAGAGAACTTAAAACCACAGTTTTCCAGTTAAAGCCTGGACACAAGCACCAATCGTCACAGCCACCTGCTTGCCCAATGGCATATCCAAATCTATAACTAGGTTTTCCATTTTCTCTTAGGAAAACTTGGTTAAAAATAATTCTCTATTAAAATACATTGTCATATCTCATGCCATGGAAATAGACAAGGTGACTTGAAAAATAACTCACAAAATAAATATAGGCATTTGCAATCAAATATAAACTACAGCTATCACTCTTGCAATGACTACACGATTGGCCTTGGTAGCCCATCTTATTTCTGGAAAATATTTTACAAAAATCTTACATCGTATTGTAAACCATTTCAGCACCAAATATGTCACAGAAAATTCAAGCCAGCTCCAGATTGATTTTAGGCTTTCTCAGAATTTAACGCCTATCTTTTTTAAACATGCAGATTTTCCTTAATTTTTTTAGATATCTTGTTCAAATTTAGACAAGTAATAGAAATACAAAAGACACTTTTACTTCTTTTGTACTGCAAATACTGATTGTGTGATTTTCTAATAAAGCAAAAAAATAGTTCAAGAAAATACAAGAATATGCAATATTTTTCATCGACAAAAACCTATCAGCATAAATATTTAACACTTGAATGATTTCCATATATAGTTTAAATATACAAATGAACATCTAAAAAGTCTACAAACATTTCTTCGCAACACAAAATGTGATTAATACCTTTTTCCAATCACACAGTCTGACACCATTTGTTTTATCCTTTTTGACTAATATTTAAAAAAATATACACAATCCGCTTGTTTGATGTTTTTTGTGAATGGTAAAACTCATTGGATTGCATGAAGCACATAGGAATGTCAGTCAGGTTATTTTTTAGCGTCATCCTACTGTCCACGAACATTGACTCATCGGCGACCAAGGCCTCCACGAGCACGGCCTCCACCACGAGCACACCCTCGTTGCCTCATTGGGACAGGAATTTCATGATCCGCTGCATCGGAGGAATCTGAAATGTTAATAAGCTATATTACCGGGTATACATAAATGTTCATTGTAGTATAATGTAGTTTGCATTACAGAAACAGTTTGATGATAACACAAGAAACGGGGTGCTTGTTTCTTGGCCAAACTTTATTTTTCTATTACTGTACATGCATAGCATATGAATTAAATAAACACTACTCTGATCTGTAGCAAAATATAAACAAACATGCATAAATCATTAAATGTATATTTTTGAAGGCAACAAATAATACAAAAAAAAAATACATCATATTTGCTAACATCAAAGAAGTTAAAATACACACCTGAAGTTTTTAACTGGACAGGTGTAGTAGGTATAGATGACCGATTGGAAACTGTCTTTTCAAGGTAACGGTCATCCGAATTCCCGTCAAACATGTCCGAACCAAATTCAAACTTTGGATAATCACTGTCATTCTAGATGAAACTCAGCACTTTTAAGCGGAAACCAAATTAAAACAAACACATTTGTCCAAAATTTAATCAAAATTAAAATGGTGGTAGAATTGACATTTGTTCACGTAATTTTCGAGATTCAGGAAGTATAATCATGTTGCCAACTTAGTCTCGATCATCTGGACGCTTGTATCCGGCTCTATATCGTTCATTGACTCTTATTGGAGCGGCTGCATGATTGAGACTAGCCGGTGCTTACAAGGGAAAAGGCTACATTCTATTAACAAATTAGCGCTCGTAAAAAAATAACTGTTTTTTTAGATGGTGCGGGCGCAAGTGATAAAAAAATGAAAAAATTTTTTTTTTGCTTTTCTGAAGAAATGGGTGCGGGAAATCCGATGAACAAGTTATTAATTTTGTGTGGCCTTACGGTTTGAAACATACACAGTCTGCCCTAGAAAATAAATAGGTTTCAGACTTTTTGATAATAGGGTTTCATAAAAGCTGTACTACAACTGGGAAGAAAAAAAGAAAAACATGATTAAAATTTACACCTACATGTATTAGCTCAACTTGTCTTTCAAATGATTACCGGTGTAAAATATTTGAACAAAAAGACGGCACATGCCGGAACAGTTCTAGCCAGCCAAAGACGGTTTTAAAGATAACTTGAATCTGAACCCGTTTGAGGATTTATTCTTCAGAAAGCAGAAGACAAGTACTCATCAAAGTCTTGCCGTTATATCGACGGTTTATATAAAATACAAGAAATTCATTGAGTCTCCCCAACATGCTGGAAACATACTTTTTTTAAAACATCACCATAAAAAAATCAGGATGCGATATACTATTAGCAATCAGCAACTTGACTACTAATTTGCATAGTGGCATAGCTACATATAGGCATTGAGGGCCTATATCTACACTTATTTTGGAAAATGACAAAATGTATATAAACCAAAACTGCAATTAAACCTGAATTGACTCCACGATTGGCAACAAGCCATTTAGCTAGAAAAGTCTTGCCTGTATCTCATACTTTGTCCTCGATCCACAGCACCCTGCGGTCGTTCTGGCAATCAAGGTGGTGTGTGCACCAGTCTTGCCATGTCTTGAGCTCCACGTTCCCCTCACTCATGGCAGTCTTGAGACGTTTCTTTTCTTGGCATTGCTTAATAGCACCT
This sequence comes from Mya arenaria, assembly GCF_026914265.1. Taxonomy (NCBI): domain Eukaryota; kingdom Metazoa; phylum Mollusca; class Bivalvia; order Myida; family Myidae; genus Mya; species Mya arenaria. The sequence continues at coordinate 49,343,147 of NC_069126.1, read as the reverse complement.
ACGGCTTCATCTATCTTACGCTTATGGGCTACAAAACAGCCGCCATCTTGTTCATACAAGTCCTCAGCATCATGTCCCTTAAGTGCCATATCAGTCAAAGTTTTAAGTTGGCCTACCCCTTGCTCCGACATAAATCCACGTTCCACCCATGTTGTTTCGTCGTCTTTGGAGGTGTAGTCCTTCGCTTCTTGAGCCGTGCCTCTCCTCTTCTCCAGATGAGCTTTCTGGAAGGGTGCTATCTTCTTTATAGCTGTCATTCGCATGCGTTTTTTTATTTGCATGAAGCCCTGGAGATGCGGCGTCCCGCTGGCGCCAACTTCTCTTCCGTAACAAATATATTGCACATCAACAGTCTCTAGTAACTCACAGTCCTCTCTAGTATAATTGTTGATGGTCCAACACCAGTCTTTTGCACTTGAAGCTCTCGCTAGTGGTCTTTCAGCAGCCATCTTGTTTGTTTATCCAGCCGATAATATTTTGATGACGTAGGTTATATTACATCATCGCACGCGCTAAAAAACGGGACTTTATAGAGTATCACTCACGAGTTCCAATCACCACTCACGAGTACCAATCTGAAAAGACTCGAAAGTTTGTTTGAATACATGTATTACCAAAGCAAGTTTGGTGTTTATTTAAACGATGTGCAGGGTGTATTGATTGATTTTAATGCAATCAATGCGTATATTAATAAGTGTGTGAAAAGTATATATAACGGATACGATTGTGCCTTTTCTCACCTGGAATGTTCACATATTACCCCATTTCGCTTCTAGTTATAAAGAAATCTTGCAGTGGGGGGATTATCTTATTCCCAAACTCACCTAGAACTACCGGGCCTTCAAGTTTTAGTCCTGTTTATGCCCCCGACTTTTGAACATTGATATAATATTTTACTAACCATTAACAAATTTTAAGAAAGTTTTTCTAAGTTTTTGTTATCTACTGCTTTAACACCTTTCTTCTTGTTTCACTGTTTACAGCCAGAGTTTGATGATTTACATCAACTCCTCTGTTGAAGTCTATATACATTGTGGTAGCCTGCACAATACTATATTATTCTAAGAGGTGTTGCAGCCCTGCTTTAACATCTCTTGATTTCTTTGAATTTTATACAGCCAGAGAGTTTGAAGCTATGCATCTCCTCCTCTGTTATAGTCAATATACATTGTGGTATTCTGTAATATACTCTTTTCAATCTTAGAGGTCTTTCATCATTGCTTTGACACCCCTGTTCTCTAACCGGAGTGTTTGAGCCTTTACCATAGTTCCTCTGTTATGGTCTTCATACCTGTTGTGGGGTTCATTATTCTCTATCTGTAAATTTGAACCTAAAATTAGACTCTTTTCATTCTCAGAGGCACTGTTTCAACACCCCTTTTATCTGGACAGAGAGTTTGAACATTCACATCAACTCCTCTGTTATAGTTTATGTACATGTGATGGTATGCACTACACTCTATCTGTGAATATAAGCCTCTGGCAGTCTAAACACATTGAATACTGTATTTGTATATAGAGGTATTGAAGCCCGGATTCTACACATCTACAACTCAAAGAAAATGAAAAAAAAATGTGTTAAAATGCATAGAATATATTGAGCGGATTTTTGTCAAATCGGACATCACATTAGCTGTGATTGTATAGAACAAAAACATGGTGCAAAAAATGATTTTAAGGGTAAAATAATGGTAAAATAAATGGAAATAAAGAGTTTCTGAAATTCATTAATTTAACTATTTCTTATTTTGCAATAAGAATTAACATTACCAAAAGTAGCTGTTGGATTACATGGAATTTCGCCATTTTCATTAATGAGTTTTACCTCCTTGAATCGGAGCACCAAAATTCATCCGAAAAAGAGATATTTCATGTGGAATCACTGATTTTGTGAACTTAAGCATTGGTGGCGAACTGTGTGCATAAACTGAGCATTGTGCAGGTATTTTCACTGGAGTATAGGATGTTTGATATTTCATTGTGTTGATTTGGAATTATGTGGCTATTGCTGTCAGAACATTGCATTTAAAACAGCCATAGCCACATAAATCCAAATCAACACTACTTGTGTTCCGATTTTTGCATAATATGGTTCGCAGGAACATTGTTGTCTGATTTGCATAGTTATAACACTAGTTGTAAATGAAAAATATTGCATGTGGTAATATCACTCCTGTGCCGTAAATTATGTTATAAATATCTTTATTGTTAAGCTCTCCAGAATACACAGAAAAATTGCAATTAATGCATGATGTGTAAAGGATAAAAAGCTGGTCTTATAAAGTATCTGACATTTTTTTTTTTTTTTACTTTTTATAAAGTATCTTTAACTCACATTTACAAGGTTGATATTTATTTTAAATGGTAAATATTGTTCTAAAATACCATTTGTTATACTTCTTTGCAAGCTCTGTTTTGAGTGCCACACAAATGACAAATTTAATATTAAATTGGTGTTGCCTAAGATTAAACAGTATCTAGAATATATCAATATATATATAGAGATAAAGATAAAGTTGGTGGTTGCGCATATATATATATATATATATATATATATATATATATATATATATACATATATATATATATATATATATATATATATATATATATATATATATGCGCAACCACCAACTTTATCTCTAACCAATAAAATGACAGAGTTGTTTCCAGGCCTTCTAAATCAACATATATAAGTATGCTTTAAGGTAATCAGATAACATTCACTTCTATAACAATCTCATTTTTTTCCAAGAAATTAATTCATAAAGAACAAACTCAATCGCGTTATCCTTAGCATGGCATTAAAAGGATTTTTTTCTATATAAGGCCACACCAAATTAATGTTTAGTTCTTCGGATTTTTGCCAAAAAAAATTGGAGCGAGCGAGCGAAAAAAAAGAAAAAAGTTTTTTCAGTTTTCATAAAAACCGAAGCGAGCGAAGAGCGAAAAATATATTTTTCCTTATATTCAATATAAATAAGAAAGATTGTTCAAAATAATTGCCCTTAAACCCATTTTAATGCCATCTTGAACTGAACCTCTAATGGACATTGGGAAAATGTCGGAATACATACTATTTATTCATCCGTGTTTAGTACAAACATTATATCGATAAATCTAATGTCTTATATAATTAAAACATACTTTAATATGACGATCATTCATAATAATAAATAACCCTGCTTTTATTAAAAAGTTTGAAACGACTTATATAAATCTACCTGAATCAGTTTAACATCATATGCAACTGTATTTAGACATAACTTAGGATTGATTTGGGATTTGTAAAAAATGATCACTTACACAGGCATCATCAAACATCAGACTCCATATAACATAGACTAAATTTTGTTTTTATTATCACAGGAAATGCAATGACATGTGCTTATTAAAACAAAAAGAACAAGGGTATTTCTCTGAGTACTTTTTGGGGTTATTGAGATGTTTTAATGCACCAGCCAATTCCAATTGTATATGCTCCCAAGTCCGGAAAGGGGGGACTTTGACTCGGGTAAAATAACCAACTGCAGGGACATACTGCTGGTAAAATCCATGCCAAATGGCCCCGCAACCCCGAATACCTATGTGAGGCCCACTCCTGTATATCTTCAATATGAAGACAAAACTACTTTCACTAGGCACTGCGGGGCCACCTGAAAGGTAAAAACACAGTCCATTGCCTCTGCTGTCCCCGTTATACCCCTGGAACAAGGGCGAGGGGTGGGCGGGGCAGTGGTTACAATTGACAAGTATATTACCATCCCGGATTATGCTGCAAATAAAAACAAAATATAAGGTGATAAACTTAGCCCCTTACTTATGTTGAGGTATATCCAGTCCAGTGTTTATATCGCTATTTGTGAAAAGATATTTGTTCATAACTGTTGTTTTGTCAGAATTTGATCAAAAATGAGCTTGACACATCAATTTGGACCAAACAATAACTCATGTTCCAGTTAATATGACCTGTCCGATTTCCATTCAAAACGAGTCACTTATTACGCAATATAATCGCTACCAGTCTTAGATACACATGCTTCATTGCATAATGCTTGCTTTAAATAATGATCCTTTAGTGCATGAGACGATCAACAATGACTTCAAGCATGCTTAAAACATATTTATTGTAAAAAATAAGATTTAATTTCCAAACTTCGAGCCACATTGTTTATACCGGAATCCGCCATTTTGATTGAATTTATTGAAACCCATGCTAAACCGATCGATATACAGTATAAAAACACTACGCATCGGTAACTTCCCTTTACAAAAACACGAAAACTAGCGTAGAAAAATTATACTTGATTATTTTTAGCCTTTAAATAAATTATTACCTGAAAAAAATCTACTTGGCGATCAAAATGGAGGTGCGGGCGCACAAAAAAATAAAAATATTTTTTTTACATTTTCAAAAAAATAGGAGCGGTAAATCCGCGGAACGAAATATCAATTTGGTGTGGCCTAAGGCCACTACTTTTATATAAATTGGGTTACAAAACCGGCGGGTCTAATTTTCCAAAAAATAAAAAATGAATTTCACTTTTTTTTTTCAAAATTATTTTCCCGACCGTATTGATTTTGTTGCGAAACGAAAGAAAAACAAACAGATAAGAGTACAAATGCAGTAGATCTCGACTGGTTTGTTGTTCCGTAGTCGTATTTGCCAATTTATAGTGATAGCATGTGAGCCAGTCAACTGTTATGACAGCGCCTTTGGCAATTGCGGAATTGACGATAGCAGTTATTCTTTGTTAGAAATAATTAATTAAAATATGCAGGAGTTGTTAAAATAACAATGGCAATAAACATTGGCAAATCTAACAGCCGACACAAACAATAACTGTCTCGTGATTGTTGATTTTCCCCGCCAATTTAGGTCATGAAAATGTTGTTTGTAGATAATAAATAAAAGTGTCAGCGGCTGCCATCGAATAAGTAGACACAAATATCTGTAAAGTATGTGTGAGAAAAAACATTTTATAACATTTTATGGTTAAATATCAAATAACAGTGCACTATAAAGTGTGAGTGGTGAAATCGAAAGTATTAAATTTCTAAGTTCTAATTAAGTTAACACCGGTGACCTAGTTTCACAAGGTTCGGTCGGTGGTGTTTATGGATTTTAAATCACAAAATGGTTTGGAAATACTTGTCATTGAGTCAATGTAAAGCTTGTGTTTATTCTAGATTACATGTTTATTCATGTTTGGGTTAATAGTAGAGTAAAAACATTGAAAGAGTTGAACACATGTGTCAACGACATTTACTAATGCCAGGAGTTGTGTGCAAAACATTTACATAAAACAACACGAAAAACTATTTTGAATAAGTCCATTTTAATTTGTAATGAACTTGACATTTCACTATACTCAACTTAACTCAATATTTTTTTATTATATCACAGTATACATTTAAGTAAAAGCATGTAAAAACGAAATATATATATATGTTAACACAGGTATAAATATGTGGGTTAATGGCGGCTTTACAACAGGTTTAGAGTTTATCATTATACAAAACAAATATAATTAGTAAGGGGAATGTGGTTAGTTTAAATAGTATTATTTTTTTATGACAAAACAAATTCATTTCTTTGAATTAGGATACAATATAATCGATATAGTTATGAGATATCAAATGAAAAACTATAAAATACATGATCAGATTCGTTTAAAGTGATTAACTAAGATTTTAACAAAAATTGCTGTTTTCCTTAAGGTATCCGGGTTCGTACAATTTAAAACTTCACTTAAGTATAAATGAGATTTGTTGTTGTAGCCAAGGAATACTCTTTAAAATGAAAAATAAACAAGCATGAAATATAGATACCCTGTGAACGCATGTATACACAAAATGGCGGAGCTGGGAGAAGATGAAAATATCCAATACATAATTATGGATTTCTCTGTTACTATCATTGGTACATAAAGTTAAGTCACACGCTAGATTTATTATTTTGCTATGTGATTTTTATGTACTGATATGGTACTTTGCTGCAAGATTTGAATTTGAAATGGATTTGGTGAACATCCAATGGTAAATATCGCGGTCCGAAAAAATCCGGACTTAGCATGGATCGGGTTACACACAACTATGACCCCGCGTGGTAAAGGTTATTAAAACTTAAATCAAGGTCTAGTTTGGTTTTTAGTTTTTCTGGAATTGTTTTCACAATATTAAAGCTCAAATGTCTTAATAAAATGTTACTTCCTTATTTACAAAATTGGTAACTATTTCACTTTATTGACATTTTCCAATATTGAAATAACTGAAGCAATGTTTAGAAAATGTAATGCATTGTTTTAATACAGGGCAATTTTTGTGTATTTTAATGCTGAAATTCGCCTTCTCTATTTTTTCAATTTAATATGGGTCAGTTTTAAGTGTTCTGCATTCACTTTTGCTTTAGCATACGCTTAAAGCTAAACAAATGTCTTGCTGACTGATATTCAATGTATCTTTGATAAAAAGCGTAGTTTATACATGTAAACATGTTTTATAGTCAATTTCATTGATGTTTTATATGCACAGTATGCAAGATTTAAACTGTGTGTTTAATTAGAACTTTGAATGTATTAAAACATGCATTTAAATAGCAGTTTAAGAATTTAAAATGTCAAGTAAATGATATAAATTTTCAATGTTTTTATGTTGTTCTCTGATTTTCACCCTTTAAGAGTATGTTTTGTGACTTTTTTTCCTTTTTTTTTTTTTCGACCACCCAGTGGACATTTTTTCCAAAAATTCTTGTAACCCAAAAAATAAAAAAAGGATTTGCCTAACAAACAACACATAAACAATAATTACTGGAAAAATTGCAATCGATAACAAAAAATATAATTGGAAATAATAGAAGGATAAACATTTTTGAACGAACTTGCAAATTATCTGAAAATAAAATTCACACACTTAGATCACTGGAATCGAGAGCAAATACTTGGTTTAGAAATACAGAAATAACTTAATATTTTAATAAGTAGTCAGAGGTATACACAGTGCTTGTGTTGTTCATAAAAGATGGTCACGAGTCGTCGTAAATAATAATGCACTTTAATTCAATGAAAAATACAGGATCAGTCTTGAAATGAGTACAGGATGAGTCTTAAGGAAAATCACAAAGGATGATTTCATCAAATTAAAATTGTCATACCTTGTTTCAAAACATGAGCCAAATGTATTATTTTTTATCACAAAATCAAGTCGAACTATGGTGCTTACCTCTTAAATTTGGATAGAAAATGTTTTATTTTATTCTAATAAATCTTCATCATTAACACAAAATAAAAATAATGTTAGATTTGCTAGAATATTACCAATTAAGCAAGGGTAAAAGAGCTGTCACAGCGACATTGTCCTAGAATATTTTGCCACTTTTTTCCAAATGTCGACAAAGTTGAAATGGTCATAAACACTGAAAGGCTCAATCCTGTGTAAGAACGAGAGCACGAGTCTGTGGGTATGTTTTCAACACCAACATCCGCAGAAGAATGCCGAGTAGATACAGTCTTTGTTTAAATAGAATCTGGCTTATTGACTTTGAACACATCGAGGAGTAATACATATAACATTTTTTTAATAAGTTATCTTTATTAAAAGCACTCGCTAATACTAGTGTTATATAAAAGCTTCTTGCGTGAAAATAAGTTTTCGTTTGTAAACAAGCATGTGTTTAGTGGATGAATTGGTCTTATAACTCCATAAAGCATATGTTTACAAAAAAGCCGAAATACAAGTGAAAAATAATTATATATATAGCTCTGCATTTTCCGATTTCTCAAATAAGCCCTCAAATAATTGTGATATTAGTTAAAATATCGAGTCATATTAAATACTAAATTTTATGTTTTATAATGTTGTCCGTTCGGAAGTGTTATTGGCTCTTTTTATATACAGCTGATTAATTTCTTTTTCAATGTCCTTATTTCTGAATAATATATTTTGCCTTCTCTGTACCATCTATGTCTATACCATCTTTTGTACTTATTTCGATGTTAAAATTGGAATTTTCATTGGCGTTCTCTACAAATAGTTTGAAATTTCGTCTTCCTTCGGATGTTGTGTCTTTTCCTGAAACAATGCTGAACATAATGTATTACCTGTTCTTCAAATTGTTTAAATTTCGTCTTCCATTGGGTGTTGTGTCTTTACCTGAACCGATGTTGAACATAATGTATTACTGGTAATGGCTTCCTTCTCTAGCGTCTACTACAAAGCCTATTTTATTGGTCAGTCAAATTGTTTTTGTTGTTTTGCAACTAAAGCAAATATTTATGAAGTCACATTATATCAAGCATCTTAAAATACCGAGTCATACTTACGTTTTATGATGATGTCTGTTCTTTAGCTCAAGCTCCGAAGAGTCATAGGCTCTTTTTATATACAGCTCATAAGAGCTCGAGCCACTGTCTTGCTTTCGTAATTAGGGTGTTAAGTATAACTCTCCTTATTTCTTGGATAATTGGGCTTAAAATGTTTTGTCTTCAATTCAGGTTATAGGAATTCATTTTTCTCATTAATGCCTATTTATTAATTTCTGTTTCAATGTCCTTTAGAAATTTCTGAATGATATATGTTGCTTTCTCTGTACCATCTATGTCTATGCCATCTTTTGTACTTATTCTGATGATAATATTGGATTGTTTCCTGGCGTTTTCTACAAATAGTTTGCAACTTCGTCTTCCATCGGGTGATGTGACTTTACCTGAAATGTGGCGTTTTCTACAAATAGTTTGAAACTTCGTCTTCCATCGGGTGATGTGACTTTACCTGAAATGTGTCGTTTTCTACAAATAGTTTGAAACTTTGTCTTCCATCGGGTGATGTGACTTTACCTGAAATGTGGCGTTTTCTACAAATAGTTTGAAACTTCGTCTTCCATCGGGTGATGTGACTTTACCTGAAATGTGTTGAACATAACTTATTACCGGTATGGCTTCCATATCAAGCGTCTTCTGCAAAGCCTATTTTTATTGATCAGTCACATTGAACTTGGTTTTTGTGCAACTAAAGCAAATATTTATGAAGTCACATCATATCAAACATCTTATCAAATATATTTTTATATAAAATCAGTTTGCAACTTTTCATGTTCCACTATATTATAAACATGATATTATGTATTTGAACAGATTAAAAAGTATGGTAATGCTGAGCTTAATTTGTTTCTTACTTTATGTTCATTATAAAAGCTACAATAAATCAGTGGTTGGATAAGCAAACATTCACAGATGGGATTATTTACAAAATTACAGTGTGTTTTAGAAAATGTCTTCATTGGGGGGGTTAAAAGGAAAAAAAATATATGCATCTAAATTGGATCTGACTTATCCATCATTACTAGACTCTAGGGACATGGCCACATCCTCAAGTATGAAATTTTCAAGTAGAAACAAAATAAAATGTTCTTTCATTTCCCCATCCAGTCAATGTGAAAACTTTTTCTAGCTCAAAGGACATTGCGATAGACAAGGACCAAATGTTTACCTGTCGCAACAACTTTTTACCTGTCGCAACATTTTTAACCTATCGCGACATTTTTTACCCGGTCCGACAACTTCTACCCAATACAATTAATTCTTACTATACTGAATGCATTGCTTATAGCAGTTACAGTGACAAAGACTAATAGTCTATTCTAAATTATTTCATTTATTTTATATAATTCAAATGTCCCGACAAAGAAACTGAATGTTCCTAAGATTTTCATCGAAACTTGAATGAAGATTGCCTCCTGCTCATCACCAGCAATATCGGTTGAGCCAGTTGTCAGTAGTCACTCGTCTGTAGTCAGTCATCAGAGTATCCTACACTTAACTAAACCAGCCATGAAAAAAAGCTTTGCTGGTAATTTCTACATTATATGAAATTTTAACTACCTTTAATACCTTAGTTAACTACATATATACCTACACAAATACTACTAGCAAACTAAAAAAATAACCATATAATACAAAACTGACTACTGGTTCCATTGCTGACTCATGTTATAAGTAATTGACTAGTGAACGTGAATAAATTAACAGAAATCCTGACAAATATTGAGTTTCAATCTTGAATGTTTAGAAATTTGAACCGCCTGGCTTACAATTTTGGTGTCAAAAGTGCAGATAATTTTATTTGAGCGATACAAGCTTTTCCAAGGAAATAAATACACGAAACAAAATTTCTAAACGTCCACTATAAGTTCTATTAAAATATGTAAATAAACTGGCAAAATCTCATATCTTGTTTAATACACAAGTTTTACGCATTTTATTGAAAACATTTTAATAAAATTTATTTTCATTAGAACTATTCATTCATTGCAAACAACACTGTTAAAAGTTAGTCACCCATTAAATTGAAAGTCACCAAGAACTGTCCAGGATAACGTGTTAAATTGAGTAGCTTGTGTGTCAACCATTTGCAGCAATAACTGCATGGCACCTTGACCTCATTGAAATCACATAAATATCTGTACATGTAGTTATGTGGGATAATGTCCCACATCCGACGAATATCAAGCCTGAGTTCGTCGGCATTGTGTTGTTAGGGCAAAGCCCTAACTTTCCTCTTTAACAAGTCCCGCACATTTTCTATTGGATTCTGATCTGGGCTTTTTGCCGAAAAATCTTTAACACGAATGTTGTTTGTTGCCAGCATATTCTGAGTTCCTCGTGCAACATGACAAGGCGCATTGTCTTGCAACAACATCATGCCTCGATTAGCTTGAATGTGCGGTATCAAAATATGTTGAATAATGTCGTTCTGATACCTCAGGGCGTTTAAATAACCATGGATAAGGACAATTGGAGTCTTTGTGTGCATGGAAATTCCTGCCCAGACCATCACAGAACCACCACCGGACTGGTCTGCGTCATTCAAACAACATTTCCTGTTTCGCTCTCCCCTCCGTCGGTAAATGCGGACGCGCCCGTCTGACCCACGGAGCTTTAGTCTGGTTTCATCCACAAAAATGACATAAGCCCAGTCAGTTCTAGTCAACCGTAGATCAGACTTCCCGAAAGTCGTCGGTCCGACGGACATGACCGGCAAATTTGGATCCGGTCCGACGATTTCTGAACAAAAATCGATCCGACTGTCTGGCTATTTTTTATTCCCGGTGACCGGATTTTAGCATAAAATTCCGGTAACCGGATTTTAGCATGAGGACCTTAGAAAAACGTTACACAAGTTTTCATTGGCTGCTTTTTGCACAGCGCCCGTAGAATAACCAATCGGTGCGCATGTTACATAATGTCAGTCATTTGCGCATCAAATATGGCTTCTCTAACACTTTACGAATGCTAGTTAAATAAAGAGAAAATTTTCAATCGATGAATGCTCTGAAAGGAAAATGAATATGATACGAAATGTCATGGAAGAATTATTTTGTGAAATTGCAAAGAAATAGGAAATGACTCGTTATTGACAAAGAAAAGCAAGTAATAACCTGCGATGATGATGGTGAAACTCAAACCTCCAGAAACAGAAAGTTATGGACAATTTGCTGGCAGGCAATTATTACTTCTATCTTAAAAAAATAGCTCTACCTTTTAAATTTAAAAAATAATTTATTCTGTACAAAAGAAACTAAAATTAAACTAAATCCATAATAAGGTAAGTGTAATCTAAATTCACCACTGTAATATAATATTTGGCATGTTGTGAAAGGCATTTTATTTGTGAAAAAAAACCCATTATTTTATTGATAAAAGTTTATTTGTACATCCAATGTCCATGATATATTTGTACTTTTAGGCAGAGTCTAGATGTGCCTGCATATAATCAAACATACTACACCAGAACCATTGGCATCACAGGAGGGTGTCACCCAGTCCAACACTGAAAAAGTCCTTACATCAGGCTCTTGAAATGGAGATTTAACACTCTCTGTGAAAACAGGACTTAAACCTTGATTATAATTAGGAGTGTTTTGAATATCAATATGAACTTTTGACAGAGTGATGATTTTCATAAGAGACATACTATAAAGCCTTTATAAAGAAATAAGCTGCTATTGATGAATAAAGCAATGTTATTACTTCGTTTTTTGTTCCTTTTGTTTCGGTCTGACAGATTTTCTTTCGGTCTGACAGATTTTTATGTCTTGTCAGACCGAATGTCTGCCACTTTTTTTCAACTTTCGGGAAGTCTGCCGTAGATTACGTCTCGCCCATATTAGACGTGCTGCTCTGTGCCCCGCAGTAAGGACAGGAACCTTCCGTGGTCGACGGGCGCGAATACTGACGGCCCGGAGCCGGTTGCGGACGGTCTGTGGGCAAATTGGCCGGTTGTGCGTGCCGACGGTCTGCCGTGCCGTTGACGTTGCCGGAGTCTAACGGTTAAGTAGGTGAGAAAGAACCATGTATCTATCTTCGTGGCGAGTTGTTACTTTGCGTTTGGGCCTCCGGTGAATGTCAGCAACACTTCCGGTTCTTCTTAATTTCTCCCACAGCTGACGGATACTCGAGTGTCGCCTATTAAACAGCCGCGCAACCTGAAATTCATTGATTATTATGCGTCATTGGTTTAAACAGAACATTTTTTTGTATATTAGTTCGCACATTATATCGGAGTTTATTTATTAATTTACTAAATTGGTCATACTTGCCGAATCAGGATACTTGCATCAATCCTGCCGACGGCCCTTGTCCGCTCTTCAATAGTCATTCTAGCCATTTTTTCTGTTTTTCGAGTTGAAAATTCAACATGTATTGCGTTAACATGAGAATTAGAGATAACTTCATAATCCTCGAGATTCTCGTGCCAAAAAATCGGAAATCACACCTATCGTCTCGCATGGTTAACCTCGACCGTAAGGTGTGATTTTCTTTATAAACATCGATAGAGTACTAGGCATAACGATGTAGTTTCAATTTTTAAGTCGATACATTGGGAAGTTTTCATATTAATGAATTTCATAAAGTGGACATTTAGAAATTTTGTTCAGTGTAGACATATGGCCTATAGCAAATAAAGTGTGACATTTTGTCAAAAAAAAAATTGTCTTTATATTTATTTTTTCTAGTTTCAAATTAGAGAAAAAACATCAAAGTTGATAAAAAATGTTTGTTTTTGGAAAACAAAGAAACCGTTTTTGAAAAAAAAAACACCATAGATACAGCCAACTAGCACAAAAAAACCTAAAAGCGCATGGTAAACTTACATTGAAATTGACACAAAGTGAGTTCTTTTTGATACCAAATAAATTCATTCTAAGGTTCATAAGATATAAATGATAATATTTATGCGTTTGACATGTGCCAAAATCACTTTTCCGAAAAAAATAATTAATATTTGAAAAAAATAAAAAGAAGAAACTCAATTATGACAAAAAGAAATTTTATTTCAAGTAATGTGGACATTTATCATAAAAACTAACAGCTGAACAAAAGAAACAATGAAACATCTACATATTTGTTAAATTTCGTGGTTCTAACATGAACCATCTGAAAGATAATAGCTTTAAAAGTGAGTCAGTATTTTTTACTTTAACCGTTAGGGTTGGGACATTCAAAGTGCATATACATTTTTGTGATTTTTTTGTGTTATTAGTAATTAGATTACTTTAAAAAGTATTTCACACAATACAGGGAAGCTTAAAAATCATAATTATAGCACAAAATTGTACAGTCTGGACCGAGTGTGATTTATTAATGAGATTTATCAAGAAAATATTGAATCTTATAAGCTTACTACCGTAATTATAAATGGCTTAAAAATACTTGATGCACATTTTAGTGTCTTTAACGAAAACATTTTAACACAACTTTTAACAGTAACAAGGCAACATTTAGTAATACAGCAATCAGTATACCTTTTTATGTTTTTTTCCATGAGGATAATTGTGTACTTTAGTGTTAGGGTTGGGACATACTTTTTGCTTTTAAATTCAACAAATGAGATCTTATAACTAGTATAATGTAATAAAGTCTCCTTTAAAATACTGATCTCTAACATAATATCAGTTCCACAAAGTACCGTATATGTACTTATTTAGACACATAATGTCTGCACATTTCAATTTCATCAACATTAAATTGCTTCCTAATGCCACGCCCTCCGATGAGTTCTGGTCGTGATAAAACCCTCCCAATTTCATTTTTTGGTACCCAGCAGATATCATCTGAGTTGGGCCAGGTATAGATGTTCTTAGTAGACTCAGTCAAGAACCTCAGTTTTATTTCAGCATCATCTATCTCCATGACCTGTGAAAGAAATGAAAAAAATATATCTTTACATGATAAATGTGCGTACAACAGATCATTTATGTATTGGATCGCTGTTTCAATATTAATTTTTGATTGTGATTGAGTAAATATTTACCTTTGCCACATAGAAGTGCTTTTTCTTCATGGATGAAGACAAGAAGACTGTGATAAAGTCATCAGGTTTGAAGCTGCAAGACAAAATAAAATAATGTACACATTACATTCTCAAGTAGAATTAATGTTTGGGATAATTTACAAAAGACGAAATTAATATTTCATATGTGAATTATTCAATGCATCTTCAGATGCTTCTATTTTTAAAATTACCTTCTGGTTTCAAGACTAAGATAATGCTTTAACTCCGGCAGATAACCCACAACCAGTGTTGACCCGGCAGCTGATTCACTATTTATGTCAATGTCAGCATTGTATGCCTGCACAATTTTGATGGCACAACCAAGACATGTTGCAAGAGCTTGGATAATGATATTATCAGCATATGTGCCATTTTTCTCCATCTCTTGCAGATAGGTGTTGAGATATTTTGTGAGGAAATGTGTCATCTCTTTCTTTTCTCTCTGCAGGAATGATAGAAATATTTTAATTATAAAACAATTTATTAACAACTGTTACATCTTTACTGTAGTGATATACGTATTTGTAGCAAAAATGTGATAATAAATACTCATTGCAGTACTATATTTTAACTTTTGAATTTTGTTTGAATTTTTCAAAAGTTAGATATGTCTGTAAATAATTCTGTGAAACATTTTATTAGGTTTGACAATGTAGAAACCACATAATTTGAAATGTATAGCGAAAAATAATTAAATACTAACCTGGGTCATATCTTTTATGTATGAAATAGCATTTCTACGCAGTTGTTTATGTGTCAGGCTTCCAGTACCGGTTTAGTCCAATTGGTCAGACACAGCCCAGAATAGACAGTTTCCGTCTGCAGGTGTATCCCCCCGTACATGCCATCCTTTTTCATACATCTTAGTATCAAATGCATGGAGGGCATGAGCAGAATAATTCTGCTGATTACGATAACTGGCTATGCTTTCATTTACCGCCTTATTCAACCCATCGCCACATGCTAGTAACATTGCCTTCACTTTCTTTGTTTTCATTCCTTAATGTTCTTTCTGATGGCTTTCTCAGTTTTTCAAAATCAAATTTTACTTTAAGGTTACTCATTCTGGCTCTTAAAACACAATATCACCTCAACAACTGTCACAGCAGAAAAATTGTCCCAACCCTAACATTACTGACTATAAGGCTTATATAGTGACTTATTAATGGCTAAACACTGAAATAAATGGATTAAAATGCATTGTTTGAAATAGTTCCAAGTAGACTGAACTGGATATAGAGTAAATCCAGGAAAAAATTACATTTCTTTAGTGATGTCATTTGTGATGTCATCAGCTTCTTTGAATTTTCAGCTCTTATGATGCCAAAAATAGACTGACATGTACAATAGACATTGAAGTAAATGTTGAAGGATAAATATGTGTATATTATTGTGAATAATGTCTCTCCAAGACTTTTTCAATATCTGTCTTAGAGAACACGAGTTAAAAAAAGGCTGTTAGGGTTGGGACAAAAACGTGTTAGGGTTAGGACAAATTTAAGGATGTCATTATGATGAGAAAATAAGAAACAAAGACAAATCTAAAATATAAGTGCAAACAATAAGTGTTAAGGAACATATTTAGACTAGCTTGGCATGCAGAATTCACTACAAAAAATTGCTGCATGCAGAGGAACAAGCTAACTGTTAAGCCGTTAAGGTTGCGACAAACAAACAAGCTTTACGGATACATGTTGTGCGGAGACATGTACATAATAAGTAAAAACTGAAACATATGTGTTAAGGTACATTGTATTTGCTATAAACAAGAACCTTTAATTTGTTGTACATTGACTTATTCTGTTTTAGTACATAAATATAAAGCAAGGTATAAAATAAGGTTGTTTGGCTTCATTTAGATACTTTTAAAAAATGTTCATATTTTTGGGGAGGAACCAAAAATAAATTTTTCAATGGTTTTCATGAGTTTATATTTGGTCACCATATTGTATAAACAGTGAACAAGTGTAAAACAGTTAATTGTAGAATATTTTTTTAATAGAATACATTTTTCTAAAAATGCATGTCACACAAAAACATCTATTTTTTTTAGAAATCCTGCGACTTCACAAGTTCATATCTTCTCTACCAATTGACCGATTTGTCTGAAATTTTAAACACAAATGGTTTCAGACTGCCTTACCATAAAAGTCAGCAGTAAGTTTATATGTGTGCAAAGATGGTTCTTCTGTATAATGTACAATCTTGGATTCACTAAAAATTTCCATTATTTGCTATAGGCCATATATATATACCTAGGTAACGAACAAGTTTATTATGCACAAAACTCAACAACAATTACATTTTAATATGCAACCAATCAAGAAGGAAAAACATTTGCAATAACACTTAATTTTTTTTTTAACCATGAGTTCACATGACCCAGAGGTGTCTTAATTCAATTCATGATGACGATGACAATGAATCACTCCACACTATTGACCAAGTACATGTAGATGGTCCACCTGTCCAACAACAATTCTGTTGACACACGAAACATCAATGTAGTTCATCATTCTGCCGTACCATTTAGATCCCATAGTCAACAAAACAGAACAAACAACAGCCCATTTTAAAACTCCAGATCAACGAATCATTCCAGTTCATATAACCATAATAATGGTGACATTTCTCATCCCCTGCGCTTGATTACAGGGTAGCAGTCCAAACCTCTTCCATAAAACCAGATGCCTATGATTGGTCTGGTATGTTCGACCAGCATAAGTCGCACTTCGAGGACTGTGCAGAACTGTCCCGATGGGATGAACAAACCAAAGTCCTTGTCCTTGCGTCAAGCCTTAAGGGTACTGCCAGAAGTTTTTATGTCCTTGACTGAAGATGAAAAAAGAGATAATAGGCTCCTCGTCATTCGGTTGTCAGACCGGTTTGGTGGAAGAAGACACCAAAACCTTTGGCTAACTATGTTTGAGGGCCGACATCGCACACGTGGTGAGTGTATTTCCACTTTTGGATATGACCTACGCCACTTGGCTCAACTAGCTTACTCGGATAATGATAGGTTTGCACAGAAACCTTGCCCTCAACCAGCTGTATAAACACATTCCAGCAGATATGCAGGTGTATTGATAAGCAATGTAGAACTATTGTTGAAGCTATTCATGTTATCGAACAGTATGAGGCTGTTCTTGGCTCCATGTCTCCAGCAAACATCAGGGTTGTTGATGTTGCATCGCCTGAGTACTCTGCTACATTGGATGATACTGTTTAGCAGATCATGTCGCGCCTTGACAAGCTTGAAAAATCATATAGTATAATCCCTCGCCATTCAAAGGGCAACGCCCAAGCGCTACGCTTATGTGTTGGCTGTAAATCTCCCGAACATTTCTGGGCAGAGTTTCTACAGAATGTTACCCGTAGTGGTTTGCCTTCTTTCATGCAACACTGTGAATACAATTAAGGTCTTTTGGGCGAGGTAGAAGTCCACAACCTCCACCACTTCTACCTACAGTTCAACCAAATGCTGCTGTAAATTCCAGGTCAAGGCAGACCCAGGAAAACTAGTAAACGCTGGCTCTGATGGCCAAGAGTCAGCAAGCTATGAGAAGCCTACAAATCACAATTTGCTTATGTTCAATTAGCTCGGTCAGGTCACAGTTTCAATAAACTTCACAACGGCTTTTATGTCACTTGCAAGGTTTGCTCCTAGTCTATTAACTTCCTTATAGACTGTGGTGCAACCGTTCATTTCTTTCAGACAAATATCTTCATGAACTTGACCATAAATTTCAGTTTCGCCTACAACCTACTACAAAAAAAATCAAAACAGTCAACGGGGAAAATATCACAACTAGTGGCAATGTTGATTTAGTTCTTGGAATGGGCTATGAGAAGTTTGATGTTCCAGTTGTTGTTTGCGCTATGGATAGTGATGGCACTTGGGCCGAGACTTTTTACGCAAACATGTGGATAGCATAAACTATAAGCGCGCATGTCTCCTGATTGGTTCAAATGTTCCCTTATAGACTGGAGGAAAAGCAAATCAAATATGTCAAGTAGAGTTACATGAAACTGTTCGCCTTACACCTAACACCAGAAAAAATGTTTCTGTGTCAAAATTCCCCAACTAGAACATCTTTCACAATGTGGTTTCGTAGAGCCTTCCATTGAAGTGGTGGCTAAAAAGGAAGTCTATCCTTTGGATGGTATAAACTACTTCAGAGTCCTTGCATTTGAATTTGATGAACTATGGTAGCACTGAAAAAATCCTCTTCAAAACACAAATATGGGTACATGTGAATCTTACTGTGCAAACACCACAGAAATCAACCACATTGAAGCCGTTAAAGACTTTCAATCTCCTACTACTCCAGATGAAATTGTTTTACCGTAACACCTCAATGATCTATACTGTCGTAGTTCAGAGCACTTAAATGACACTCAAAAATATGACTTAGCTAAACTCCTTTTCAAATACCAATCCACCTTTTCCAAAAGCGCTGAAGATATCGGTCACACTGATATCGTGAAGCATTTAATAAATACAGAAGATGCAGAGCCAATACGCCAGCCTCCAAGTCGGTTGCCCCTCGCAAAGCGACAAATTGAACTCGAGGAAGTGGAGAAAATGTTGAAGCGGGGTGTTATCAAGCCGTCTGCCATCGCCTGGTCTTCGCCGGTTGCCCTCGTCACAAAGAAGAATGTGACGCCAAGGTTCTGCGTTGACTATCGTAAACTGAACGATATCACCGTAAAAGAAGCTTACCCCCTCCCCAACATCAATGACTGCATCGACGCTTTGTCAGGTGCTAAGTTTTTTAGCTCCATGGACCTCAACTCTGGATTTTGGCAGGTTGGCATGAAGCCTGAAGACAAGGAACAGGCTGCTTCACAACAACTGTGGGATTGTACCATTTTACGGTTATGAGTTTCGGACTTTAAAATGCTCCTAGTACATTTGAAAGGCTGGTCGAAAATGTTTTCCGTGGTTTACAGTGCGTCCAGTGCTTACACTACATGGACGACATCATTGTTCCTTAAGCAAAACAGTGACCGAGGGCATCGAACGTCTTGAACGTATCTTTTTTGTTGGAAATTTTGCAAAGATAGCCAAACCACTTCAAAAGTTGACTGAAAAGAGTAGCAAATTCATCTGGTCTGATGACTGTTGCTGGGCGTTCACCAAGTTAAAACAAGCTCTTATTTCAGTCTCCACTTGTCCAATTGTCGGTTATCCTATTCCTGATAGCGAATTCATAATTGACACAGACGCTAGCAATTTTGCTACTAATGCTGTTCTTTCTGAAGTCCATGGTGGAAGAGAGAATGTGATGGCTTATTTCAGCAAAAGCATTAACAAACATGAACATAATTACTGTGTCACTTGTAAAGAACTTCCTGCAGTAAATGCGCTTAAGTCCTTTCATCACTATTTGTATGGTCAGCCAATCTTATTACAAACAGACAATGCAGCGGTATCATGGATGCGGTCATTAAAGAATCCAACAGGTCCAGTCGCTAGGTGGTTGGAGACTTTGGGCACTTATGACATCACAGTTGTCCATCGGCAAGGACTTCAGCATCGTAACGCTGATGCCCTTTCACGGTCACCTTGTACAAATTGTTCTAAGCAGCAAAGTAACCAAGAAGAGACTGAAGAACTGTGTCATGCTGACCACAATGAAGTGTTGGCACACGATACTAACACCATGAGTGCTGTAGCAGACCTTGCTCAATGTGACGTAATACCGTAATACGTTAATTAACGTTATATTTAAGATATAATTAAGATTTAGTTAAATGTATATGTGTCTACATACTGTATGTTTAGTAATGTAGGGCATATTTGATTGTCATTTCAATATGGAGGTGTTTGACAGCCGCTCTGGTACAAATGTACTAAATGGTCATGTTAATTACAAAAACGTGTATTCCTTGGGTTGTAAAGCTGTCATATTTATACAACAAAGTATATAAGAGAGATAATTTTGGATGTAAAAGCAGAAGGGTTAGGGAAGGCAAGAAAGCGGCCCTGGGTCCTTAATGGACGGCAGTTAGGATGCGGGACTACCTTAAATGTCATGCTGTACTTAGACTTGATTATTATACTTAGAAAGAACGTGGAACAATAAAGAACTAACATTCGAACTGTTGTTGTTTAAAAGCTTAAAGACTTCCAACAAGTTAAGTGAACAGTAGCATAACGTGACATCAAGTAGTAACTAGAAGACAAACTGACCCTTTATCAGCCTTTAAGCATACCACATTTTCAATCCAAGGCTGGTCACTAGACAATATCCAATCCAAACTGCGGTCTGATTCTTCACTTCAGATTATAATTCTGTCACTTAAACGGTCAAGCACGAGAACCTCTTGGCAAGCCATATCTTCCAAATCGAATACTGTCAAAAGTCCATGGCGAATGTGGGAACGCCTTGTCTTAGAAGATGGCTGTCTAATGCGAACATGGTTTGACACTGAAAAAAATAATCACAAACAAATTATTGTACCACAGCAGAGACTAGCAGATATTTTAAAGTACATGCATGATATTCCCTCATCAGCACATTTAAGCACAGACAAAATGCTTGGACAAAAAATCGTCAGACGTTCTATTGGCCTGTTATTGTTCAGTGATGTTGAAAAGTTTTGTGCACAGTGCCACCAGTGTGGTCCCCAAAAACCTTCAAAGCCGAAGAAGTCTCCACTTGGTTCTGTTTCTGTACTTCAACCATAATGGAACGTGGTGCCTTTGATATTTTTGGACCGTTGCCAAGAACCGACCAGGGAAACCAATTTGTCGTAGCTATTTCAGACCTGTTCACTCATAGGACAGAGGGTATTTCGCTGCCAGACCAACTTATGAAACAGTAGCAAAGGCATTTGTGAATAACTTTGTGGTTAGATTTGGTGTTCCATTACAAATACACACAGACAGAGGTACACATTTTGTCACTAACCTATTTGAAGACATGTGCAATTTATTACATATTCATCATACCCGTTTGACACCATTACACCCTCAATCAAACGCTTCAGTTGAGGGGTTTAATAGAACCTTACGTGCTATGTTGAGCATGTATTACTCAGAAAATCAGAGAAAATGGGACGAGTTTCTTCCTCAAGTAGTGATGGCATACAGATCCTGCATTCGCGCTAGTACAGGGCAAAGCCCAAACAAAATGGTATTTGGACATGAAATTGTCTTACCCCAGGCTTTTGTTGGACTCCCACCATTGGGTGTGGTCACACAGGATGCCTTGTCACCCAATAAGTATGTGCATGATCTCCGCAATGAGCTGGAAGCCATCCATGAAACAGCACGTGGGTTCCTAAAGAAGAAAACGAATATCAAAAGAGACACTATGACATCACAGCCAGAAAGAGATCTTTCAAAAGTGGTGATCTTGTCTGGGTGCGAGACACTTCTAGTCGGC
Source organism: Mya arenaria (assembly GCF_026914265.1). Taxonomy (NCBI): domain Eukaryota; kingdom Metazoa; phylum Mollusca; class Bivalvia; order Myida; family Myidae; genus Mya; species Mya arenaria. The sequence continues at coordinate 49,321,422 of NC_069126.1, read as the reverse complement.
AAGGCGTCTGCACCAAGCTTTCTGTAAACTGGAAAGGGCCATTCATTGTAACTAAAAGGATAGATGATCTTGTTTATCTGGTGAAGGGATCAGCAACTAGCCGTGCAAAATCAATTCATATTGACCGCCTAACACAATGCAAATGTTCATCCCTGCCAGCATGGCTGGTTACCATGAAAAGCAGTGCATGTAATAAGATACAACATTTATTTGCAGGCAATAAAGCCTGCAATCAGTGCCTGTCATACCCGGCCATTTACACTAATAGACGGGACTTGGTCAACCATATTATTAAGGAACACCAGTTCTGCCAACTTGTTTGTCCACCAGGTTTACAAAACAAGAGCAATCCTACCATTACACACAGGATCTTCATCGCCATGACAGGTACCAACATCCCACCATCTACATGACACTTCCTCCAAGAGCCCTTTCTACATCCATTTGTTTCTTCTTTTCACGATGTCCGCAGCCTTTCATCAACATCCATGAAACTGTATCAGATTTCAACTCCCCAGAGGTCCAGTTTGCAATGGACTGTATGGCAGTTTGGTGCACAGGCCGCACCCCTGGGGTGGCCCACTGGATGGAGGGTTGTAAGTTAAGCAAACCTACAGCTACCACCAAGCAACCTCAAACGCCCTGCCCCTGACTTCACACTTAATTCTGTAGAAGTTTCTAATGATGATGCTAGAATTAACCTTTCGTCCACAGATGACCTTTACAAAGTCCGAATACTGCAGAAATCCCGCTCCGACCCAAAGGTGATTTCACGGCTCGCCATCCTCTCTGCAACCCTCCTTCAGAAGTTCATCTCTCCTCCTCCCGCGCAATTCCATCCCTGCTCCGACCCAGAGGAGATGAGAGAAAAGAAACCCCTGCCATCTGTCTGACGTTTGGATGCATCTATACCAGTTCAAGCTACTCTCACTGACCCCTACAGAACCAGACTTTCGCACTCAAAGGATTGATCTTCAAGCAACAGCATCCATCGACCCATGCCCACCATCCACCATCTCTTCAACTACGTCATCTACATCTAGCAAGACATCCTCTTTTAAAGAAGTCTAGATCGCCATCCCCTAAGCGTGTGCCATATTCACCAGTTCTCTCACTTAGTGAGCAGAGGGCACCTTCCCCACTGTCTATTGGGTCTCCTTCCAGACAAGATGATGATGACATTACCCATCTGTCATCATTATACCTTCTAACAACACCAACAACTGCATCATCACCATCCGTATTGTCTAACCCAGAAGTAGTACCAACATCAACTGCTTTATCATCACCAACAACAACAGCATATGTCTCATCGACTATCTAAGGATTCAGACCCATCTCAACACCCCTTCCAATGCCGCCAATAACCCCAGAGCCGATCGTCAAAGTCCCTTCCAGCAACTCATCAGTCCACCCCATTCAATAATTTTCAAGCTTAACCAGGCAACGTGGTGGAATACCGCAAATCGCCCAAAACCTACTCATAATTGGAAATATGCCATTACTACCTCCCGGCAGACACGAATGGAGTCACGTCCCGGAAGAAAGTGTCATGCTAACTCCCTCTATCCATTGGCCTCCAAAGGGCTGGAAAGACTATAGTCCTAAGGAAAAGGCAGTGGTCGTTGAGTATGCTGCAGCATCAATAGAAATGAAAGACGGATTTCACACAATTAGCCGGCAAGTGCTTTTACATACAGTCATCTTGTTCTCCCCGGAACTAACCTCCCTGTCGGGGATTATATATAACTTACACGAAAATGATGTATTTAATTTTATTATAACCATGACACAGTCAGAAACATTTATCTAGGAATCAACCCTTCAGCACTCCAGCGGAAAATCTTAACATCACTTTCACCCCCATCACCAGTCGACATGTCTGCCTTCTCTGCTGTACCCCTCCGACTCAGGAAATCTTCAACGTAGATGTTTCCTGATGTTTGCCGCTTGGACCGATGTCCCTCTACGCCTCCCCGAATCTGTTTGCCTCCCCGAATCCGATGTCCCTCTTCGCCTTCCCGAATTCCGATGGATCCCTCTTCCCTTTGATCGACGTCGCCACCGCTCCCAATGAACCTGAAAGAAAACCTTCAACTATAAGACTTTTAATAATTGAATAATAGTAATAGTAACAGTGTTTAAAAATTTATCAAAGTACTCAGGAAACTAAAAGGACTATTGGCACCTTTTTAAGGTGTAAGAGTAAGTTATTTTCAAGGACTAGAATACTAATCAGTTCTCATTGTGTTTTTTTTTAAATTGTATTATAATATAGAGTTTGCATGATATATATAAAATGAGCTATCAAACACTTATATGTGTAATTCTCCTCTTTTGTTTGGTGCTTATTTGACTTTGTCTGAAAATCAAAGCACTAAAAGTCTTTAAAAGGTGTGTACCTGAAACAGATAAAAAGGTGCTTTTATGATAATCTGCATTGTATGATTGTTCATTGTTATTTGTTAAAAATTAATTGATACTTATTCATATTGAATGCACCCCTTTTTACAACTTCAGGAGAAGTTTAATCTTCTAAGGAGGGGGAAGTGTAATAGTATGGTTTGTCATTTGTCCGAAATTTATGTAACTCGTAAAACAATATACCTGTTTAAAGTAAGTAGTTGGAATTTCCTCTGCTGCATCACATTAATAATTAATCCTTAGTTATTATATAAAATGTCTAGGACATGCTTTATCCATAATTCTACCAGATTAACTCGTAGTGTCGAGTGCCAGCATTGAGTCGAACGCTGTGCATTAGTCATTTCTAACATTTAAATGTGATATTACATTGTAGTTATGTATGATTTATTGTATTGTGTAAAATTCATATTAATATGTTGTTTTGTTATTTAAGGTATCACCCCAGATCTCTAATGCTGGGGAGCACTATATCGCAATTGTTCTTGCGGAATGCTGGTATAATGCTGGGCTCACTTATCTTATGAACATCACTGTTTAACTTTTAAGAAATTAATGCTGCATTGTATTGATAAAGAGTACTACTAAGTATATGTTCATTTCTCTACTTCAATACCTTATATTCACCTTTAAAGTGAATATTTATTATTTATATTATTATATAATTTATGTTATTTATTATATAAGGCGATGCATTTTTGCGATAGAGTTAGTTGTCAGTAGTCTCTTGTCTGTAGTGAGTCAACAGAGTAACCTAAACGTAAATAAACCAGCCATGAAAAAGAGCTTTGCTGGTAATTTCTACATTATATCAAATTCTTACTACATTTAATACTAGTGTTTGAAAATCGGACTCCATTTTGTATCGATAATCGAATCGAATCAGACAAAGTTATTCGATTTACTATCGGACAATAATCAAAAATTCATAATATCATTTAGGAATACAATCTTGATACATAATTTAATCATGATTATTTTTAAATGGTTTAACCTTGAATCAGTTGGTGTGATGCTATATTCATGCTTTTTGCAACAGTGAGTAAATATCCATAACCTTTTCTGTCTTTAATAACTTAAATTTGCAGGTAAGACCTGACCCACTTACTGAGGTTTTAAGAAATATATAAACAATTAAAAACCATTTGTAATTTTGGGAGATTTTGTAAGTTTTTAAACATAAGTGTTAACATTCACCGCAATTGTGTAAGAGAGAGACCTCTCTTGCTGAAATGAATTCAACGGGAATTTACCGGAAAGAAAAAATGACATTAACTCTACTTTTACCGCATAACAATAAAATACGTAGTTACCGGAAGTAACTTAAGAGACATCGATTTTGGTCAACCACTATCGATTGTCGCCATATAGCATTGTCAGCGACGATTTATCGATTGTACTCGATACTCGTTGCATCATTATTCAAAATACCTTAATTAACTATAAATGTACCTACTAAAATACTACTAGCATACTTAAAGGGACTGTCTCACAGCTGATAAAATAGCGATTTTTTTTTTAAAAATGTCGAAAAATGACATAAACTTGGCATCGATGTGTACAATGCATAGAAACTAACTTACTGAAGTACCACACAGTTTAAAATTGATCAAAGTTCAGCAGTTATTTGGTATTTTTCCATTAAAAAAGGTTACTGGGTATGTCTACCGGGTAGAATTCATTCCTTAATGCTTGATTGGCTAGTCGGTGTTATCACGTGATATTACCGAGGTAGGTTTATACCTTAATTATGTCACCGGGCCGACCTATAGTATCGGGATGCCAATCATTAACAGAAAATATATCTTCATATGTTGACAGCGTCTTAAAATCTCACATGGAAAATATGTCAAGGACACTACAGACTTCATCAAGAAATTACGATCTTTATCCGATTCAAAAAAGATGCATTTTTAGTGACACTTGACGTCAGCTCTCTTTATACTAACAGTCCACATGATGATGGTATAACAGGATGCAGATCCTTCCTTGAACAAGACAACTCATATCCAATATATTGAGGACATCTCAAACTTAATCAAACTTGTATTAACAAAGAACAATTTTCAATCCTACAGATTTTAGGAACAGCTATGGGCACGAAAATGGCACCGTGCTTTGCATCTTTGTTTATGGGAAAGTTTGAACAAGATTTTCATAAAAACTGTTCCAAAAAAACGTTACTATGGTTGCGTTTTCTTGATGACATTTTCTTCATATGGGAACATTTTGAAGATGAATTAACGGCTTTTCTTCACGATATCAACAAAGTCCACCAAAATATTAAATTTACAAATAATGTGTTTCATTCTTGGATGTCCATATCGAAAAAGACTTAAAGGGTGGTTTGGAAACAAGCGTTTTTGAAAAATCAACGAATTGCCACCAATACATAGAATACTCTTCGTGTCACCCAAACAAGTGCAAGGTCGGCATCCCCTACAGCCAGGCTAAACGCTATAGAAGAATAACATCAAGTGATGACCGTTTCCAGGAGGAATGTGATAAACTAAAAACCTATTTTGAAGAACGAAACTATCCAATTTCTGTTATAGATGAAGCTGTTTCGAAAACATTTTCCATCAGTGCAGAGGACGCCTTGCAGCCAAATGTTAAATCATCGGAAAAAGACATTATTCCTTTTGTGTGTACTTTTAATCCATCATTACCAAACATTGGTAAAATTATAAACCAATATTGGAGACAACTGAAATATTCAAAAAGTAAAACTGTCCAAGATCTCATTAACTACAAACTAATTGTTGCATATAAGCGGCCTAAAATTATTCAAGATATACTTGTGAATTCTAAACTTACAAATGTTGTCACTAACGGGTTCGTTACTAAATGTAATAGATCCAGATGTTCACATTGTTGTACTATTTTTGAAAATGACAAATTTTCAAGTACATATTTTTGCAAAGAATTTAAGATAAATCATGAATTGTCCTGTTCTTCTACAGGTGTTATATATGTTATCAATTGCAAAATGTAGTCAGAGAATGAACAGTCATAAGTTTGATATAAAGCATTTTCCAGATTCATATACAAATGTGTCTGAACATTTTAATGCTCTCAGTGACCACAGTATCAATGATTTTTCTTTTATGCCAATTGATAAAATTGAGAACAATTGGAAACGATTATTAAAGGAGAGTTAATGGATGCACATTCTTGGCACAGTCATTCCTAATGGTATGAATTCAAAAATATTATTTTAATTCTTCTTACAGAATTTAAAAAAATCACCAAATTAATCTGGTTTATAACTGTTTTTAACTTATTTAATGTTGCATAGTTTATACTGGTTTATTGATGTTTGTTTATGCATTTATATTGCATTTTACCAGTATAATTGTATCTCTATAGATCCTATAAGACATTATTTTGCGCAAAAATGTATGCTATATTTTGACGTTATCAACGTTGACGTCATTTGATGTTGACGTCATTTCCTGTTCATTATATACATACAACCTGATGAAGGCCGAATGGCCGAAACTTTGTTTCATAAATAAATAATTTGTGTTGAAGTTGGACTTCTTTAATTATCGCCATATTAATGTAATTAGGAAGTTACAAACATTTGTGTGTGGGTTACCTATTATTCCCAGTAGAGCCTCGCGTTTACCTATGTTTATATTTATTGTCGTAATTCTTAGGAATTTCGTATACCCCGTTGCTATGTGTAGAATACTCTTCAACGAAACATTGCGCCAATCTTTACGATCTATTTTCACGCGCGACAACTCGCAAAATATTTGTTTTCATAAACGATGCTCTTCATTGGGAGATTATCGGCAATCTTCTGTCAAATGCTTGGTCTGTATTTGTCTAAAAAGCGACAAAAATAGTTCCGAGCGAAAAACTGGCCGGAGGAGGACGTGTTGTTGGTGTGCGAAGTTATGGGAGGGACTTCTAAAGTAGAAAACCAAAATATCTTCCACTATTTAAATCCCAAATTTGCAGGCGGTAAGTAAAGTGTACCGAAACTAACACTATTTGACATTGACTGTTCATCTAGTATTTTACATAGAAATTACCGATACCATTTTAATATTTTTCATTATGTTGTTCATCGTGACTCAATTAACGTTTGTATCTAAACCATTGGTCTATATATAGATCCGTAGAAAATTATCTTTACTTTTGGTGTCTTCTGTTGATTTGCATACATCCAGCGTTGTCGGTTAGATTTTGAATACAACTGACATATTTTGTGTCCTTTTGATAGATCAAATTCATTTTCGCTATTTAGGCTTATGGTTCATCACGTTTTACTCCCCACCAACACTACGTGTTGTCCTCATCAGCTGTTTTCTCATCGTCAAACAGTTAACAGCTATGAATTAAGAAACACAATCGGATGTTCACAGTTTTAATCCACTTTAAAGCAAAAGAAAAACACAGACATTAAAATAGTGAGAGTAATAGTTTCAAGTAGGCGTTCATTTGTGTTGCATAAAATATATACATTCAATTTTACTGTGCTAATTCTAGGGAGTCACCAATGCGGCCAAGATTGCAATGTGGGGGCAGGTGACCGATATTTATAATGCGTCGGCCGGCCCCAAGAACAAAAGAAGATATACCAAAGAAGTGGCCGAATGTCACCAGTTGACGAGGACAGGTATGAATTCATGAGTAGGCGACTTATGTTTATAGTTCATATTTTATCTCTTCATTTTTAAGTTGGTGCATTTTTAACGATTATCATGTCCGTGTATCGGTTACAGATATGAAACTCTTAAAGGTTGTGGTTCACAAGCCCTTAATCTAGACTTTCTCATAGAGAAGGTCATTGATGTAATCGGGAGAGGTGCTAGTGTGGTTGGAGTCAAGGGAGGGCTTGACAGCAGCAGGTACCTAAATAATCAACACGTTCCCATTAAAGGGATATTTCGATTGCATTAAACTAAAATAAAACAACTGTATCATCAGTACAACATTAAGAGTTGTAGATTTATCAATGAAAAGGGTCTGCTTTAAAGCTAGTAGTATTCGATGAATGATCATATATCAAAGAAACACTCACGTATGCAAGTATGAAAACCGTTCGACCTTTTGTGATATTTTTGTTGTTTTGAAACATTCCAATCCAGTTTGAATTGGCTTTATTTTCAGCTCTTTTTTGTTTGAAGATGATGATGAAACGGGATTTGACAGTCTGAGGTAAAACCAATGATCATAATAATGATGATGATGATGACGACAACAAAAGCAATAACAAAAACAACAGTAAAAGTGGTATGTATAGGAATACGTTAAGTATACCAAAACATCTAATTTAATTTTAACAGTAATGTTATTTTTTTCATAAAGTTGTTTCCTGACACGCCGACACAACCACTGACTGCTGTTGCCATGGCTGTGCCGCGCCCGACTGTGGTTTCAACGACGACTAATCCATCATCGTCTGGCTTCCATAGCAGCATGAGTACCATCAACAACATCAGCAGTGGTAACAGCAATAACTTCAAGGGTGCGGCAAAGAGGTGAAACTGTAATAATAGTGTCGAGTTAGTTAATGATGACTGTATTTAAAATGTGAAGTCTTTTCGATTTGAATTTTAAAAAATTAAATGTTTTTCCTTCCAGGCAGTTGGCATTTCCTGATAAGGAACAGAAGGAGAGGATTAAACTGTTAAGGGCTCAAAGGCATTTCTTTGAAGTGCTCAGCGTTGTAGCTATTGAAAAAAGGGCACATGTCCACAATACAAATTAATGTGCCAACGTTACCAGGTAAGTTCCATCAGAAAAATATTGTCGTTGTCATTAAAACGAACAATTGAGACCGTTATCCTTCAAACAAACAGTACTCGTATGAAAGTGATCAGAAAAACTTGTAAATTGATAATTGAGATTTAAAATAGAACGATTTCATTTCATTTCAGAATCCGGCAAAACAGGCAGTGATCATGTATTTTAAGCTGGAAAGTTTTAGACGATTGTGTATTAAAATATTTATGGTCTACCGTTACATAAAATTATGTTCATATGAGTATACTGTTACCTAGAAATATCTGCATTTCAAATTTGGAAGGAACAGGTGGTGAACATAATGCCGTTAGTCATTGTACAATAAACACTAACAAAATATTATAAGACTTATAATGTTCGTACAGTCATAAAATAAGATTTTTGTGTAGACCGTACCCAGCAAATGAGGCTTGTCATCATACTAATAAGAAATCATAACATGAGAAAAAGTAAAAAAAAAACAGTGCGATACCTTGTTGACTACTGCTTATTTCAACTACTGTTGTCACATATATCTTACATGCACATGATTTAAAAGCTGTCTTGATAATGAACTTATTTTGTAAGTACTAAATTGTCTATTGACTGATTGAATGAAGTAACTAGAAAAAAATATGCTGCAATTGTTATGCATCACAAGTTACCTTTAATGTAATGTTGAAATTAATACTGATGGCAGTGCAACACCGGTCACAAATGATGTCTTAGACCACCCAGTGCCTAATCCAGAGTCGGTAGATAAAAACGATGACTTATAAATCCTCAAAGAAAAGACTGCAGGTAAATTTATAAAGACAAAATATTTGCTGACATTTTACTTTGTAGGCTAGTTCTAGAAACATGTAAGAGGCATATATACGCAAACAATACATATACATAAAGCAAAGGTGTTAACTTCGGAATCCGTTACAGGTCATTCCAGTGTTTCATTTGAAGGAGTGTGCGCACTAATCTCTTTATTCCAAAAAAGATGTTGACTTTGCCTGGGTTGGCACCATTAAGGCACGTATATGAGCCCATCCGCATCACCGACTTCATCCGGAGCTTGATAGTAAACGAATGGAAGTTAGTTAGTTTAGAGTCTGCGGTCATCTCTAGGAGTGTGGGTTATATTAAGCAAAGAAGTTAAAATCTGAGAAAATGTAATTGGGTTCAAATATTGAGGTCTATGGACCGGGTTTTGGCAGTCTGCCAGGTTAAGAACTGAGAGTCAGCTTTGCCCTCCGTCTGCAGATAGAGTTGGGATCTCTAATCATAGAAGTACTTGGGGTTTACCTTTACGTTTATTATAATTTGTTGTATTGATAAGTTTTCTTAAGTTAGTGCATACTTTGATAAGATTTACCTCTTGCGTTTTATCTTTATTAAGGATTGTTGGGATAAGAGTGAGTTTTGTACACAGACTGATTTAAACCCCCAAGTGAATTTACATTTTACTGACTGTTCCAAGGCGGTACCCATCAAATGTACTGTGCTGTTTGTTGTGTTTTGTGCTGTTTTTCTATTTTTCTTGTTTGCGATTTTGTCTTCTATGTCTTTGGCGTTTGCCCAGTGCCACTAAACCGGGTATATGTTTAAACTTTTTGCTACTGAGCTTGTTTCTGTAGCTTTTTACATAAATATTACAAATAATGATTAAACTTGCAGGAGATCTCACCAATCCAGTAAGCAGTGTGAGTTTTATAAAGCATGTGTGACGAAGCCTTTTCAGTCACAATCAGTGTAAAAAAATGGACAAGACTTGGACCTACATGAAAATGAACTGGATAATTTGAAAAGAAAAATAATAACATATCTCAAGAAACAGAAGAATCATGTCATATTTGATAAATGTTGACTTATGCCCTTCCATATGGCAAAACTGCCAATTTGAAACTGTTCAAATTCAATACTTTGTCAATATCAGATGACTATTTACCAATAGCAATTTGTTTGTAATAATAATGCGTGTATTATGTGAAATTTTGTATTGCACATTTACCATGCTTTTAGTCTGAAATTCAAATGCTTTGCCATCCTATCATGTTTACGCAGCAAACAAGCATGCGACATGGACATCACTTGTGTAATGAAAGTCTTGGTTAGATACTTAAGTGTTTGAAAATAAATAATAAACTTTTTCAAAACATCTACATCTGAAAAAGAAATTTCGATTGATATTGGTCATCGATTGTTCATGCAAAAAAACTTTCCTTAAAACTGTTCCTGTGAATATCGTTTACAACATAATAAAAAATCACTAGTTTAACTCAACTGTCAATGAAAATATGAAACGTTGCTGTATAAATATTACCACTTAAGGATTTGATAGTGTGAGTGATGTCATTAATTACGGACTAAGGTGGATTTGTCCGTGAATTTGTCCATGTATTAGTAATGAAACAAATTGTCAACAAAGGAGGCTTGGTTCATGCAAGCATGCATTGACAAAGGTTGGTTTGTACCGGCACTCGTTTAAAAAGGGTCCACAAATGTATGAACCAAGGGTATTAACTAAATTTGACTTTATATTTATTCTGAAACATACCTTCTTATCTTAGATTTTGACTTATACTCATATATTGGCCGAACCAAGAAACTTTTAGTGAAACCGCACGTTCTATATTTCGTATTCCAAATTCAGAAAATAAGACTGTTTTATGTATTTTAAAATTATATTAATGCTATGAATTCACATGATAATGATTTCATTATGTGTATGTTTAATATGTAATATATTTACAGATAACAATGTATTATGCAATTGTCAATGTTTTGATAAAGGGTCAAAGTATCTATCAATATTGTAAGTCCTGGTTTTCTAGTGATTATGGTGTCAGTTTCTTCTCATCTTTCTCTACCAGCGTTGGTTTGCACCCACTAAAGGAAAGTGTTTGTTTCATGCACTAATTGTATTTATTTTTTGAAATCAATAATGCTAGAATGACAGGTTTTTCAGATACATCACTGGGAACACTGTTTTCAGTCCAAAGACATGATCAAGTTTTAAGTACCATTAAAAAGAAGTCTGTGCCTGATTAGTCATGGGACCATATAATTGGAACATTAAGGCACATGAATTTAAAAAAAAAAAAAAAAAAGGAGACATTATGCTCATTTCGGTCTGCTTGCTGGATCTACTTTCATTATAAAAATTAAACAACATGCTTTTGAAAAACAAAAAATATATCTTGACTAAGCAGGGTTCTCAAAATGAACCGGCCGCCGGCCTATTTGACCGGTTCAAACCAGATATCGGCCAGCGGTAAATTGGGCTACTGAGATACAATGAAAATTTATTACTCTTTGTATTTACATGTATTTATTGCACTATGTCTTCAGGTGTCGCAGCTGATAATAAGAAGAACACAGAGAAGCAAGCAGACCTTGGAGTTGGCGAAGGAGTCAGTAATGGAAATGCTATCCACCAGACTTATTCACATGATGTAGCTTCAGGTGGTAAAAAATCTGTAACATTCTCTCGTACATTTGTACACTTCCTTGGCCCAGGCGTTGAAAAAGGAGGAGCCAAGGTCGAAAGCAACGCAGAAGGAGAGCTCTGCTACTCGTATGATTGGGGTGCTAGTATACTTCCTTATAATACTACTAAGGCAGCATGTACCCCATCCAAGTTGTTACCTTACATGTCAAAGTGTAATAGCTATCGTATCACTGGCCATGGTGTACATGTACATGATCTGATAACGTCCCGCGATGAAATCCAGGCGGATGGTCGCATAGTGACCACCCCTATGTCAGACTCTATAGAAGTATTCTCAGATAAAAATAGATTACTTCGACCCAGTAACATAGTGCCAATAGGCACTAAAACTATCTTCGAAATCAATAAAGGATTTCGTCGTGTCGAACCAGAGACATGGGAGGAGGGGTTACTACCCCGGGTCAAGGTCCAGTTCCCCAGTGAGATGTATCAGAGTACCCGTAATGAGCCCCAACGTGACTTCAGACTTAAGGCATTTGATGTATACAATGGTCTATTTGCTATGTTTACTTGGAATACTGGCAATGAGCTTAGATTTAGTGCTGAACTAGACTCAGGTCGCATCCCAGTAGGCTCATTCGCTGAAATGCATCAGTTGCCATGTAACAAGACAACGCTCAATCTGGCCAATAAAATGCTCGACACAGTGTGGGGTATTCAGGCCAACATGGCGACCCAACAGAACCGCTCCCCCATCATCCCCCCCATGCCTGTCTTCTTCCGGTTTGCCCCTTTCTATACAGCTAGGGGCCGTGCCCAACGTAGAGCTCAATTTAAGGTTACTTATACATCTACCATTGAGTTCTACTTCTCTCCACGCATGGGGGTTGAAATGTTAATGCTAGGTGACCAAGGTAAACGAATGAATGAACGTTATGTTGATCCCTGGGATAATTCTGCCGCTGATGTACTACGGTACAATCCTGGTGTCCATGCTGAAAACTTTGTCATGCCATTAACTGCTTACATTTTGCAAGAGTCCGCCCTCAGAACCGGAAATGACGCTCTCGTCCCTAAACCCGTTGTCCTTGACGAAGACATAACTATGCAAGCTACTGTTGAAAGTGAGTTAGTCAAAAAAGGTTACGCCCTTACTGATACGGTCATCAATGAGATCCCTGTGGTCAGAAACATTCAGTCAGAGGCCGGTGACGGTAATCTGAAGACAGACGAACGTGAAACTGGACATGACTTACGTAATCCTGAGTTCTATGCTTCCGCTTTGGAGGGCATGGGGTTCAGTCAAGACGAAATTACTCTATTTGACCAAGTACTTGACCTCGAAGCAGACAGTCAAAGTGTGGCGAAAGACTACGTATGGAAAGAGGGCGTATTGACCCAGACATCAGCTGACAACAAAGATGACGAAATCGGTCCTCTCCTCCCCGTCCAAGCCATCCCAGGCATTGATGGTGACGTACGAGTTACAAACCTTCGAGCACTCAGGCCTGCAGAGGCATGGCGAGCCATCGGGATAGAGGACTATCCTGTATGGACTCGCCGAAGGCATGGTTACAACTATAGTTATGTACCGTGGCCCAAACTTGATCAATATGGTACTGTTAATAAAAATCTATGTGACATACGTGATGTCCAAGCTGTCCGTCGTCTGAATGAGGCTGGCATTCTCAAAAAAATGAGAGTGGTCAACAGAGCCGCCATTGTTGGAGATATGGAATTTGATGAAGGGGGTAGAAAGGGGGTTACTTCATTATTTGATATGCCTGCTAGTCAGCTGCAAGAGAGTACGCTTACAACTCCTTTGCAGGTCACAGGTCAAACCTCCATCCAGCAGGTGATGCCCACAGGGGAATCATTTCCAGAACTAAAACTCAGTATCACACCCGAGGACGAAGAAACCATCAGAAAGCAGACTCCTATGTCATACGAACAGGATAGCCAGGCTGATATCTTCTCAGACCCCCCTCGCAAAAAGCCCAGGAAAAACAAGGACGACTAAATGGCAGACAGGTCAGAACCCCCCAATAAAATAATTAAATTTGAACCACTAACATATTATGCAATGGAAACATTCATTAATGCATTTCAATGGGCAGCAGAAGATATGTGGAAAAAAGTTCATTTAACTTCCGGTTTTGACTGGAATACATTAACTAGATATATTAGACAAGGATTAAAAGCAATGAATATTGAAGTTGAAAAAACTCCTGATTTAGATCTTAATGTAATACCATAACGAAATGTTATGAATGATAAAGAAAGTAATGATAGAGTATGCTATCCATCTATAGCCGGCGAAATAAGTTCTGGGTTTAATGGTGAACTTATGACTCCTACTGAACACAAATGGGGGGATGGAATAGACTGGACTCGTTTCAATTACTATAGGGTGGCTATTAGTATGGATAGATATGATTCAGGATTTAAAATCAGATGTCTTGATGCTAGTCATCTTGTCTTCTTTGACTTAGAAGGAAACTTAGTTTGTCAATGGAGAGATGATGGCGAGAACAGATCGAAAGTCGGGTATGAGTATACTGTAGCGATATACATGATAGAAGAAGTTGTTCCTAAAAGACAATTCCGCAAACTAATCGGTAGAATAGATGACCTTACCAAAACTCATAAAGAGGTACTTAAAATTGAAGCGAAAGTAACAGATGTAGGTTCAAAATTAGATACCATGGAAAAAGGACGTATTGATTATCTAGCGAAACAGACTGAAATGCAAAGAGCACTAACTAGTATAGAAACAGAACTAGAACGTGTCGATAAGCAACTCATACCCACTGAAATTCTGCAATTAAGTAGTAGAATTGGAAAACTAGAACATAAGCACGAGACTGACATTGCAACAATACCCGAGCCTGTAGATATGATTAATGACGTTATTAGTCGTAAACGTATTAAAATCCTGACTGATAGGGTGGATGGCATACTTCATCAAATGACTAATTATGATACTAACACCATTGTCAAAAGACCATTCACTCCGTACACTGGTCCTATACCAAAGGCTGATGGTGGTAAAGACCCTAACCATCAGAAGCCAAATGATTTGTTAAATAGGGTTAATGGAATCATTGAACGTGTAGAAGGATTTGTCAGAGAAATGCAACGGTGGACTGACCTATACAATAATCTATCTGAAAGAGTAGACACTTTAGCTGTAGATAAACAAAATGCACCAATGATGGAGGGATGTCCATGTCCATTACAAGCATCCTATACCACTGGTAAACGTCCTTATAGCACACTTTTATAAATTTCAGGTCTGCTCCAGGCTATTGGTACCAAAAATACCCTAAAAAAACTACAAACACCCACAAAAAAGATTGGGAAAAAACAGTTTATCCAGCTGACATCACATCAGGCGGCGGACTTTATTCAATCATCTTAGAGTTACCAGACGAATTTACATCTTTCACTGCTGCATTTCAACCTCAGAAACCACTAACAAAACAGAACGGTGACTACGTAAGAAATAAGACTGGTGAAGTATGTCGGACATACTTCACGTCCGCAGACATTTATGCGAAGGCCCAATTCTGTATACCCACTGTGCAGTACTCAACCCCCGCCAACATATACAACGCCATCGGAGAGTCAGAGAAGAAAGTTGTAGATGCGATGAAGTCGCTGTGCACAACCTCGCCAAGCGTTGTCTCCTGGCACGACGGCCATTCAGATCCCACGTGCTCTTTCCGGGGACTCCACCTTCATGTTCTCCTCCACTCCTATGTGCCGTCCTTTCCAGCGGGCCACTGGCAATTCATGAAGCTAACTCAGATAGTGAAGGAGACCAAGACATTTTACAATGGATTGAAGGTACGGTATCAGCGTTGCGAGAATCTAACTGGCTTGATAGGATACATGGTACAAACACCCCGGCTGCTCGTAGGAGTCAACAACAAAATGCTGCTAGAGAAGCTCCAACAGAACATACCAGAGTCAGATCTCGGCACAGTGGCCACGATGTGGAGGCAAGAGGATCAGGAGGAGGCCCTCTTCGGAGGATCCTGGGTGGACACCGAAGCACCCCCTATGAGCGAGCCATATTCGGGAGAGAGCCCATTCGAGCAACAATTACGATCGCTCCGGACAGTCCCGTCTCCGACAGCAGCTCTGGGTTCCCAACTACAAGTAACGGATCCAGTATATCAGACTTATCAAGAGACTATGAGGGCTTCTACGAGTAGGGCACCCCCGAAGGTCCCCATATCAGCGACCGCGCGGAAAATAGATCACATAATTCAGATGATGAAAGAGTGTTCGGGGACTACCTACGAAGAGGTCCTCGAACACCTCAAAGCCCGCGTACCAGTACCCCTCGAAGACATACAGAGGTGGAGGACAATAATGACCAGCATGAACTCTCTACGAATGCTTCACCAGGCTCAAGCCGAAATGGCAATAGATAAACGACAAACAAACAGTACGTACATAGATACGTTAATCGAAGCCAACTTTGGCCATGACCAAGATCAAATGTCCACCCAGGAAACATGCCGCACATTTATAGACTGGTGCAGGGAACAAAACATCACGCCCGCCCAGTTTATGCTTGACCTCTACCTAATCTTGGGTAAGAAGATCAAGAAGATCAATACCTTCATGATGCACGGTCGTAGCAACGCCGGTAAGACGTACTGGACTAATTGCTTGATTCCACTACCTAACATCGTGGGACAGACCGTGCCATCAGCGGATTTTGCTTTCATGGACTGCCCGGGCAAAGAAGTAATACTCATACCAGAGCTCAACCTTACAAAACCGGAGCAGGTCGAGGAATGGAAGTGTATCTCAGAAGGTCAAAACAAGAAAATAGGTGTCAAGAATAAAGCACCCCAGTTCTTGAACAGAACGCCAGTGTTACTGACATGTAACACCAAACCATGGTGCAATTACTCTGAAGAGGAAGAAGCCATGAGGAATAGATGCCTGATCTATGAAGACCTAGTAGAATCAGAAGTGTTGAAAAATGCAGGCAATCCCAACTTAAGGTTCATGCCGCACTGCTTCGAGTACGTTAAGAACGAATTGGACACAGGCACAGACTTCGGTTATGAGTGTCAGACAGACTCAGATAAAAGGTCCGGAGTGGAAGAAGCTCTCGATGTCTTCATCAAGAAGGAGCTGAGTGATTATGTATCGATTGAAGAATGGATTGAAGCAGCAGCACCTGAGTACTTTGCCAATGCACGTAATCCACCAAACCCAACAAGAGTGGATAGGTACTTAACCTTGGAACCTAGTCGGTTGGAGAATGGTTATCCAATGTCTTGTGTCATCCGGGAGATGACAGAGCACTTGATCATGTGGAACCAGCAAGCTGGAGATTACAGCTTCAAATGGGATAACGACACTTGTATCCTTCTAAACTGCCGTGAGGAAAGGTACAGAGTACAGGACATCCCCGCCGATATAATGGCGAAACTCAAGTACCACAAAATACGTCTTGTGCGGATCTTCAAAATATTTGAGAAAGAAAAATGAAGTCTGATTCAGAAGGACGGCTATCCCGTCAAACAAGCTATCAAAGAGATTATTCACATGATTAGCAAAGTACAAGAGGCACACGAGAAACACTCGAAACGCTTCGCTCCAAAGGTAACTAGTACCCCAGAAATTCCATGTTTGAGCTGGATGGAAGATGAACTCTTGAATGATTGGCCAGAGCCTGCCATCCCTGCCTTGCAAGTAGCCCATGCTCCTCCGACGCCACCTTGGTCACCAATCCAGAAGAAGTCCAAACCAGATGAAACTGGAGGTTGGTACTCTCATTTCAACTCACCTTTGATGCAACTATCTAATTATCTGTATGAAACCTTTATTGAAGATGAAGAAGCGGAGTTTGTGATCCCAGTAAAAAAACCTCAAATGCAACTGACTCAATTTATTAATACACACTATATAAATAAATCCCCATCTGCTGCTATAACATCAAAAATATACTTTCCAGATGCGGAAGCCGGAGCTTGTGGAGACGCTCATCAGACTCATCTTAAGACTGCCAGTCTTTCTCCTGAGGAGGCTCTTAAGATATTTAACCAAGCACTCGCCAACGTACGAGTCTCTTGCAGATCTTGGATCGATCAGTCAGTCAAAACATACCTTGAGATCCAGGAAGCGGAAAATTGTGAAGACCCCGCCGCGGTCGCCATCATTAGAGCCCGTACCGATGAATGGCGAGAGCTGAGTGCCATGGACGCAGACCTTGTGAAGCACTTGGGATTTCAGTGGCTTGAGCTGAAAGAAAAACTCGTGTTATAAATGGCGGCAATTCAGTACTTGGATCCGGGGGACCCCGGGTATCAGGATATGGGCATTCCGGATGTGGAAGAATTTGATGAACAACAATTAGTTTTAGAAGAAGCACTTGATATGTTAGAAATTAATGAACCTAATGTTATTCAAATGCCTGATGTGGATGATCTTATTATGCGACGTTCTTTGTTACTAGTTCTTATTGACGATTACATTTATGAAAGTCCGGAGTTTGATAGACTTATTGCGATATATGGTTTTGCTGACATTGATGAATTGTTTTATCGTTTGCGAGAAATTAATATCTTGCTCAATGTGTATTCTAATGAAGAATGAATTGTATATATGAGATGAATAAATGTGTGTTATGTTCAAATTATACTTGTTCATACAAAAAAAAGAAAAGAAGAGAAAAAGTACCGAGTATTGAACCCTTCGGGGTTTAATACTTGGTACTTTTTTTTTAACAAATTTTTTTTTTTTGCGGGAAAAACCGGTCCGCTGTATATAACGGTACTTAATAAAAATTACGGATGAGAGATACACTCGTCTCTGGACTTTAGCTTTAGGTCGTATGCCAGCGGTAAATTGGGCTACTGAGATACAATGAAAACTTGATGAAAATGAAGTTGGCTTACTGGTTAGAATTATGGTAAGAACCCAAAAGTTACATTCTGTACTTAAATATTTAAAACCGATTGTATCCTGACCTTTCTACAGCGTTCGTACGCCTATGTCGGGTTCTAATTAGTAATAGTACGAATTTTCCGTAATTCGCGCATGCGCACTAACGGTTTCCTGTCAGACCAAAACATCACCAAATGTCAAAGAAAAGGTAAAAAAGATGACTTTTTCGGCCACGAACAGCCACCCGTAAGTATGAATGATCGTTATTGGATATGCATCAATTTATAAAAGACCTGTTGCGTAAGTTTGCTCGATGTTTCTCGTTTCAGTTTATCTTATCGCATTTTGATTTGCTTGCATGCATTTCCGCAATCCATGCCTACAAGGCTATGTTCGCATTTCGATCGTTCTGCTGGTCCCGATCTATGATCTTTAGATTGTACCATTGACAACTATAAATACCAAGGGCATATTTTAGATATCAGTAGTGCAACTTTTCCCCATTTAAATTACGCAAATAACTTCATGAACTGTATTTTTATGGAAATTAATCTACCACGTATAAACTCTAAATCTAGCCCCCATTGTTCTTTCAGATAAAGTGGGAATCCAGACTGATCTTGAAGAGCATGTGTCAAGGTCAATGGTGAAGGCATTTCTCAAAGATATACTGATAGAGGCAGATGAAGACAGTGATGATACAGATACTGACAGTGACTTTTTGGTTTTGGATTTCTGTGAATGACGATTATGTATGATTTGTATGACATTCTGTATGTTGTATGTGATCTTATGTACAAACCCAGCATTTTTATGCAATATTTGCATTGTTGTTCACTTCAAATCTCCTAAAAAAAAACTGTACCCAAAAGTGCTCAGAATTCAGGAAATTGCATGCTTGTTTTAAAAAGAAATTCGGGGGGGGGGCATGCCCCCCTAGAAAGCCTGTTACAAATTCAAAAAGGGCTGTTCAAGTCGAACATTTTGAGAACCCTGCTAAGTCTGATTGCGAACCTTAATCAAAGTGATTTATTTGTTTAAATCAATATTTTAAGTGTTTTTTACCTTAAATACGCATTCCGCAGCCAAAACTTTCTGTATGTAAGAAGACATTTATATTTTGACTTTTGAAGAAATAATATATATACACTTTCCCTAAGCTCTGTATTTTATCTTTACAATAAAATGTTATTTCTTAATACTTAAGTGTTGCAAATAGCTATTAATATTACATGCCAGTTTTCTGGAAAGATAATGATGAACGGCGAGAATTCGGCTCAAATTATTCTACTTTTTATAGGTTCTCTGGTTGGTTAATTCAAATACCATTACATTCATTTTATTCTCATTTGTAAATAGTTTTATTGAAAATGTTCTGTGTTTGTCAGCCGACATGACAGACAAACAAAATGAATTGGCATGTTTAAAGAAATATGTTTTCTTCATCTAAGACAGAATGTTTCGAGCATGTTGCTTGACAAAGGCATCCACATACAATAGCTTCAGCAAGCAGACCACTGAAGGATTGATATCAGTAAAACAGTTTATGCGAATATGGAGGGAGTAACTACCACAAATCAAGATACCAAAGGTTTGTATGTTTTCAAACCACATCAGATATCTAGGAATTGTGTTGTTTGGAATAGTATGTATCTGATCTGTATAATGAGTCTCAGTAACCACTTCAGGTGATATGTTTATCAACTGTTTATATTATGTAAAATGCAAATAAGCTGAACAATTTATGTAAAGTTGTTTTCTGAAGGGTATTTAAGAATCTTTTTACTTCAGTTATCTGTTATGTCAGTCTGTTAGGGTTTAAGGCATTGGCCTTTTATAATTGTTCCTAGTGTCTTAAGGCTACAAATTATTCAGGTGTTTATTTGATATTTAATGTGCCTATTAATTACTATTTACATTATTTCGACAACAAGATTCACAGTCTGTGACACATGTGTCAAAGATGCCAAGAGAAACGGCAAAAACCCAACCTGAGAAAAGACTTCTGTATGAACACAGTATGTTTAGTTTCGAGCAAAAGGAGTACCATAAACACATCCGTAAGGCAAAGGCAAACCCCGACAAGTAATTATCCATCATCCTAGATGGTATGGATCA
This sequence comes from Mya arenaria, assembly GCF_026914265.1. Lineage (NCBI taxonomy): Eukaryota > Metazoa > Mollusca > Bivalvia > Myida > Myidae > Mya > Mya arenaria. Next base: position 49,300,784 of record NC_069126.1, on the reverse strand, counting down.
GGACAAGACCTCTGTACCACACCTTTCAACAACTCCAAAATCAATGTCGGTCTTGTACACTGTTAAGATGAATCTAATGGGTGCTATTGCCCATGGTATTGGTGCTTATGGATTCTTTGATCTTTTTCTTTGGGCACATGGGAGTAATTACACGATCTGTGTTGGTACATTTCTTGTCCATGCTGACCAGCCTCCCAGCAACACTGTATCTACAACTAGACAATAATTGCCCGGGGTCTAACAAAAACAGGTGAATATATTATTCAGTTACCTGTGCATATGTAATTATGTATTCGGCAGAGTGTCAACATGGAGCACAGCATGAAATACATACAAAGCATGCTTCAAGATATACATGTATCATTCGTAAAAATGACATGATTTTGCAACCAACAAAGGACATGAATCAATTGAATTTCCATAACCTGTAAACCCGTACCTTTAGGTTATTTTAGATGAAAGAACTTTCAAAAAATAACACAAAAATTAACCCAATTAAAATATTTATTGCAAGCTAAAAAAGAGTGCATCTTTTATACTTCTATGACCGTGAACTAAATATCATCTACAGGAAGTTATTGTTTTACCTCAATATAAAACACTTTAATAGAAAAGTTACACCCAAGTGCATATTCTATTTTAACCATGCTATGAGTCACATGTGTCAAGTTTGTAAATTAATGTTATCTTTAAAACCTTCTTTGGCTGACTCTACTAAGCTTTCAGTGTTTCGATTTTATGAAAAATTTGCAGATTCATGTTATCTTGAAAACGACCTTGGCTGGCATATTAGGAAAATAATTTTCCCCACCTCAGATCAGTAGATTCAATAATTTAGCCATGCTAGAAATTCTTATCTTGCCCACGGGCGAAGATAAAATGCTCGTATGGAACTACTTTTTAATGGTCATCACATTGTAATTACCTCCCTTGTTGAAGACTGTCGTCTGTAGCTTCATGGAAATCTTGTCTTCGCGCAATATTTAGAACGCTAATTAAGTATTTCTCGCTTCAAATGCAACCATAAAACAGTTTTCACGCACCTTTCAAGAAATAATGCTTCACTCTCCTTAGAACTATTTAAAGACCGATTTGACTATTAACATAATCAGAATCATTGCGCGCACATCCATGACTTCCACGAAATATCGCATATCCATACGCAGTTATTTTCACTAAGCACAAAAGAGTTCCAGCAAAAAATACATTTTTACTTAATTTTGTTTAACTTAACTGAGGTGGGAGAAAAAGCATCTACCATAGCCGCTCGTGTAAGATAGGTTCATCCCGACCCTCGCGCAGGGTGTTTTGCGTAACATCGTTTCCGCAAAACACCTTTCTTCCGCAAAACACCCTACACTCGGGTAAGAATGAACCTATCTGACACTCTCACACGAGTTCAGCGCAATATTGTACAACACTCGCCCTCATAATTGTGATATTAGAAGAACAACGAGTAATACTTGCGTTTTATGCTGATGTCCGTTCTTTTGATCTTGCTCGGAAGTGTCATTGCCTCTTGTATAATATCAGATAAGACCATTGCGAATGCGAGTTAATTTAAGAGCTAACACAGCAGATGGTACAAGCGCATTTTGAAGTGTATGTATGAAAAGATCTGTTCTTAACTACGACACAAAAAAAATCTCTTTTAATCTTTACTTTAATGAAATTACCTTTCACGGAACTGAACGATATGAAAAAGTTAATTTGTTAAGTCAACTCTATTATAAAGCTGCACTCTCACACTTATCGGTATACAGTTCTTAAAACTTTTTTATTTCTCGTCTCAGAAAGAGCAAAATGTTGCGTAAAATATCGGCAAACTAGTAATAAAAGATTGCTGACAAAATATCATATTGCAGATTTTCACATTTCTGTTCGAAAAATAATGGCTAAAACCGTTACTAACAGTTTAGGATAAATACAATCTGTCTGAACCCTCAAATATAATAGTAAAAACAAGAGCTGTTACAGAAACAGCGTGCTCGACTATTCTGTCGCTTTTTAGTATAAGGATTGAAAAGTTTTAGTAATGGATCACTGTAAGATTAGATTTCATTTGGTTACATGGAAAATTTTAACAATTATGTTTGGTGGTTTACCTCTTGCGTTTCATCTTTATTAAGGATTGTTACATTAACGATTTTAGACTCAGACTCAGCTGAGAATACTTTATGTCGATGATGCAAGCGGTATTTTTCCATGATTATGTCAGCTGGTGCTCGCACGTGCCGTTACATCACTGACAGACGGAAATAGACCCGACAGTTATATTGTTTACATGTTTTCAATTACATTATTGATACTGATATCGTGCATTTCGTAAAACATAATTTACATGCTGATCATATACTGAATAATTTATCATTGAGAACTCTTTAACGAAAATACCTTAGCAATGAACTAGAAAGTCGATATAGTATAACGTTGTTATTCTTTTAGGGTTTCTTAAAAAAAGACCCTCATGGACAGAGGCTGCCTCGTACGTGAAAATTGAGAGCTTCTTTTCGGAGAGATGAGAGGGTGTTGGGTTGAAAAAAATTCAACTCAACACCGGGCAAAGTGGTAAGAAGTTGCCACATTTGTACGTTTGATAGTTGAATCAGACTATAAACCTTATTTGTACATGTGTTTTTATTGTTATTTCTTGTTGAGACAGCATGACACGAAGGATAACTGTTCATAAGGTTTATATTTTGCATGCGGTATTCAACACAGTTTTCAACAATTTTATTATTAGTAACAGTTACGTAACATGGCCATGCGGAGCTGTATAACTGCCTCATAATTGTTCCACTAAAACATACTGTACTAATTTAAAATATACATGTATCAACTTGTTATTGAATGGGCAAATGAATGAAAATTATTCTTAAAAAGTTATTTATTAAAACGTTTAAAAGAATGCTAATAAGATATATTGAAACAATTACCAGTGGACATTCAACTTGGTAAGATTAACTCAAGTTAAAATAATTGAAAGTAAAACACATCATGTTGTTATATTTCAGTTTATATTTCAGTGAATTTACAGGGCCACGTTCTTCGGAACAATGCAGAAAAAAAAATGTCAGATGATTTAATTGTTGGATATGTTTGTGTATTTTACTCCGCTTTGTGTGTACATACTGTTCAGGCTAAGCCTTTTTATTTGCCTTACAAAGAGCTCAACAAATCAACGAGCTACTTGGCAAAGCTCGAAACTGTGTTATAGTTAACAGTGTTGTGTAAACGTCATTACTGTTGTTGTTTTTTTAAACCTAACTCCTCTTGCATTTAAATGGGTACATTTACGATCTACTGTGTCTCAGTGGAACTTGGTTTATTTAATCATAAACCACATAAGAAAATATTTCAAGTTTAAAGGGTAACACTGATGTCGTTCATGAACAATGGGGACCAGTATTAAAAGCTACGATTGTCTGTCTATTCGCTTCAGTTTTGTCATCATTGCTAGAAAAAAACTTTCTATAATTCGAACTTTCTGTGTGATTTACATTTGGACATTTTGTGGAAATTAAATCTAAAAGTGTTTGTAGCACAATGACCCCCGTCAATAATAATTCAACTTTGGTACGGTCACCATTCTCCTCTTTAGCAACTAAGTGATTACAATGTCATATTTTTACTGGAGCTTCATTACCGTACCGGCAGGTGTCGATTAGATATTCTGAGAATAGATGGAACAGTTAATCGCTTTAGAATATGCTAAGAATGGCCCTAATTATCAAAGGATATGCGTTTTTCTAAACTCATTCGTTACTTTGTACCATCAAGATATCGATCGGCTAAGGTCTACCGCTCATGGCTATTTTTCTTACAGTCCAGAAATAAGTTTGATAATCTTCTTTACTAAAATCCTATTTAAGGGGATTGGTCTCGTTAGTTGTACGTTATTGAAACTATTGATTGACAAGCTACTTTTTGTGGCGATAGCCAGTAAAGCACTTCGATTGTGATGTGAATGTATCGCATGGTATCGTTTAACTTTTAAAGGGTAGTTAGTAAATACTTCTGCAATTGGGGTTAATTGTGAAGTATTAAACACTCCGCAGCTTCAAAGTGGAAGAAAGAAATTAAGTTAGTTTAGAGTCAGCGTCTATCTCTAGTTAGGAGTGAGGGTTTTATTAGGCAAAGTAGTTAAAATCTGAAATTGCAATGGGTTGAAATCTTAGGACCGGGTTTTGGCAGTCTGCCAGGTTAAGATCTGAGAGACAGCTTTGCTCCCGCTAAATAGAAAAAATAAATTTGCAAATAAATATAGCTTACAATAAAACTTGTATCAGCGGACATCGTTGTTGTGACTTTTACAAGTAAACGATTGAACGGCTTAGTTATACGACGCGAATTGGAGTGAGTGTGCTACATCTTGTTAAGATTTAGTAAGTGCTTTTATAGTGTTCTAAATATTTCCATCTAATTAAATTATATGGTTTTTCAACAGATACCAGGATCAGTAATGATCTCATGACATTATTCTGAATTCTAGGTATTAAAATTTTAACACGAGTTATTTTGAATTTGTTTCGTAGTGTTGCTAGTAAATAAATGTTGTTAGAATATAAAATAGGTATGTTTATCAAGAATTGATACCGGTACCGCCTTGGAACGGTCAGTAAAATGTTAATTCACTGGGGGTTTAAACCAGTTTATGTGCACAAACCTCACTCTTATCCCAACAATCCTTAATAAAGATAAAACGCAAGAGGTAAATCTTATCAAAGTATGCATTAACTTGAGGAAAATAATAAATAAAACAAATAATAATAAACGTAAAGGTAAACCCCAAGTCCTTCTATGATTAGAGATCCCAACTCTATCTTCAGACGGAGGGAAACAATTCATAGCACATAATGCAAAAACTATTTACGATGCAGTCAATGTAAGAAACTATAAGTATCCCACACAGTCTACCTTATAAAATGAAAGGTTTAAAACTGTATGATCATAGAGTTTCATAATACAAAGCATCATTGTACTAAAACTAAAATAGAAAATATTATTAAAAACAAATGCGACATATTTGCTAATCTTTCCATCCAAATGATTTTAAAATGTAAAATATTTGAAGAAATATTTGAAGAAAATGAAGTCACATCCCAAATCACTCCGAGTCAGCCAAAACGTGTTCGCAAAAAAAGGTTTTAAAGATACCATGAATTAGCAATATCTTCATAAAAAATCAAAGCAATGAAAGTTTTGTTATGAAAGGATGCTATAATTATATTTTGTTTCAGGTATTCATCTTCAAAAAATAGAAGGCAAGTGCTCTTCAAATTTTGCCTTTATACCCAAGGATTAAATATAATCCAAGTAATTCATTAAGTCTATCTACCCAATTACCTGCTGGAAACATTTTAAATTTAAGGTAATGGTGAATTTGCACATTCTATACAGCACAATAAGGTGGCCGGAGCAGGTTAAAGGTCCTTTCTCTGTGGAACTCTAATTGTCAATGCAGGCGCCAATGAAACAAATACTGCAAGAATATAATGATACAGTAATAAATTGCAAACGAAAGATTCTAGTCGGAGCATCAGTATCAGCGCCTTAAAGGTACAATACAAACATTCGTTTTCTCTTATCTGTCATCTCATCCCCTTTGTACGTTCTATATAAGTCATGTGTTCTTAATGAGAAAGTCCTCGGCATGCAAACAGGTGAACGATTTGTTTTTAATTTGTGAATGAGAATAACGCATTTTAACGGATACTGGTATTGACTAGGTGAACAGGATTATGATATTTGAAGTTAAATGGTAGAGCTCTGATACATTCTAAAAGAGTAAACTCGATTGTGCAGTATAGGAAAAAGAATGAACATGGTAAATTAAACTAAACTAATATGTAATTAGTGTATGTAACATATAAACGGGATAAAATATTCGATAATAGTCATACATAGTACATGTGGAAGTAGCCCAGAAGCAGTAAGTCTGTGTTGTTCTAGGTGTACAAAGAAAACAAAGAAGAAATGCATGTAGTCCAACAGGATATTGCTCTCAAACAAAAACCATATGAGGAGACGCCCACTCAACAGTAACTGGTGTACTGACATTCAATAACGTTAAACTTAATCAGCTATGCTCTAATGAAACCAATCTTAAGAATTGTACAGCAGCAGTCGTCGCCGGTGTCTGTGCTACGCTGTTGTCCAGTGGCTGGTTGGTTGTACGTAGTGGCTGGCCATTGCTGAGGTGCCGCACTACCGGCCGCGATCCTTGCTAGGCGACCTGCGAACGCTTTCATCGGTGTGGTCCAGTAGTTTAAAATCCATAGATGCCTGTATGCCATGATCTTCGAGACTGCGCGCTGTTGTCCACCTATAAGGATACTGTTTGTCACCAATAGATCGTGGCGGACCGCACTGATCTCGAAAAATGCGTTGTAACTGTCCCCACACATGGCATCGTCCTAAAGTACACAACACATTTTTAAACACGAATAATGCACTTCCTTAATATTACTTTTTCCCTGTTTGATTTCAAAGTCATTAACATACAAATTCTTTTAAAACTGACACATGCATACATCTAAAGAAGAAAGGATACTTGAGGTGGACTTCAATGCTTCAAATAGGCACGCATTATCATTACCAATCACACACAACTTACTTACCTGTATTATCACCTTGCCGTTGAGCTCATCGGGTGAAAGGAGAAAGCAAAGAGACACGAGGGCATCCGTCTCCGCCTCCGTCAACATGTAATATCGTTTATAGTTCCTAAAGACAAACGTCATCATCTTCATATTGGTCTTATTCAATATTGATAGTATTGCTTAAAGACCAAGCTTAAATTTGTAACTGTCAAACTCATCGAATCACTTATTATCATCATTAACTCGATCAATATCATCAACTTAATCACCGACTCAATACGCATGGGTACCTTACGATGGCTTACCTTAGCTTGGTTAGGTTTGCTGTAGCGCTCATGTCGAGAATGACACAGATACAGTCAAGATAGTACATGAGGCTCGCTTTAGGGTCATCGGGGATCGTCACCGTCCTCCCAAATTCCTTCACACCAACTTCAGTACGTCCCAGTAATGCTGCCATCTTTCTGAATAAGTATTACAAATGTATTCAGCATTCTTCAAAGGGCTCTTCACCGTGTTAGTTGTTGGTAGCTAAACGTATTTGTTCTTCAAAGAGCAACATCATCTGCCCATATATAGCCTTATCTTTTTTTATCAGTTAAGACAAGAAACCAGGCTGATTGCTGTGATAATTTAACCTTAAAGCGTTTTGAGCGACAGTATCAAATGGTTTCTCTCAATCAATTATTGCACCATTGAGCATATTGATACAGTACCATGTTAAAAAGGCACCATGTAATGCTGCATCATGTAATGCTGCACCATGTTTGATAAAAAGAAAATTTAAAAATAAGCTCTTTACCATATGTAAATTGTCTGCACCTTATGTAATATTTTTTTATGCCATGCACCATTTGTAAAACGATTCTGCACCATGTATACACTTTAAAAACCAAAAAATCGGAATTGGTGATATGGTGTATTTTTACACGTTGTGTATTACAAGTTAAGAGGAGGGGCCGTAAACTTGACTCAGCTTGTCCGTACATATATCCGTCTGTTTGTAGACCTAATCTTGTGCAAACTGTATCTCCTAAATCCACGGCCATATTAGCATGGAACAGATGTATTTGGTATTAAGAAAACTTCGTCTTATTGTCCATGTATGCATGGTCGTTCTCGAATAATCTAATGTTCATAAAATTACGCGCGCTTCAGGTTTGAATGAATCTGCACAGGAATAGATCATAATAATACTGATAATACATGTCGATGGTAGTGTTGGTCGAAGTACCTTTCAAAAGTTATTGATTTTTATTACATATTAGATTCTTATGCGTACTTTATCTACAAAAACTCCTCTTCGGATCTAGATGAAACTAAAAAATAGTGAATGACGTTTCTTATCCTATGCCAAAGTCGTATCCGGTTGTGAATTTTCTAATAATGATTTTTTTTTAATATTCCAAAATCAGTTAATAATCCAGTCTTTTTATTCTTCTTCTCGCTTTTGGTTATATTCCTTCTTTTCGGAAAGTAAGGTGTGTTGTTTTTGTCAGTTTACTTATTCTTCGTCCATTTTTTGTCGGAAGCAGATGTCGTAGACTTCTGGAGAAAACTTATTGAAACTTCAAAGAGAGGGTAAAGATGACAATGCGGACTATATGACACGTTCTATGTCAGCTTCGTGCAAGCCATAACTTGAATATTATCATAAGCCGACAAAGTGTAATAATTATAATTCTTCGCCTAAATGTTACAAAGTAAACTACCCTTGTACGTTGAATGTTCTTAAAATACGTTTGTACAATGTCTAACGTGGAATTACGCATATGGAATAAAACTTTGAAATTGATAGTTGATTAGAAAGCAGAAATTTTATCTTTTGATAATAGTGCTATACTGCTTATCCCTAATGCAATTGAATTTTTCTTCTCAGACGTTTTTTTTTTCAAAACATGAATTAAAAAACTACAGGAAACTGTTGAATGCCACTTTGAAAATTGGTATATGTTTACATTCATTTATACACATGGCATGCATTTTAACTATTAGGCACTTTAGTGAACGTTATGACCCCTTTTACCTTAAATGTCTCAAATTCATGTAAGCAAAATATGAATTGGAATCTAGTTTAGATAATTGAATAGATATGTATGTTAAGGTTTGCGCCGTGCAGTAATTGTTCCTTTTGGACACATTTTGTTGATTTTATTCTCCCGGAAACATTTGAGTACGATTGCGGCGCTTTGAATACAAAACTTCTTGTTCTTATTTTTCAACCAGTATATGTCCGAATTGAATAAAACTTTGATAATAGATTTATGGCAATATACAGTTTTGCACCTTGACAGAAGTTGAACTCTATAGAGGCAAAAATGTTTAAAGTTGACTCCCCTTTCAATGGCAATATGTGTCAAGGGCATGTTCAAAAACTATTGAAAGGAAATAATTAATCTTTGAAGATGTATAAATGACAATGTGAGTCTGTTACCACCACACTAATTCATTATATCCCCACAAACGAAGTTTGAGGGGGTATATAGGAGTGAGCTTGTCGGTCGGTCTGTCGGTTTTCATGGTTTCCGGACGATAACTCATGAAAGGCTAAACAGATTTGAAAATTTTTTGGTACACAGGTGTAACATCAGAAGATACAGGTCAAGTTCGATATTGGGGCTGGTTGGGCAAAGGTCAAGGTCACTGTTACTAAAAATAGAAAAACGGTTTCCGGACGATAACTCATGAAAAGCTTGACAGATTTGAAAAAAAAATTGGTACACAGGTGTAACATCAGAAGATACAGGTCAAGTTCGATATTGGGGCTGGTGGGGCCAAGGTCAAGGTCACCGTTACTTATAATAGAAAAACGGTTTCCGGACGATAAATCATGATAGGCTTGACAGATTTGAACAATTTTTGGTACACAGGTGTAACATCAGAAGATACAGGTCAAGTTCGATATTGGGGCTGGTGGGGCCAAGGTCAAGGTCACCGTTACTAAAAATAGAAAAACGGTTTCCGGACGATAACTCATGAAAGACTAGACAGATTTGAACAATTTTTGGTACACAGGTGTAACATCAGAAGATACAGGTCAAGTTCGATATTGGGGCTGGTGGGGCCAAAGTCAAGGTCACTGTTACTAAAAATAGAAAAACGGTTTCTAGACGATAAATCATGAAAGGCTTGACAGATTTGAACAATTTTTGGTACACAGGTGTAACATCAGAAGATACAGGGCAAGTTCGATATGGGGCTGGTGGGGCCAAGGTCAAGGTCACTGTTACTAAAAATAGAAAAACGGTTTACGGACGACAACTCATGAAATGCTAGGCAAATTTGAACAATTTTTGGTACACAGGTGTAACATCAGAAGATACAGGTCAAGTTCGATATTGGGGCCAAGGTCACTGTTACTGAAAATAGAAAAAACGGTTTCCGGACGATAACTCATGAAAGGCTAGTTTTTCTTGTCAGCAGTGTAACTTCTTAATTACCCAACAGATTTAAATAAAACAATACATGCATGATAAAAGAAGATGCAGTGTGCAGTAACCTTGGAGTTATGGCCTCTTTTCAAAGAAATGGATTGCCATTCCTGTGTCCAGGCGGCATTTGGGGGTATTCGTCACTCCTGTGACAGCTCTAGTTACTCTTGGTCAAATTGTTGCTGATTTAAAAACCTCAGAATTGCTTAAAAAAAGTTATACCAAGGCAATACGTTCAAAATTTATGAACGAATTGGACGAATTACCTACAATTACCCCCCCCCCAACACCCTACATGATCAATATGGTTACGAAGGTAGTGTTGATGCTGATTTATGTGGATGATTTTGCTGCTACTGCTTCTGCTATTGCGCTTTCCATCTTCACAATTGAAAATATCCAAAATCAAATCCCGAATATTTTGGTTCATATTTAACAGATGGTTCAGAATAATTTTACATCTAGTGCATTGCACATAAAGGTTAACAGATGATGCATAGTTTTTACACGGCTGACTATTTTCAAATAGTTCACATATTCTGCAGTTTTATGACATTCAAATGATTAAGCGTTTTAAATATGGCGCAGATTGTTTTATATGGTAACGTTACACACATCGAAGTTACAAATAGAAAGTCATTTAGACCAAAACAATGTTTACCGGCAATATAACATCATCTATATTAAATTTCCTGTATAAATCGCCTATGTTAACCTTGCTGTACATAATTATTTAATGATTTAAGCGACGTACATGATAGGTTTATGCACAACGCAAAAATGAAAACTTCCTGATACGTGATTTAACCTTAAATATTCGATAGCCGATAACCTATACCATATATCTGTGTATTTCAAGAGTATTAGCAAATACTTCATTTAATCTTATATGATTATAAAATTTCGATTTATCACATGAGGAAATGTTTTTGTTTTATATATTGTGAGATATTCAGTTGTGCATGTATGTGAAATTTTAATGATGATTTTAAATTACATTCTGATTCCTATCTGCTGTGTCTTTAATTATGTATTCACAAAAGAGTCAGTCAATATGAAAACCCGTTATATTGAGTAAAATTTCTTAAAACACAGTTACATCGAAAAGCACACTATATGTAAGAGTATTCATTGCCCATTCCTGAACGTTTAAAAGAAACTGTTGTTTATTTAACCCAATACACTTTTGATTGTTCGTGAATGTCCTTGTTCCAACATGGAACATTGCCTTACAACGTGACATCATCAATGGTTGAAACACGCAAGTACAACATCATAAACTTTAAAATATAGGTATACGTATAAAGTGTTTACAAGCGTCAAGAAATCTTTGCGGGACTATACTCGCTTGTCTTCGGAAAAACTTGGACAATTCCACGGAATTTCATTATCTAGGATACAGAACACTAAAAATTTCTTATATACAGTGTATGTAGGAAAAAATTGAACGGTGTCCAAAATGTAATCGATAAAATAACGTTTTCCAGCGAAGAAGTACAAACAATGCGATAAAAAACGAAAACAACACAGGTACAGCAGGGCTAATGAATGTACAGCAGGTTAAATGAATCACAAACCATTCAGCTTCAATATCAACAAGAAATATAGCCAACGGACTAATAATTAATGTCAATCATACGTAGGTATCCGGTCTGAATAGAGAGAATCTGACCAGAGTGTACGAATGTAAGCCGGTTACGAGGCTTCCCAGGTAACCTCGATCAAAGATTGCCCAAGGGATGGATTTTACGGCCCAGACAGGAAACACATGATTGTATTGTTTCTTGCATACCTGAATTTTACAGTTTCTTGAGAAAAAAACAGACGTAGAAAATGCATTTTTCTACATTTCACTGTGAAACTCACGTGTTGACGATTATTCATTTTTATTTTAAAGACTTGCATACATATATTTTAATTGCGCTGAATTGAAATGATAATATGAACGTTTCAAATAAGAATAATGATAATAAGTAGCGCGTAGTAGAGCGTGTCTCATCTGGCAAGAGTGTTGCTAGATTGGATTTTCCATCATGGCTAAATTCACCGAAAATGCCTGGTGTGCACGAAATAGAATATCCATGTATAACTAAACTCTTTAAAAAAATTAAACTGATTTATGATTGATTAAAATATGTTTTGGGTGAATTCTATTCTAAATTTCAATATAATTATATACACTACAATTATACAGTACAATTATTACAGGTTTTCTCAGAGACTGGCTCATTAATACTGTTCATACGATTCCGATATGTGATGCACAAACGGGTTCAGTATAACCAAAATGCATTATGAACATTTTAGTTATAAATCGATTTAATTTGACGTTTAAAAGAAAACGATGTTTCAACAAAACTATTTCTATTTGGATTTAGTTGATAAAAGAAAATGTTAATTAATATCATCAAATAATAAAACAAGTGAATGGTTAATATCGATTAAAATCTAATGTGTTTACCTTAGTTATGTGCTGTCTTGTCCCAAATGAAATAAATAAAAAAATGTTAAAGACAAAGTTAAATATTGTGACTATATGCATGTATTCACCATTAAAAACTCCTTACAGTTTCCACACCTTCCTCTTTCGGTTTTATCTTACCGCCTCAGTTATTATCAGTAAACTAGATTTCAGCACAATCACACGAATAATAAGTCTACCCCTCGCTCAGGGCCTTGACACACCCAGATAGAGCCAAAGCCTGCCGACGGCATGCACCACTAGACATCCGTCTAAATCACTCCTGCTAAAAGATCCAATACAAATATTGAATACTATCTAAACTGTAGTCGGGTCATTTTTAAACGTTGAAAACTGACCAATGTTATAGATGCTATTTATTCATTTTTTGGATTTAAGTTAATAACATTTAGTGTAATTTTGACTCAATCTGACCATACCAAGTCAAGAGCCATAACTCTGCTGAAACTAGTCAGATAATTAAATATCTATTGATAAAGTATATTTATTACATGTCGATAATATTTCCTGTAAACTTATTTTAAATCAAGAAGTAGCGCTGTTTAGCTTTGCTGTTTCATTAAAGCTACACATCAGATATTTTGCTCTAAACTGGCTTCATAGTTGCCAACCATGGTCTTGTTGGCACTAAGTAGGCTTAATTAGAACTGCACATGGGTTTGACTCTAGATGGGCACAGCTGCCAAACAGAAAAGGCTTTGCTAGTGCTGCACATGAGTTTGTTTTGGTTTTAATGGCAGTCAAAAGTGGTCTACCTGGCACTAAGTAAACTTAATTGGAGCTGCTTATGTGTGGAGTTGATCTCTGTCTGGGCTGTATAACAGATTATCATGATATCAAGTAGGCTTTATAAGACCTTAATAAGAGCAGCACATGGGTTTGCTGGCCCAGAAATGGGATTTTGGCTGACAAGGGTAGTTTATTTAACACGGATAATGCTTCAATAGAATTGTCCATGGGCTTTTACTGCTCCAAATGGTTGCCGAAATGTGATTTATTAGGCACTGGAAATACAGATGAGTTTGTTTTGCTAAAAGTGTGCTTGAATGGGCTTCATTGTTGGCAGATTTCACAAAAAAAGGCTTCATTGTCGGCAGATTTCACAAAAAAGGCAATTATGTGGCCCATTTTCTTTCATTTATTATTTTTGCATGTCAACGTCATTTATACAGCAATTGCCTTTCCTAACCCAATAAGACCACCTTATAGAAGTGATTTGTATTAAAATAATGAAAATATTGTGTTAAATAAGGTAAAAAAATGTAAAAATATGCCGATATTTAGGACAAAAAAGACAGAAAATCTTCCCGGTACCAATATACCACTTTTTTGAGGATGCTTTTCAGTAACATCTGGTTAGTATTTTTTTCTTGTCTGTTGAATAATGTGAGCAAGAAATGTTAATTAAAACAATAATATATCTAAAATGATTGCATTTCATTCGTAATATACCTAAATTTTCGGTAATTGCGCATGGTGATAACGTTACGGTAATCTGTCCTCCAATTGTTGTGTAACATTAGCAGACATGATCCACTGCTTACTGTTTTAAGCCTAAACACACCTTTATTAAATCACTGAAAACAAAGACTACGTGTCGGATAAAAACAGTATTGCATGTAACAAGAAATTGGTCATTCCCGATCATAATGTTTTTTAGGTCTAAAAATGTGTTAATGTTACGCAAAATCGATTCTGTCCCATTTTAGCATGACGATAGCACATTTTCTATTCGTGAATAATTTACACCGACTGAGGGTTAACATCCGGGTAGCGATTACTTTTATATTGGACTGGTTCACAGTTGACATTGAAATGATAAAAATAGTGGTGAATACCGTTGATAAAAACTTAATCCATGTTTGGCTCATTCTGTCTTTCTATGTAACGTTAACATTATGTCACGCTAGCATTAAAAAATCGTTCAAATTTGATGACTTTCCCAGAGTCAATTATTCGAACATAACAATGTCGTCTGTAAACTATCGTTTATAAGTATTCATTCATTAGGTACGTAGTTTATATTGAATTCATACCACTTTTGTGTTTGATGTCGTTATTTATTGGACAGAATTAAGAATGCAAACGTTATAAAATGGACAGAAATATAGATGATAACGTGACAAATGGACATAACTGCAAATGTGACATTGAACAGAAACCTTCTTTTTTTTATAAAACACATATTTATGTTTTGTTTTTTGTGATCCATTGTATGCTTTTGCTACAAGCTTAACTGTTTAATACTTAATCTGAATTTGATTAAGTAAACTGAATGTTTATGTTATAATTGGGACTGAAATATGTTTGCTAATGTGACAAAAGGACTCTTCCCTTAATGTTACATAGGACAGAAGCAGAGTTTGACATCAACAAGAGAGAATGCTTGAGATGAAAGTCAATATTTGTATGCTCATTTTGTGATTCTTTGTGTTTCTTATTTGACAAATCTTATTTTTGACACAAACTTGTGTTATATATTGTATCTTTACCTTATTTTAGTCACCTGAATGCTAGTGTTACATTTTGGACAGAACAATGTGTGCTACTGCATGACAATAGGACATCTCCCTTGGTGTTACTTTTGGATTCCTGTTTGACCCCCCCCCCCCCCCTTAGAGTATATAAAAGTTGAAGAACATTGTTTCTGTGCTTCTAAAACTGTTCAACCTAGTGACTGTTTTTCATTCAATTTCAAACTGTCCCAGATTAAATTAACTGAATGCCTATATATATATATATATATATATATATATATATATACTTAAACTCGCCAACTTATTGGGACTATAATCCTATCCATATTTATTGGGACCTACTAGATATAATAGTGATACAGGCGTCACTGTCCTATATACAGTATAGATTGACTGTTGGAATGCTATGTATATCAATATACATCAGAAAATCTTGAGACATAGGTACCTTTTTAGTGTCACCAACTTCTTGGGTCAGACCCATCATTTTACTGGGGCTTTAGACCCAATATGTTATATATAATATATAAAATGCATTAAGCTATTGGGTCGAATCGGTATGATTCCACGCTTATCTTTGACACTAGGGCTGAATGAATTTAAAATTGCAAAATGTATGGATTTAGATATAACATGTCTTACTTCTAGTAGACATGATGATCAGATCTGTTAACAAAATTGGATCAGGAACCAATTTCCAAATTGGCCCACCAAGAGGCTTAAGTCGTTTCCTGAAAGTGGGGACAGTTGGAGGCAATCAAAAACTGACAGCAAGACATTAGTTTTTTTTAACTGAATATTGTAAAAAGAACTTCTGGATATAAAGAAGTATGAACAATCAACCCTGTAACCAATTTGATATGTAAATAGTTTGGACCCCGTCGAGACAGCATCTGTAGTTGTTTCATCAGGATCCTATTTATTTGCTTTGAAGGTTTATATCACTTTGAAATATAAATAGGTAATTTTGCCTCCGACTTCTAGATAAAATAGAATGTTTGACAATATTGACAATATTGTCAGAAAAGAGCATCAAAATATTTTAGTGATAGTTCTATTATCAATTTTAATTATTACATAATGATTGTCCAATTTGTAGGGCTGTGGATCGCCGGTCAAGTGGCGATCCGATTCGATCCACGAGTCAGAGATGACGATTCACAGATCGAACCACGAATCATCAGCATTAATTAACGACCACATAAACACCTTACGAAAATCATTTTCTATAAAAAATCGTTTAAAGCTACGCTTCATTGTCAGAAAGCAACACTTTAAAGTTGCACAAACATCATCTAAAGATGGAACAGTCATGTTCTCCAGTTCCTCTGTAACACAGGAGATTATTTTGATTTCCCCAACTTCATGTTGTTTAACTTGGACCTTATTTGAGCCTTTGATCTTTCAGATAATTCGGCACATGTGTTTTGAGCCATGATTATGTCTGTATTGTGGACACTAGCTGCTTTTCTGGTGAGGTAACTTTTGAAAGCTCTTCTCAAAAATTCCTCAGCACTTTTTGTCCAAGGTCTCTTTTCCCCCCGTTTTCCTGAAAAAAATTACTAATCTGTCACATTGATCAATGCAAGATATAAATATATCACATAAACACATTTAATATTTTACTCCTTATAGTAGAAGTGCATTAGAGCAAGTGATGCAATTGCAAAGCCAGTGCAGTTTCTAACTAGAGGTGTTTTCTGTCACTAAAAAAGGTCTCCCCTGTTCCCCTCTCCTTTATTTAATAATCAGGGGCAGTAACTCCATAATCATTAGCAGAAGACTGTAGGAAAATCCATGGTACAATATAAATCAATATTTTTTTTAGTCTTAAACATTTTAATGAACTTAATGTTTGACGTACACCAATCAATTTCGGAGTAACACAAGACACAAAGCTTAATACACAATTCTAAGTTATAATTGTCAATAACTCTGTAATTGTCTTTAAGAGACCAACAACTCATGGTGAGGAATATTCCCGTCAAGTTTGATGGCTGCACCCCAATCTGTTTCAGAGTAATGGGCTACACAAAGCCTATACAATTCTAAGTTATAATTGGCAATAACTCCGCAATCGTCTTTAAGAGACAATCCAAACTAGAACAGTCACTGAATGTGACAAATACCCCATCCGCCTCCTTGTCACAAACCAAGATGCCATCTGATACATATAAGTAAGCACTATATAAAATGCCTCAGTACAAGGGCAGACAACTCTAAAACGTCTTGGGGTATATGCACTAAAACTACGTCTTGCACTTCTACCATTCATGTTGATGATGTATACCAAGTATCATTGCAATCCATCAAAAACTGAAGGAGAAGTTCGCTCCACAAACTAGCTACCGTATTTAACAATTGTGCACAATGTTGCAAGAAAACAGCCTAAGTTCAAGGGCAGATAACTATCAAACGGCTTGGGGTATATGCACCAAAAATATGTCTTGCACTTCTACCATTCATGTTGATGATGTTTACCAAGTATCATTGCAATCCGTCAAAAACTGAAGGAGGAGTTCGCTCCACAAACTACCTACCGTATTGAACAATTGTGCACAATGTTGCAAGAAAACAGCCTAAGTTCAAGGGCAGATAACTCTGAAACGTCTTGAGGTATATGCACCAAAAATACGTCTTGCACATCTACCATTCATGTTGATGATATATACCAAGTATCATTACAATCCGTCAAAAACTGAAGGAGGAGTTCGCTCCACAAACTGTATATGTTAGCTGTGGACAGACCAACCGACCAACCGACAAACAAACCGCCCGACAAACAAACCGTCCGCCCGACCGACAGGGTGATTCCAGTATACCCCCCTCAAACTTTGTTTGATGGGGGTATAAAAATAGTAGGTGCACAACAGCTAATGGTGGTAATATTTCTGTCAAGTTTGATGCTGTACCCCAGGCCATTTCAGAGTTTCGCACAACACAAAATTTGTAATTCTTATACACCTCTCACATTCTAATTTTCAAGTTACTGTTGCATGTGGTTGCATAATTATGATCAATATTAAGTTATATGTAAAAAAATATTTTTTGATAGATCTCAAATGAGCTTGACCTTTAAGGAAAATGTAACCTTGACCTCTGATCTAGGTGAGCTTTGCTCAGGTGAGCTAAAAAATTGGATAGGAGCTTTTTTGAAAAAGCAGGAAAAAATAGGAGCCATCTCAAAAAGGTAGGGAAAAAAAGAAATAGTAGGAAAAAAGAGGAACGCTGGAAAGCCTGTATTTGTCACCTGTTTTGATCTTATTATGTTTTACACAGTGAACCTAAGTTGTGAGTGAATAAAATAGCTGCTTCATACTGGTACTTGGCATGTATGTGCATCTTACAGTCACACATTTTTAAGTGTTCATTTATGTAGGTCAAGGTCACAGGTCTATATACAATGTATATAGGTCAACAAATGAACAGGGAGGGGGGTCTAAGTGTATATTTCTTTTTTGTCGATCTAATTACAAAAGGACATAACTTCTTTACAACTGTGAATGAGTTACATCCTTTTGGAATTAGATCGACAATATATAGTGACAATGATAAAGACAATTTACCACTAGATGTTGCAGGATCAGTTTCAACACTAGTCTCGGTCTGAGAGTCAACTGCCACGGTCTCTATGGGATCAGGATCAACAACCGACTTGCTTGTCTCAGTTTCTATAGGATCAGGACCTTCAACTGCCTCGCTAGTCTCCGTCTGAGAATATACTGCCTCGCTAGTCTCAGTCTCGAAGGGAACAAGACCTGAATAAAATCACAGTTATGCATAAAAATCTGCACCTGAATGAGCATAAAAAGGTGCTTTAATAAAAGATATCATTGCAAACCTGCAAAATGTATGATGTCAGAAAACAGTGGTTACTATTATAAGGTTAAATGATGAATTGGCAATATTTTGATTATATTTATTTATACACGATCAGGGTCAACACACTTGTTGTTTTCCATTACCATCTGCTGAATCGCTCAGGATCTGTTGGAGTACGGCTCAGCCCATCCTTTGGGTTTCAGCAGATGACAATGGATGAAAAAACATATTGACCCTACAGTGTTCTGTTGATGGTCTCTGTCTACAGTACCAATCTTAACACATATTCCAACAGTTCTGAAGGTTGTAAATAAATAGTCTCTAATCTCCATCTGGTCTCCATGTAATCAGCACCTTTCAAATATCAAATTTATAAAAAAAACTCAACATTTTTGCATGTTTTAAATATAACTGTTTGTTGAGTAACTAGATTAGGCTAATCCAAATCAAAATTGTGTGCGTTTTACTTTTTTCATCACCTTTACCCAACATGTGGAGATATTGTTCAGACAAAGAACAATCTCAAAAGTTCACATGAATAAAATCACTGGAGAGTAAACTTTATTTACCTCTTTCCTCCGACGCTTCATCATCAAACTCATTTTCATCTAACAACTGGTTTATGTCTGGTAACTCTGAAAATTGCATTACACTGTATTATAAACAAGAGCACTGCAGAGTGGGTGCCAACGCTCGTCTGTTTTTTATGTCCGAAAATGGGAATAACTGAGTAATTAGTAAGGCCAGAGTTATGTGACCTTGTATAGATGTGCGTACTATTCCTAGGAACATGTGTACCAAGTTTCATTTGAAAATGTTGAACGGTTTTTGAGTTATGAGGTAAGGTTAAAATTTTTGGACGACGACAACGACGATGCAGACGACGCCAAGACTATCACAATAACTCGACTTTTTTTCTTCGAAAAACAGACGAGCTAAAAATGTCAAACATTTGACTATGAATGGGTCTCACTGGTGCATGGCAATTGCCTTACTCTATTAATTAGTATTGTATGAATCAATCAAGCATCTGGGTAGAACAATCAACCTTCCGCAAGTTAGCCAGAAAACTTCCTCTCATCAAAATCCTAACACAGTGACCTTGACATTTAACCTACAGATAAAAAAAACCCTAAAACTATCAATACCTCCGCCCCAGCTCCTGACACAACAAGGTTTTGTTATCATGGGCTATTACTCCATTATCGTCTTGAAGAGACAATTCAAAACGAGAGGCCAACTCTTGTCTGTTATTTCCTAAGTCCATAAACATAATTCTGACAACAAAGCATCACAGAGTTATGGCTCTTGGTCAGATTGTAGCCCTTGTGATTGTTAACAACTGTGTGAAGTTTCATTGCAGTAGCTTCAAGAACAAAGGTTAAAGTTTTTCATGCCTACATCAACCATGACGATAATGACGATGACAACAACAACGACAGTGCCGACTCCTATATACCCCTTCTCGAACTTGGTTTCTGGGGGTATAAAAATAAGCATCACCTACAGACCATGATCATCTATAACACCGCATAAGGTAGTCCTAAGCTTAATGGGTTTCAATTAATGGCACTGACTAGATTAAAAATCAGTGGCCTTGACCTATTGATCAAGTTATTCAAGTTATTGAGTAGAAATGTTTGAGTGCACAGGCATTCTATATTTCAGATAACTGTGACCTTGACATTAATTTGGTTCCTAATTAAGTGTTGCCCTGGTGCCCGATAACGTAACCTTCAGAAATAAGATAGCTACTGGTAGTATTTGAGATTGGTGACCCAACAATGTATTATACATTTTTTTATATATTCCATGAGAACTCTGAATAACTGTTGGTTCATAAAACAATTGACCCAACAATGTAATATATATGTGCTGTTCCATGCAAAAACCAGCATTAGTGACATCGAAATAAAATTGAGTAAATAGCCTCACAAAAGTGTTAAAAAATGATAATTTTTTCATGTCCTAATATGTCCAGGAAACAAATTGTCCTATACAGAATAATCAAATTAGAAACTGGTCATGTTTGAAAAAATCACTAAATATTATATTTGTTGCCATGGTTACCCATGTTCTAAACCCACCCATATTCTATAAAATTGACTGTTGGTAACTTTGTACCACTGTAATTACTGTAAAAAACGGGTTGTTCTGTGTTTTTAGTTGAATAGAATCATTAAACCATTGTAATTCTGCTGAAAATATTTTAGTGTTGAAAATTATAACATTTTTCTGTAACTGACGTCAAAAAAAGAAATAAGATATAAGTGACGTCAAAACATACATTATGACGTTCGTAACGTCATTATTAAAACGGCATGGGTATATGTGTTCTGAAGCGGCTATCTAGTTTATTATTCACAATAATGCATTCAAATTTTCAGAAATTATAGAGAACAGTCAAAACTCTTTTTCCATTTATTAGTTCTGTTTTTGCAAAAATGTCAATAATGCGGGTTTTCGCGTGGAACGGCCCATATATAACTTGCAAAACCCTAAGAATTGTTGGGTCATAAATTTTTAATCCATGGTAGCCCTAAGCTGAATAGTATTAAAGTTATTGAGCGGACAAGAATGGTTAACAGACAAAAAGACAATGTATTATACATTTTTTTTAATATATTCCATGAGAACTCTGAATAATTGTTGGGTCATAAAAAAATTGACCCAACAATGTAATATATACTCAGTTCCAAAAGAAAGTGTGCACTTTTTTATTTTTCCATTTTGATTAAACGTATCGGTCTCGAATTTCGAACACTTCCTTTATAATGTACACAATTTTGCAGTCGATTGAATGCACTGTCAATGCACAGACAATTGAGCATAAATTGCTTTCAATTTTGATGCCAAACATCATAATATTTCTGTTAAAAGTAATACATAAAATTAACAAAAACCGAAGTGCACACTTTCTTTTGGAACTGAGTATATATATAACTTGCAAAACCGTAAGAATTGTTGGGTCATTAATTTTTAATCCATGGTTGCCCTAAGCTGAATAGTATTAAAGTTATTGAGCGGACAAGAATGGCTAACAGACAAACAGACAGAGGGATGGACAATCAGAAGATGCGCCATAACAAAATACAACCAAAGTTTCTTTGTGCATATAAAAAGAAATGATTAACAAGAGCTGTCACAGTCACATGACACATGCCCCAAAAGGACTGGGTCTAGCATGAAGGCACTTTTTCACACTTAAAGGCGTTTGCTACAGTAAGGTCGATTTTTTTTCTAAAACATAGATTTTTTTTTAAACTTTGTAGTTTGAAAGACCATACAAATACTTGTTGAAATATGAAATAAAAAATAGGGGTCACCGATAGTTTTAAGATTTTATTGGCTCTTTAAATGCACATTTTTCTATGGTTTAGTACCATTTACAGGGAAATCTCGGACACTCTCTAAACCGGAAGTATGATTAAAATGTTTTTTAAGACAATTTACAGCTTAATGCAGACTGAAAGTAATACAGAAAGCTCCTATAGGAGCTTTCTGTATTAGTTTCAGCCTGTATTAAGCAGCCACCTGCATTTACAACGCATTAGTACGAACTCTCGCGAGAGCCGAGATTTGTAACTACCGCAAACGCCTTTAAGTATGATGTTACCTTAGAATCCATGCAATGATGCCCGAGTTACAGAGCAGACATGACAGAAAGTGCTCGTTTTTGACCTTTTACCCCAAGTTGTGACCTTGAACTTTCAGAAAGGAACCTGTGTCTCTTTTTCCCAACACATTGTCTTGATGAGGTGATGATTTGTATCCAGTTATTTCAGAATCCACGTATTGATGTACAAAGTAGACACTGCAAAAGGTGCCTGTTTTTGACATTTAAGTTTGAGATAGGAACCTAGGTCTTTTTCATGACATGTTGTCTTGTTGAGGTGAACATTTGTACCAAGTTGTTTCACAATGCATGCATCGTCCTCAGTGCAGTTATACTTACTTTCTGGTCTTTCGGGATCAGTTATTGTAATTCGGTGTTTTTGAAAACAACACCAATTGTCTATATAAACCCATTTAGAAAAGAACCATTGAACATTTATTTTTTAAATTTTCACAAAAAATGATTTTGCTTAAAAAATGCAACGTCAAATGAATATGTTTTACTGCCTATATAACCTTCAACCTCATAATACTATAATTTGATTGGATATTATTTTCTATTTTACAGATCTTGTGTTTACTACAATAGCATTCTTTGCATTCTAACACATACACACGTATACATTTTTTGAAAGCTGAAGAAATTGGGAATTCGTCTGTGTAAAAATCCAAAGGCAACCAAATTTGACCATAAGGTAGGATTTCCCTTGACGCGGCTCTCCTTAATAGCAGACAGGTGGCATCAAGTGTCCTGTTTAAACAGTTTTAAGTTTTCTGCTTGAAGATTTAGTGGCAATTTAAATTTGCAAAATTTCTTTATAATATAACCTTATTTTGTTATATACTTTAACTCTCTGGGAAAGTCCTGCTGACGTTGATATTCACTTTGGTAAAAATAGTGTACCCGTAATTTAATCCATTAATATATGAAATGATCTTCCGGAAACAAACAATGCAAAGGAAGAGTGAAAACACCAGTCTCTGTTTTATTGAGACTGTTCATTGACAGTAATGTTAGGTGCAACACTGCCAACGCCCCCTAGCCTAGTTAAGCGGAACTCTGATTTCAAATTCACCAAATTACACTGAATGGTCCCAAAAGACCAGAAAGTAAGTATAACTGCACTAAGGACGAAGTACAGGGAGACTTTTCACGGCTGCCACACAAGCACTTGACGCCTGCTGCAGTGATTATAAATATATTCTGGTGAAATGACCAGAATTTTAACATGACATGATGTGATCACATTAAAAACATAGTAAAGTCATTGTTTGATATGCTGGGACAAACACAGCCACGCTTTTGAAGTCTGACATGCTTGTTTTTGATGCTATCAACACATTATTTTTTCTGACAGAATCAAGATCACCTCTCATTTAAATTAATTTGATTTATCATCAAAGATACCACAGAACGTTAAACTGATATGGGTTCTTTTCAATGAATGCCAAGTTAAGCTTTTCCAGCATTAATTGGCATGACATAGATGTTTTGTAATGATGTCACATTGAAAAAAAAAATAACATGGGCAATGCACCAATGCATGAAAATCACTATTTCCTGTAAAAATAAAGTAGGTATAAGTTCTTTCCTCTTGTAATAAACTTATCTGCTCCACATAGGGATGTTAATTTTTTGTGAGAATATACAACAGTTTGGACTTATGATGCATAGAAAATAAACCACTCAAGCCAAGTCCCTCATGGTTAATTTACTGTGCATCAGAACTAAAAACCGGTATATATCCTTAAAAATAGTCCTAGTTGGAGTGAAGGTTATTTCTTAACTGATGCCTTTGATGTCCAAGCAAAAGTTGAATCTGTCTCAACTGGGTCTACTTTGCTAGTAGGTTAGTGATTTTTTTTCCTGCTACATAATTAAAACATATACGGGTACATTGGTTAATGGGTTATTGTATGATTTTTTTGTTGACAGCTCTAAGGTAATTTATGGAATAAATGCCATCTTTAGTATTCTTCATTTATTTGTAGAAAGGAGCTGTAGAAGAGAGTCTTTATCAGGTTCCAGGTGAAACTGAAATTCTATTGTTTGTTAGCTGTTTGCTCATCTGAGCTTTGTTGAAGTTGGCTTTATGGTCACCCATTTGCTGGTACTGGCCTTCTCACACATGATGCTTACATAGACTTGAAAATACTTGTGTGTCATTAAAATAATTCTTAACTTCTATATTGTCATGCATTAAATACATTTAAATGAAGATCAGAAAAAAGATACATCAGTAAAAATGCCAAATTCATGCTTTAAAAGTTTAACTAATCAGAGGGTTAAACCCGGTTTGTTCCATTTAATCCTTATTCTGTAAAGGCACAGGGATAAATTTTGCCCATGCATTTTCAGGCCTTATTATACACGATTTATTTCGATGCACATCGCCTGTGGGTCATGGTATAAGGCTTTATATATACGCCAAATGAAGAATAGTTAATACACATGCCCAATAATGCTTGTACAGGACGTAACAAAATTTTGAACATGCGATTATTAAATTACTAAAAGATTTGCATGAAGGTTATACAGTATCTTTTTTTTGGTCTGTAACGTTGAATTATTTACTTGTACATGCATTGATAACAATAGTCTGCACAATTGCGCAGACCTATGCAGCATTAAGGCCGCCAAAGGTTGCGGAGGTTATCAAATTTTCTACAGATCGGTGATGCCTTCAAGGCATTTCACTTTCCGATGAGGAAAACACTTATCGCGGCAACATAAAATCTTGATGGACGCGGACAACTCAATCGCGGCGATGCAAGGATGTTGAACATTCTGTGCTACGTGCAATGTAAGGATTCCACATTGAAAATTTGCCTAGTTTGTGAAGGCTTTTAAGCTAAGACCAACGTTTCTGTTCTTGTTTGATTTGTTTGTTTGTTGTTTTTATGCCCCCTCACTTAAAAAGTGGGGGGCATATAGATTTGCCTTTGTCCGTCCGTCATTCCGTCTGTACGTCCCGAAAAGTTTGTGTCGCGTGTATCTCAAAAACCGTTAGTAGTTCAGACTTGAAACTTCATGGATGTATTACTCAGGATGGGAACTTGCGCACCTGGGTATTTTCATCCGGCCAAAATTGATATTTACGGAGTTATGGGCCTTGATTTAGTGAAAAAATGGCATTTTTAGTTTGTGTCATCCGTAACTCTAAAAGCGTTTGTAGTACAGACTTGAAACTTCATGGATGTATTATTCAGGGTATGAAATTGTGCACCTGGGTATTTTCATCCGGCCAAAATTTATATTTACAGAGTTATGGGCCTTGATTTAGTGAAAAAGCGGCATTTTTAGTTTGTGTCGTCCATAACTCTAAAAGCGTTTGTGGTAGTGACTTAAAACTGCATGGATGTATTATTTAGGGTTTCAACTTGTGCACCTGAGTATTTTTAGCCAGCTAAAATGTATTTTTACGGAGTTATGGGCCTTGATTTAGTGAAAAATCTGCATTTTTGACAAAACACTAGTGGGGGCATCTGTGTCCTATGGACACATTTTCTAGTTGATATGTTTATTTTGGTTAAATAACCTCCTGCCCCCAAAGGTAGGTAAATTTTGATACAACTTGGCACAAATTAAACCATTATCAAACAATGTTGCCAGTGTGCTCCTTAAGGTTACCTTCAGAGCTAAGATTGCCACTAGTATTTGAGATTAGTGACCCAACAATGTATCATACATTTTTAGCTTGTCTGTTTTTCGAAGAAAAAAAGTCCAGGTATTGTGATGACTCTGGTGTCGTCGTTGTCGTCGTCGTCTTCGTCATTATTGTAGGTGTGAAAAACTTGAACCTTGGCCATAACTTCTTCATTAGTAAAGCTACTGCAATGAAACTTCACACAGTTGTTCACCATCACAAGGGCTACAATCTGACCAAGGGCCATAACTCTGATGCTTTTTATCAGAATTTATGCCCCTTTATGGACTTGGGAAATAACAGATGAGCGTTGGCCTCTGTGTGTGAAGCTTCTAGTTTATATATTTCATTAGAACTCTGAATAACAGTTGGGTCATAAATTGTTTTCATACAGATGTTACCATAGAGACCTTGACCAGTGAGACAGTGAACTGTCAGACCAAGGCTTGTAAGACAATTAACTCTCAAACCAGGACTGGTGGGACATTTTAATCTTAGACCTGGACTAATGAGGCAGCAGGCAGTGCAGTGCTGACCAGATGGAAACAGTTGACCCAACAATGTTATATATATTACTTGCAAAACCCTTAGAATTGTTGGGTCATATAATATACAAATATACACGAAACACGGTGCGTGTATATTTGGCGACCCAACAGTGAAATTGCGACCCAATAAATGTGTTTAGGAATACAGGTTGCAATCACGTATTTGACCCTGCAGATACATTTAAAACAAACAATTATGTTGGGTCCTTATATGTTGGGTCTTTGACCCAATATTGAGGTATGCCCCAATAAATACACCGTGGACCCAATAATTCGGGTGTAAATATAAACAGGGCCCCAATATTTTAGAGGTTTTAAAACTATATATATATATATATATATATATATATATATATATAAATATATATATATATATATATATATATATATATATATATATATATATATATATATACACAATAAAAAAATAGTTAAAGGCCTAGTTTATGTCCATTTTCATAATAAAACATTGAAAACTGCATAGAAGGTCTTATCAGATTGGAGATCTGATAAGACTATTTTCCCTGAACCCCACCCCTGGAGATCTGATAAGACCTTTTCTATTTTCCCTGAACCCCACCCCTGGACCTAGGGTGTGTGGTTACAATTGACTGTTGCATGATGACCAGTGGTATTGTGGCGCAAGTTGACGAACTAAATGTTGTTCCATGTGGAAGGAGTCTGATGAATAGATTTACAGATAATAAATTGACGTTGTATTCTTGTAGTATTTCAAACAAAACGGTTTTTTGAATGTAGCGAAACAATAAGAAGTGTTAGTAAAAGTAGTATCTAAAATGATCTGTTGCCTAAAAAATTAAATGTATGAATTTATGGCATTTACGTTCGAGTGTTTTGTTTTAGTTTGTAAGATTGTGAAGACAGCTCTGTGAATTTAATCTCTCAAATCTGCTCCCTTGGTAGAAAACATTACGTATTGTGTTAGTTTTGTGAGGCAATGAGAAAGTACCCCTAGTGGGGATCAAACCAAACCCACGACTTGTTGTGTTAGAGGCAGACATATATAACTTAGAACATTCTCATATCCCAACAGAAAGTATGTAATAATTTCTTTTTCAGAACCATACCCTTGAAGACAAGAAGATGATGTGTAAATCGTCTAAATTGTTTGACAGTTGCAATTTACTTACATTAAACATTATTTTATAAGAATTGTCTTCCGCTGTGTCGCGTTGGATTATATGCAAGGTTACTGCAGGTGGGATGGTTATTGTTACAGGTTTTAAAGTTCTGGATGTTTGTTTGCCTTTTTTTATGATAAGATCTTTTGATCAGTGTCCATGTCACTGTGTAGGCATATACAGTTCGGGGCAAAGATTTCTGATCAATCTCTTCTTATGACACTGTATTTGTTCACAACCTCTGTAAATTGATTTTAATCTAATGCACCAGTCAATTGTAACCACGACCCCCCCCCCCCCCTCCCAGGTCCAGAGAATAGCGGGGACTTTGACTTTTAGTCCAGCAAACCCCGGGTAAAATCCCCGCCCTGCGGGGACGAACTGTTGGTAAAACCCCGGCCAAATGCCCCCCCCCGCACCCCAGAGACTTAATATAAGTCAATATCTCCGCTAAATTTGACACTAAGACAAAACCACCGCACTCACACGGCCATGCGGGGCCACCTGGAAAGTAAAAACACGGCCCTTTCCCCCGGCTATCCCCAGTTTACCCCCGGACCTGGGGGGCCGTGGTTACAATTGATTGGTGCATAATTGCCTAATTGTCTTATCAGATCTCCGATCTGAGTATCCTGCTGCGCAGTATGGGATATTTTAAGATAGAAATAGACCCTTAATGGCCCTGAGCCGATAAACCTACCGGTAAACACACGAAATTGGCCCCTACTGTCAAACCAGTGTGATTAGAAGGAGATGCACAGCAGGGGATTATCATGTTAAATATTCCTTAAATTAGGCCTTAAAAGGGGGAGGGTCATTTTAAAAGGCTTAAACTAGGCCTTTAAGACACACAACAGTCTGATATTTAGTTCTATTGTTGGTTTTTCATATTGGAAGTTATTCTATCCAGATTGGTATATTTTTTTACGAGATTGTTTAATCAAACTGCTGCGGGAACAGTGTTTCCAGGATTCGTCATACAGTCTGACACCATATAAACTTAGGTCAACAGTGTATTTATAAATCAACATGAACAAAACTAGTAGGAACTATATGAGAAGCAATAGAATTATATTGTAACAACAGGTTGTTAAAATCTCAAATGAGTAAAACATTATAACAACATTTAAACTAAATGAAGAGTCAAAGAAACTATTTTCAACTGTAGAAGCTCATAAAATGTGTACGTCTGTCACACTGCATCTTCGTCAATCTTGTATGATTATTATGATTTTTATGTGATTATCAATTGACTGTGTTTATCAATCATTTATATAGTTTGTTTTATACTGTATCAAGCTCAAAGAGTCTGTGGTAGGTCTGTATTTTATTTTGTTGTGAAACATTCTGTCCAACAGCTAATGTGACATACTGCTAATGTTACTCATTCTGTCTTGTGGTAACACTAGCACATACTCGCAATTAGCAATTTATAATATATATGTTTAATATCAAAGGCAATGATAATTGCACCATACTAGAGACATTTATATCACCACAACAAAACATTTATGTTTATAGCTTATCTGATCTAATATAAAAAGAAAACCTATGTTTGCAGAAAATATTTTCTGTCTTGTTGTCCAATTTGGGTTTGTTTCAATAAATTTATTTGAGAAAAACAAAACAATCTTTAATTTTTGTCTGTACAATCTGTTTTATAGATAAATGAATCATTTAGTGCAAGACAAAATACTTCTTTGGATCAAAATATTTATAAAAAATAAGTTTTTACCGGCAATATTGTAACACTAGCACAAATGGTATGGTGATACAAAATTCTTTTTTTTTATAAAAATGCATGAATAAATCATTGCAAATGTTCTAAAATATGATAGATGAGTAATTGCTGTAAAATATTATGTTAAAATCACAAATCTGCAATAAATTTTAAAAATCAATATTCACCGGGAACTTTTTGGTCACCAAAACGTGAAATCTGCCTGTTGCTATTATGTGGTCAATTTGGAACTAAGGAGGCTGAATATAGAATCTCTTTACACTAAAATGACCTCAAAATAGCAAATTTGAATATTGTGCAATTGATAGAGCCGCCGTATTGTATACTATTATGTACGTATTCTAAATACTGTTTAGACCTGGCCACAATGTTTTGGGGTTGTTTGGTACTAGAATATTACCACATTAAGTTGGAAAGGCACTGGATATAATTATACCCCCCAAAACAAAGTTTGGGGGGGGGGTATACTGGAATCGGGTTGTCCGTCTGTCTGTCCGTCTGTCCGTCCGTTTTTTTTTTGTCCGGGATTCATCTTTGTCGTTATTGAACAAATCTTTTTCAAACTTTCAGATATTAATGGCCATGATGTAAACTTGCGCCTCTGTGAAATTGGTACGGGTCACATGACCCTGACCAGAGTTATCTCCCCTTGATGTGTTAAAGTAGGCAAAATAAGCCCTGTCCGGGATTCATCTTTGTTATTATTCAACAAATCTTTATCAAACTTTCAGAAATTAATGGCCATGTTGTAAACTTTCGCCTCTGTGAATTTGGTACAGGTCGCATGACCCTGACTGGAGTTATCTCCCCTTGATGTGTTAAAGTAGGCAAAATAAGCCCTGTCCGGGATTCATCTTTGTTATTATTCAACAAATCTTTATCAAACTTTCAGAAATTAATGGCCATGTTGTAAACTTTCGCCTCTGTGAATTTGGTACAGGTCACATGACCCTGACTGGAGTTATCTCCCCTTGTAGGCAAAATTAGCTTTGTCCGGCCTAACTTCAGGGCAAACAACCTAGACATGGAGGGGTGGGGGTATTCGTTAGCCTATGGCTTACAGTTCTAGTTTAAAAGTGAAACTTCCTGCTTGAATAGTTTTTATAAAACATCCAAGTATTTGTTTATTGTTTATGTAGTTTTTAAGCACTGTATGGGCGAAAGTAGGGAAATTATATGGTTAACTTGACTTTCATTACGGGAAAAGATATGAACTATAATTGATTTTGATTGATAATATGATTTAATGTTTTGACTTTTTCAAGCAAAAGGAATAAGATATTCACGACGCTTTTAATATTGATTGTTTTCATTTTGACATTCAAATGATTTTGACCTTCAATTTTGGAATGTTTATTTTTGTCTTTCAAAATGAATCACATTATAAAACATCTACTATCTGTTCATATGTGAATATAAGATATATATTTTACATTTAAACAGTGAAACACTTTTACCTTTTGAATACAGCTCTTCTATGAAGAGAGATTGCCTTCGATAGCATTCTTTCGAAAACCCTAGTTTCCTAGTTGCTTGCATAAAATATTAAAAACCATTCATTGAAAGGTAACTGATCCATGGACAAAAATAGATAATTTTATAAAATGCCAATTTCTGTAGACCCTTTTGTTAGCAAACATAACTTAATAAACCAAAAGATGAAGAACATATACAGAAAATATGAGTTGTTTGCTTTTTGTTTGTTATTTTAACATTGCAATGACCTTTGATACTAGCTCAATTATGCATAAGACTCATTTATAATAATTACAATTTTGCAACAACGTTTGGTATCGTGTAATGCTATGAATCGTTAGCTTATCAAAAAGGTTTGAAGCATTGTCAAAATATTACTATCAAATGAAAAGGGTGTAGGAAACTCAAATGTTTTGGGTATTTTTCATATTCTGGCCTTGAATAGATCATTACGTTGACCTTGAAGTAATCAATGCAGTATGGAAATTGAAAGTACGTAATGAGAGAAGAAGTATTCATATGAATATTCATCTATTTCTAATAAAAGAAAATAACCATATTCAAACATAATATTTGGAGTAAATCTACATTTTATGTATAATATTTTTCTCGATCCGCGCCACGCGTTGAAAATTTCTGCCATCTTTTGCATACACTAGTGTGCTTCATAACATTAGTTGTCTCATGCACCTTAAATAATAATTTGTTGCCCCTATTGCCACTCTATTATCATTTCTAGTCGTTGTAAATGATTTTTATAAACATGAGATAAAAAAAAGCTTTTTATTGCTAAGAAATGTTTTTCATAATTCTTTTTAACAAAAGAATGTTGACAATACGTTTACATATTGGGCATATAAACAAACAGTTTTTTATAGAAAAATTACAGAGGTGGACAGTTTTTTTGGTAGATTACACTGCCGAACATACTTAGATAAGGGAGAAACGGTTGCCATACATCCAAAAAGCTAATTCTGTAGAAAATATATTTGAATTTTATACGTTCCGTTTTTTGTAAGATTTGAACAGGTAAATACTAAAAATATTTTATCTTGCAATAAAAATAGCAAAAAAACAATAGATTTTTTTATCTTATTCAAATTGTAATTTATTATGAGGTGCACTATTATTGTATAAAATAACAATAATGATAACAATAATAGATTTACTATTATTATTTACTATTTAATGTATTCATGTTTTACATTTTGTACACAAATTCGCACGTAGTGTGTCGTCACGCGCTGCACATTGCGAATGCGTGTGAACCTAATTTGCATATCTATGAATAGATACAAGGTTTTCCTAAAATGACTTATACAAAAGATGCTCATTGTGTCTACATATCAGAAATGAATCAAAATATCATTGATATTCAGTGTCTTCCTGATTTCGAGAACGAACTGACTGTTATTGTTTACATTAGCGACGCTTCATTTTTCTAGTATTGTACGGAATAATATTTTAGAATCATGAGGCTGCCTACGGGGTATTTATGTTAATTGATAGTCAATTAGTAAATAGAAATAATAGGGACATTGCGGGTGTTTTGATAGATATGTAATTTTAATAAAAACAGTATTTTTTTAATCATTTCTATTATTATTACAATTATTGTTATGATTATTCTTATGAGTATACTATGAGTTTCCACAAAAATGTACCCTTTATACCAATTTTATCATTAATTTTTGATCATTAATTTCAGTGTTTAGACAACATGCCTAAACAATACTCTGATAACGATTTGAAGCATGCAATTGCCAGCGTCCGTCGGGGGCACTTACGTATGTCAAAAGCAGCAAAGTAATTCTGTATACCAAGGACAACAGTACATAACCATGGAAAGAATCCTGACCTCCGCACTAAAAATGACCTCCAAAGCAGCTGTCTGAGGAAGATACTCAGGCATTCGTCAACTTTTCTCTGTTTCGCGCAGCCCAACGTCTACCTTTATCTAGAACAAGAGCCCACTGTTTTATTCTAGACATTGCCAAGAGATCTGTTGACCTTAATGCCTAAGATATAAGTTCGTTAATTTTAAATTCTAAACACGGTTAAAATTTTATTCAATGAATACTCCCTTAAATTAATATTACTGTCATTTTTTTTATAATGTTTTACTGAAACTGCGTCGTTATTACAAACACACATATATATATTATTTTATACTTATTTCAGAGAAACCTTGTCTTTTCAGTATTGAGCATGGTCCTAGTGACGAGTGGTTCAGAGAACTGGAAGCCAAATCAAGCCATCCGTTTTCGAACAGCACGGAATGGGGACTACCATTTCCAATAAGACAGTCATTGATGAATTCTTCCTGTTTCGGGCTGCATAACTTGAAGAACATTGAGTAACCGCAAAGCCAGCACATGTACATTATGTAAAACGCGAAGAAAAAATACCGCACCAAGTTATTGAAGAACTGACTATTACACCTGCTAAAATATGATACAATAATAAACCATTTTGTCAGTTGTCAGTACATATAATATAAAAAAATACCTTAAAATATTGTAAATGTGTGGCTTTATTTTGACAAATCAGTGTCATATAATCACATATGTATTGTATTTACCAGTCTCTTCAAGAGATGCATCAGAAGTGAGCCTTTGGTTGTTTTGCCTTATTCTCCTGTTAAGGTCAGTGCGCTCATCAATCTCGGAGAACAGCTCATCATACCTTGCAAACTCAGTTTCACTGTTGACTTAATTGCCAGCACACTCTCGGTACACAGCAACCAAGGAAGAGAGGGAATCAATAGTGTTTCTGACATGCACAGGCAAGGAGGTGAAATTTACATTCTCTTTTTTCAAGTACAATGACAGCATGTTGACTGGCTTCAGAATGTCGCACAGAAGAAGAACTGTAGGTACAATATTCTTGTCAGTTACATTTTGTCTGATGCCTTGAATCTCGGGTTCTCTTTTCTCAGCGTATACTGCATCAAGTGTGTCAGGAATACAGACGTACCTGAGAGGCAAGACAAGATTAAAAAAGTAGTCCATCCACTGAATGGGGCATTTAAAATTCTAATTCACCAAATACTTTGCCACAGTCTTGTTAATCAAATATTTCTATACCACTTAAGACCGAAACAAAAAAGAGTCTGCCAACTTTGAAACAGTGATTCAGTCCTAATACATTGAAATCAATCTAGCGGATGCCTGTAGATGTGACAGCCATAGTGTTGCTGCAGCCCTGGTAATGATGAGCGGGTCTTTGCCATACACAGTCCGTCTGTGGGGAGAACTCAAACAGTGACTACAACGACGGAAGTGTTGCGTCGACATCCTGCATGAGCGGGAATCTCTTGATCAGATGGGCTTGACAAAGTGCAAGACGATGGTTTCGGCAATTTATGTATACCGAAAATGGACTCGCATGCCTAACCATTCGCTGTACACCTGAAAAATATATATAAGTATTTCAGACTGACCGGGCAGTAAAAATACGCTTGTCATTAACCTTTGAGGTTAATTAATAATGCCTAATCAAAACTGTTAATATGTTAATTGAAAAAAATATAAGCAGATTGCAATAATATATTATCAATACCTTTTTTCACGCCATACATTGTATTACATCTAGCAAATCCAGTGAATCTAATGTTTGTAATATCAATTTTCTTCCCCAGCAGGAAAACTTCAATGGTCTACACTCTGCAGTCCCCTTTGTCAGCTGCACAAACCCAATGAAGAATGTTTCAACATTCTGATCATCAGTATACCCACATCACATCATGACGCTCATCTGGCTACGATGACTTATGTTGACAAATACGTTTCGAGGTCTGTCACACTCAAATTGGCTACGAATCGAATGAACATTTCAGCATTTTCAGTGACAGCCCATTTCTGTTTAATTATAAAGACCAAACATTTAAATATTTTTAGTGCTGATCTATTGCATGCTTTTTGACTGGCATCTTCATGTTAAGCTGCCAGTAGACATTTGTGCTGGACTTTTTGCTAAGGCAAACCTTTGTACGGAAAACTTGTGGTACTTGCTGCTTTGGTGGAACACCAGTTTTCTGGTCGGATGTCAACTGTACACCTTTTTTACAAATGCTTTGTCTTGGACAGATAAAGTTCCAAAGAGTTCGCAGTTTTTACACATATAGCCATTCTTAATAGTTGAGTAGTACAACCACTGGTAATGTTTCTCATACTTAATGGGAGCAAATCTTCTCTGGTCGGGAACAATGGTAACTTGTGCATGACTGGACTCAGAGGGGCTCTATCCCTGATCTAAGGGCTCAACTTCATGATCAAGTGTTTATTTATGCGAAAAACTACAGATACAAGCTCAGTAGCAAAACGTTTAAACATAAACCCGGTTTAATGGCACTGGGTAAACGCCAAAGACATAGAACATAAAAACAAAAACTAAAAACAAGGAACATGGAAGAACAGCACAAAACTCCACAAACAGCACAGTGCATACATAATATATATATATATATATATATATATATATATATATATATATATATATATATATATAAATATAATATATATATAAACTAGGTATGTTTATCAAGGATTGTTAGGAACCGCCTTGGAACGATCAGTAAAATGTACATTTACCGGGGGTTTAATTTTTAACCTTGAAAGGCGAGCTATATCTGATAGTTGTCTTTAAATGACTCTATTGTATCTGTAAGAAATTTAAGCACTAATGCTCTGGCTTAGTTCCTTCGTTAACAGGTGATTTGGGTATCCAGTCGTTGAGTACAATTTATTTATAAGATAATATGGTATTATTGCTCTTTCATTCATGGTATAAAAGTTGATGCGTGCTCTGATGTGGCTTGTATATATATATTAATTTTGATAAATGAAGTGAAAAGTGTTAGTTTATGGCCATGCTAACAGGTTCATGGATTTTCTGCAATGGCTGCCGCTATGTTGTTTGAAATAAAAAGCAATGGTTTTCTTTAAATTTAGTTGTAACTTGTTAAAACTAATTTAATATAATGAAGTTGTTTGTAATAAAAGTATTCATTGATTATAAAAACAAAATTGATAAAGTATCTCTATAAAATTATTGAATTCGAAATTTGTAAACGCAACTCTTAAAGTAAGTAAGTATTTAATCCTTTAGGAAAGCATGAATAAAAAGTGTAAGATAAATTATGTTTTAGTGCCAAGGGATGTTATTGTTTGGGTTAATGTTGTCATACATAAAAATGTATTGAAAATAAATAAGAACAGAATCACTTCATCAGAACATGTATGCATTTAATGCGTAAAAATTATACAACTGCTTTAAAATTAGAAATACCTTTTTTATCATAAAATGTCCGTGTGCCTTCTTTGTAACCTGCCTGCAGTAAATTCACATCATACAAATCATCATCTCCATCATATTGAACTTTATATACAGCATTCACGGCACCATCATCGCCCTTCACGACAGACAACGCGGTTTGCCTGTACCAGAGGCTGGATCCTCCGGCCATTAAACTTCACCTTTCTTTGTCTTATCCTGTATTTATTTTATTATCCTTTTTATTAGAAAACATAATTATAGCACAATATTGTTTCGAAACAAATACAAAGACTCATTAATTATTAAACATGAGCGATCAGATATGCATTAACCTGAGGCCAGCATTTTTTTCTGTGGTTTACAGGAGCGCCGATCCTATTTTTTGCTAAAGCCAAATAAAAGTAAAAGATCTCTCGTTATCTTTTATTTTTATTCTGGCCGCCAACTGTCATATTTTCGTGTGTTCGAAAAAAGACTGATGAAGATTCGAAGACGATTTGTCAAATTTTATAGCCAATCCGAATCATGGTAATTACGTCGTCCTAGACCTTTATAAAAAGATTGCGACATGTGATGTTCGCAACAATACATGTGATATTAAATATTTTAATTGATTCTAATTGACGTAAACACTTGAAATCACAAAATCATTGAAACGCAAAAAAGACATTGATAGGAAAAGAAATATTAACGTTATCAGTTCGTGAAGTTATGGAAGAATTTAATGCTTAGCTGCAAGAGGACGTTAAAATAAAGAAAGTCCTTGCCGAGAAGCTTACAGACGGTTGGTGGATGGAGTTTTCAAAGATGTTTTTCATCTGAGAGGGACAAGACGTTCGAACACATCATTGTTGAAAGTGTGACCCTTATAAGTTCAAGCTTGAGGCACAGTAATGTTTAAAGTGGTCTTAACAATGCTTTTAGTTCAGCTGAACAAAACAACAACAATTAAGCATTTAGAGCAATTAAAACATATATTTCAATAAGGTACTCATTGCCGGAAAAAATACCTAACTGAAATGATTATGGACAATAATTCGGCACTTACAGTATTTTTTAAACCTGTCTAAATACTGTACTGATTTGCTAAAACTTTAGTTCTGTTTAAAATATTCTACAGAAACTTTTTGTGCCAAAAGGACAATATAGATTCCAGTTTTATTTTTCATTTATATTTTATGTGCATCTTTAAATGACCTAGGTCGGGCGTTCATTATGTGCCGGGAGTGTGGTAAACGTAGGTTTGTGTATGGCCCAGCAAAATTGACATCATTTGAGGCTCAGTCGGTCACCAGAGTTGAGAAAGAGCTTCTTTACATATACGGGGATCCGCTCTTCCATGCTTACAAGTACCAAATCATTGTCAAGCAAGCCTTGTCATGCAGTACTTAATAGAGGTATCTTATTATGCAGGTTGGACATTCAACTTTTCTGGCCTGAAAATCATCTACTTGAATACAAGCCTCACTCAGCGCCAAATTTATTCTTATGAATTATAAAAAAATGATTGTTGCCAAAGCATCTTATTATGGCAGCCTGGTCATTCAATATGACTGTAAACTTAGTTTACTCTATAAGTGCTTTGTTCGAGCCTGTATAACGAACCAAGTTACTGAAGGCTACAAATGAAAATGTCTGCTTTTTCAGGGCAAACAATGATTTTTGACGATATCTGCTTCTACTGTGGGGACATTGATGTTCTTGACACTGATGAAGTGCGAGATTTAAAGGAACACTTTAACATGCTTTGTCCGATAAGCGCAACATGCAGGGAAACAAAACCTATCAAGACCAGAGGTGCTAAGAAAACAATAAAAGACTGCAGAAAATTAAAATTCATATCACCACAAAAAATGTTTTGTAGTCTGAATACAGACAATGAAAACTGATGTGTGTATAGGTGCAAAAATTAATTTTACTCAAAGCAGTGACATTGTTAAGTTTGTGGTATAGAATGTATTTTATTTTTATTTCTAATAGTGACATTTTGTTTTTATGTTTGAAAGTTGTTTTCTAATTATATTGTCATGTTTTAAATGCCTTAATGTGTTCTAGTTTTAATAGAAACATTATTATGTCCTGATTTAAATGCCTTAATGTTTTCTAGTTTTAATGTCATGTTTAGAAAACTGTAATATTTTCTTGTTCTAATAGAGACATTATTTACTTGTGTATGGAAAGCTGCAATATGATGATCATCTATGTGTAATAAATTTGTTTGGTTCTTGTAGTAGTAATTTGCTTGAGGCTCTAAATTATGTATTTTAATAAGTGTCACAAGCACAAGTGTAAAGAAATACATTAATTATTATCGAGTGGTGAGTATAAACTTGAATGTTTTAATTGGAAACAATAAGAATAGATATATTTACTAATAAACATTTAAAACACGCGCAAACTGTGACATTCATTATCGGTATAGTGTATTACAAAGAGACATGTAAAACAGAGCACATGATATGAAAACAACAGACTTATCCAACAAATAATTTTCATTTATGAAAAATAAAATATGTAGATGCATTTGTTTTACATATTTAAATATTAAAAAGAGCATAAAACGACTTAAATCACCTTATTTTCAGTTCAGAATAGTGTAATTTCAGTTCGAAGGTATAATCAAGGTGCAAAAAGACAATATACAACAGTTGTAATAAATAAATAAAAATATGTTCTATCCTTACTCATATTTTTTTGGTCGACTGGCGAAAATTTTGACTTTTATTTTATTCCCATCACCCCGACTCATTTCTTTTGGAAAGTGTCCCGTAAACCAAATTATAAAAAAAATGTTGGGCTAATTTAATCTTTACTCGTATAGGGTTTACTCGCCTACCAACAAAATCACACCATTTCAATTCTTGGATATTAAGCATTCCTTGAACATGAAAATTCTATTTTTGATTTTGTGATCTCATTAATGGAATGTAAACAAAACGAGTATTCTCATTTTGATGCATGATATCGTCTTGATTTCTATTGTTCCCTTACGCCCACTTTTAACCAACGACAATTCTATCACATCATGCTGGCTCATATGAATTTTTTTTATCTATTATTAATCACGCCAGTTCTATTTATTTCACAACATCCTTGGATTATTTTTTCAAATTATTTTGTAATATTCTTGCGTTTTTCTCTTTGCTCAAGCCTCTTAAAGTGAACATATTCCCTTTGAAATTGAAGTAAAGCATCCTTGTTATTATATAACTGTTATAATTATTGATTGACATTCACATCATTTTACCAAAATTTGAACTCGTTAGTCCTTTCTTTCTGCATGCCCACAGCTATTATTTGATGATCCTCGGGTATACTGTTTTTGTGGGGTTTTTTTAAACATTCATCACATTCTTATTAAGAAATGACTGGCATTTCTTTTAATTCAATTGATGAAATGTCAGAGGATTCATTCAAACCATGTTCCCCATAGTCCATCTTTGTCCTGTTAACATGTTTAATAACAAATTAATAAATTATGTCAACGTTAACACATCATTTTATGTCGACCTAAATCGAACGTGGTATTAATTAATACTTGTTACGGGTTACAACTTTCAATTCTACATTATCTGATTCCTAAGTATAATTTTCGTATATTGATCGTTGGCTCGTATATGTAAAAACGAACTGGCATTTTGTTTAAACAACAAGAGGGCAATGATGGCCCTAGAACCCACCTGTTAGTGACCTAGTGTTTGACCCCAGTTGATCAATAGCCGAACTTGACCTAGAATTTATCAAAACAACCTTTCTGACAAATTTCCAGGATATTTGGACTGAAAATATTACCTCAAGAGTGCTAACAAGGCTTTCCCATATTTGGACTCTGTGACCTAGTCGTTGACCCCAGATGACCCATATTCGATCTTGAGCTAGAAATCAACGAAATAACCTTTCTGACAAATTTCCAGAATATTTGAAATAAAAATGTTACCTCTGGAGTGTTAACAAGGTGTTTAATTATTTGGGCTCTGTGACCTAGTTTTTTTACCCCAGACGACCCGTATTCGAATTTGAAATAGAAAGGATCGAAACAACCTTTCAGAAATATTCCAGGATATTTAGGCTTATATTGTTACCAAGGTTTTTCCATATTTGGGCTTTTTGGACTAGTTGTTGACCCCAGAAAACCCATATTCAGACATAAGCTAGAAATCAACGAAACTACCATTCTGACAAATTTCCAGGATATTTGGACTGAAAAAGTGGCCTCTAAAGTGTTGACCTTTTTGACCTTGTTGTTCATCCCAGATGACCCATATTCGAACTCGTCCGAATTATTACTGGTACAAACATCCTGACCAAGTTTCGTGACAATAGAGGCATAACATGTGACAAAAACTTAGTGTTGACAGACGACGGACATTCATCGATCCAAATAGCTCACCGTTGGCCTACGGATAACGTGAGCTAAAAATGCGCGCACAACATTTAGCTGCTCTGAAAATATGATTATCTGTAATATGAATATGCTTTCCGGAACATCAACAAGTGTTTTTTTATGATTTCTATGCCAATGTAAATGATTTTGAAAACAAAATGACTCACTGTCCCTTTCTTACAACAAAAGCAACCACCACAGCGCTAAAAAAGCTCAATGGAAACTATAAGTACAAGCCCAGTAATGAAACATACAAATGCAAACTCTGCTTACAGGCGCAGTTAACAGACTCAACGACACTGAGCGAGAGACACAAACGTTCAAAAAAATACCACACACCCAATAAGATAATAAATAAATGAGATTATCGCCGTAAAACGGTTAGTGAAACACAGCTTCACAGGGGTTTACATTGTTGTTGGATTGACGTTGGCAAGAACATATATAATACTTCTGTAGAACCTAAAATAATTGTAATATTTGCCAAACCTTCGAATGAATGAATGGATTTTTATTCTAGAAAAAAAACTTTTAATTTTAATTTCATCATGCCATTGGCTTTAGTTGTAATGTTAAATGTTTATATCTGGTGGCTACATATAATTGTGCTAGGATTAGAAACGATATTGCTTTTTAAAATCTCAAATCAATGACGGAAAAAACAGTACAGATAATGTGTGTTAGTTTGATACCAGGATCAGTAATGACTTTTTGACATTATTCTGAGGTATTCCCATTTTAACATGAGTTAACCTTAATTCTTTCGAAGCAAAGTTTGTTCTGATAATTTCCAATAAAGTTTTCTTTGATATTCTCACAGCGTTTTAAAGAAAAAATATAACAAGAATTATACCATTATGGCGTTTCATTGTACAGGTGTACGTTAACTTGTACCATCTTACCTTCATGTGTCTATCAATCAATACTTCCGAAATTAAAAAAAAAACTAATCGAAGCAATTATTAAAATGCAGACAAAAAAACAAATTCTATAAGATAATACTAGAGCTCCAACTATTCAACGACTTGATACAGTGATTAACTGCAAATGAGTTTTCTAGTTGGATTATCAGTGTCAGCTCGTCAAAGGTAAGATCACTCATTCGCTCTCTCTTATTTGTCTTCTCATCCCCTATGTACGTTCTATATAAGTCATGTTTCCTTAATGAGAAATTTTAGCACCCAGCATTTAAACAGATGAACGCGTTTTTAAATCTAAGAATAAAAAGTCCTAACAAAAGCTTTCAAAGTTTGATACTATGCCCAAACACGTATCTCTCAGAATGACCGTTACAAAAAAAAATTATTCATAGCCTGTGACTATCTTCCTTACCCACACTCTTAGGTGTAAAGATCGCGCATGTGTTATGAACATCGAGTAAGTGTCAAGCACAATGTAGTTCGTCAAGCATTGAAGTAACACTGCCATTGTTTTTGCTGAACCGTTTGGACTGTGGCGAGCTATTTAATAAGATAGAGATTCCAAGCTGATTAACATGATTTAAAGATGCACACTCTTACCATCAACTAAGATTTACCACAATTAATAATATTGTTTTAAAGTTCCAAAAAGGATGAATAAATGTCAAAACAATGACTCTTATGAAGGATATCGAGTTTAATTTGAAAGAAATGAGCTTAAAACACAGTATTCTATCCTATGAGACTTAAAAGCTGGTATATTCTAACAGCAAAAACACGATTGTTTGGTTTAGGAAACATAATAAAAATGGTGGATGAAACTGAAGTTAAATGGTTATGAGTGTATATAAACGTATGAACATACATTAAATATTCGATCATAGTCATACA
The DNA here is from genome assembly GCF_026914265.1 of Mya arenaria. NCBI lineage: Eukaryota > Metazoa > Mollusca > Bivalvia > Myida > Myidae > Mya > Mya arenaria. The sequence continues at coordinate 49,258,329 of NC_069126.1, read as the reverse complement.
AAGTACGTGTAGAAGTGGCCAACTTGCAGCATATCTGTGTTGGTCTATTTGTTCGAGTTAAACAAACAGTACATGTATCATGACAGCGTGTTGCAATCAAACATGAACCACATGAGGAAGAGCCCACATGTTATTGTCACCACCGGGACAATTTCTGTACCGTCATATCATCGGAGATTTATCTTGCACTCAACAGTAAAAGATGTACTAACTAGAGAAAACGTTTCAGTAAATCAGTTATACAATGGTATTTGTTAAAGATGCACTCTCACTCCAAAATAAGATTAAAAAAGATTAACCCAAATTTATTATATTGTTTTAAAGTTCATAAAAGGATGAATAAATATCGAAAACAATGGTTCTTACGTAGGATATCGAGTTAAATTTGAAAGAAATTAGCATAAACCACGGTATGTCTACCTTATGAGACTATAGTTGACAACAGTATATCTTTTATCATTCACTTGCGCTTTCTGCTATTAAATACATGGTTACAATATTGTTATCAGTAATTAATATTTTCATTTAATGCATTATTTAGAAAGTAGATAAAGGTATATCAGTCAAAATTGATGTTTGGTATACATGTGTTTGTATTTATTTTAAATAAGAGTGTCACTTTAAAACGCATACATAATAATGAATTCGGACTAAAGAATAGTACAGCAGCAGTCGTTGCCGGTGTCCGATCTACGCTGCTGTCCGGTGGCTAGTTGGTTGTACGTAATGGCCGGCCATTGCTGAGGTGCCGCTCCACCGGTCGCAATCCTCGCTAGGCGACCTGCGAACGCTTGCATCGGTGTTATCCAGTAGTTCAAAACCCATTGACGTTTGTATACCATGATTTTGGAGACTGCGCGCTGTTGTCCACCTATAAGGATACTGTTTGTCACCAACAGGTTGTGGCGGACCGCACTGATCTCGTAAAAGGCGTTCGGACTGTCCCCACACATGGCATCGTCCTAAAGTACACAACACATTTTATAACACGAATTACGCACTCCTTTAATCTGACTTTCCCCCCTCTTTGATTTCACAGTAATTAACGTATACCTGGTATACACGATCGTCTACTAACAATTATTATGCAAAAAGCTACAGAAACATGCTCAGTAGCAAAAAGTTTAAACATAAACCCGGTTTAGTGGCAATGGGCAAACGCCAAAGACATTGAACACAAAATCAAAAACAAGAAACATAGAACAGCACAAAACTCTACAAACAGCACTGTGCATAAATACTATATATATAATTGGTATATTTATCAAGAATTGTTAGGTACCGCCTTGGAACTGTCAGTAAAATGTAAATTTACTGGGGGTTTAAGCCAGTTTATGTGCACAAACCTCACTCTTATCCCAACAATCCTTAATTAAGATAAAATGCAAAAGGATAATCTTATCAAATAAATAAACCGAAAATCCTTTTGAATGGACACATGCATAAATCCAAAGAAGAAAGTATACTTAAGGTGGAATTGAATGCTTCATATAGGCTCGTGTTTGATAATCATTACCAACCATACACAAGGTACGTACCAGAATCATGACCTTGTCGTTAAGCTCGTCAGGTGAGAGGAGAAAGCAAAGAGACACAAGAGCGTCCGTCTCCGCCTCCGTCAACATGTTATATTGTTTATAGTTCCTAATAAGAAAAAAAACGCCATCACCATCATCTTGGTCTTTATCAAATCCATTGCTATAAGACCAAGTTTAAATATGTATTATTCAAACTGATAACTCAGTATCGTCATTTACTCGATCAATCTTATCATCTTAATCACCGACTAAATACGTCTGGGTATTCTACGATGGCTTACCTTAACTTGGCTAGGTTTGCTGTAGCACTCATGTCGAGAATGACACATACACAGTCGAGATAGTACATGAGGCGCGCTTTAGGGTCATCAGGGATTGTCACCGTCCCCCCAAACTTCTTCACGCCAACTTCAGTCCGTCCCATTAATGCTGCCATCTTTTAAAATTAGTATAAAAGATATATTAAGTATTCCGATTAGGGGTTTTCACCGTGGTTGGACTGCTTTAAATGAAATTATTTGTCGGTTAAAGAGCAACACTATCTGCACACACCTATAAGCCTTTTACTATTTATCATTTAAAACCTTAAACCAGGCTGACTACTGTGGATATTTAGATTAAAAGCTTTTTGAGTGACAGTATTATATGCTTAATAAATCAATAAATACACAATTTAGCATATTGATACAGTACCATTTTTCTTGGGCACCATATAACGCTGCACCAATTTAATATAAAAAACTGCATCATATATATATAAATTTGCTCTGTACCATATGTAAACTATCTGCACCATAGGCGAATTTTGCACCATGCGCCATATGTTCAAAGATTCCGCACCATATATACACTTTCAAAAAAATCGGTATTTTCTCGGTTACACTCGAAAGGATGGGCCGTATACTGGACTCAGCTTGTTCGTACATATGTCCTTCTGTTTGTAGACCCGATCTTGTGCAAATCATATCACAAAAATCCATGGCAGCATTATAATAGAACTTAACAGATGTGTTTGGTATTAAGAAAAGTGATGCAATCCGTCGGCGACATCGTTCGTTCGGCCTAGTCCCTTTTGATGTAGTGTACATACAATTTCTTGCGCGCGCTTCAGATTTGAAGGAAACTTCATAGGAATTAGATATAATAAAACGGATTTATAATTATTTTGCATGTCGATGGCAGGGTATTGTTGTAGTATCTTTCACAGAGTATTGATTTTTAAAGTGACACTCTTACTTAAAAACAAGTTATACACGTGTATAACAAACATCAATTTCGACTGATAAACAACTTACTAAAAATGCATTTAGGGAAAATATTAACTAATGATAACAATATTGTAACCGTGAATTTTTCGACATTTATTTATCCCTTTTGGAAAATTAAAACAATTTTAATTGTGGTAAATCTTATTTGGGAGTAAGAGTGCATCTTTATGTTTACGTTAAAGCTGAAATGGAGATTTTAAGCGTACTTAATCTACCACAACCCTCGTCGCATCTAGAAAAAACGATCTTCTTCGATCATCTTTTTGTACTTAATCTTCATCTTATTGTTATTTGAAGTCTAGAACAGTGATAGGTAACAACAATTCTCATTCTCATACAACTCATGGACACTCAAGAAATTGCGATCTGGACATTGAAAGATGTCCATTAATATGATGACATTAAATAGATGAATTTAATGAAACAAGGGACATAGGTTTATGACAACAATTATACCACATAATAGACTCACTTCGGTGAAATTATTTTCCCTTACTTCTTGATGGAATAGTAATTGAACGTTGGACATTAAATCTTGACACTGACATTAGGCAGATCGCAATAGTTAAAACTCTTGGTCCAACTCCTGAGTTATCTCGCCTTCTACATTGAGCTTCTTAATAAGATGTTTGTTCGAACCAGAATTAGAAAACTTCTGGCACAGGACTTCTAACTTGTCGTCGCTATCAAAGTTATGTGCTCTTGATAATTGATATGTGTAAAAATATATAATGTCTTTTTCTTTGATTACGTAGTGGAATTAAATCTATTTGGTCGATTGGCAGATGACAATGTTAAAGATAACTCTCATTGTCATTGTTGCAAAACTCCCAAGTCGCTTGGACTCATTTCTGTTAAGTTATCCCACCTAACTTCTTGATTTTAATCAAATATTGAACATTTGCTAATTTCACTCTTAAATGACATAAGCTGTATTCACTCTTTAGATAAAAGTTGTTCGGAATGCTTCCGGGGATACATTAGTGTTCCATTGCGGTGCTTCGAAAACAAAGTCTTGTTCTAATTGTTTAACCAGTTTGTGTCAGGTGCAGAACTCAAAACAAAGAATTGAATTAAACATTGATAACAGATAGATGGCAATACGAAGTTGTGAACCTTGGCAGCAGTATCTTACGTTTACGTTTAAAGTTAACTCCCCATAATGGTTTTCATGGCAAAAATATGTCAAGGGAATAGTTCAAAAACTATTGAAAGGAAAACATCCTACTTTGAAAATGAAAAGATGACAATGCGAGGTTGTGAAGGTGGTGTTGATGCTGATAATAACGATTATGTTGTTGCTTCTGCTATTGCTGCTGTTGCTGCCTCTGTGGTTGCGCGTTCCATCTCGTCTTGTCAAATTATCCCAAATCAAACCCCAAATGTTTAAGTTTCATATTTAGCATAATGAATCGTTTTGCATCTGGTGCATTGCTCATAAAGGTTCAAATATGATGCATTGTTTTTATATATGGCACACAGCTGACACAGCACACCTTTTATCAAATATTTCACATATTGTGCAGTTTTTATGACATTCAAATGATTCAGCGTTTAACATATGGCGCCGATTGTTTTATATGGTACCGTTGCACACAACGGCTTAAGTTATAAATGGAAAATAATTTTTGTCCAAAACAATGTTACCGTCTAACATAACATCATCTATATTAAACTTCCTGTACAGCTCGCTTCATGTAAAATACATCGTTACATAATTGACATGTGATGACTAAAGCGATGTACATGATTTTAAGCCCAATGCAAAATTCAAAACTTCCTGATACGTGATTAAATGTTTGTTTTTAATTTTCAACCTTGAATCTTCGATTATCGATAACCTTTTCCATATACCTTGACGTTTATTTCAATAGTGTTAACAAAAACTTCATTCAATCTTATATGATTATAAAATCGCTTTTTATCACGAACGAGGAAGTGATTTTGTTTTCTTCACTGAAAAATATTTAGTAAAAATGAATGTGAAATTATTTATGGTTTTAATGCAAAATCTGTTTATTTCTGCTGCTGTCTTTAATCATGTATACATATTTTTCGTGAAACATGACGTCAATAATTTATTTGCCACAAAAAGAGGTTTTCCTAAATTGTGTGTCACAATGTAACATTATCAATGGTCGAAACACGCAAGCACGATATATCAGAAACTAATAGGTATTAAACATAGGTATACATTATACCGGAAGTGTAAACCTTTGATATCAGGTGTGTTAAGTTTGCGGGACTACATGTATAGTTTTGCTGTTCATCGGAAAAGCTCGGACAATTCCGTCTTCATTATCAAGGATACAGACCATTAAATTTATTTTTAAATATTCCATATATAACTTCTTGTAACAAACACGTTTCTTGTAAGTAAAATAAGATTGATTAAATGTATCAAATTTGTAATCGATAAAGTAACGTTATCCCGCACAGAAGAACAAATAATGCGAGGAAATCGAAAACAATACAAACACATGGCATAGGAACAGCATGATTTATTAATCACAAACCATTTAGCTTCTATACCTACAAAGATAAAAAAATAAGCAACAGACTGATAAATAATATTAATCATGTGTATCCGGTCTGAATGGAGAACATCCGACAAGAGGGCACGTGCATAAGACGGTTACGAGGCTTTCCTAGTTACTAAGCACGCAGCGTGCCTAAGGGTTGGATTTTTCGAACCCGACCGGAAACACATGATAAATGTTTTTTTCTTACATTCCTAAAAGTAACAATATGTGGAAACAAGAGGGCCATGATGGCCCTAAATCGCTCACATGAGTAAAAGAGTTTAACCTTTGTAACCAATATAGATTGTTTCTCAAAGAACATTGAACAAGAGCTGTCACAGTAAGTGACGAATGCCCCCGAATGTGACATTGACCTATGAACAAGTACATGAAAAGTTGATCTTGCCTTTACGTGTCGTATACATATGGCAAGTTATTTTAAATTGCCCCCAAACATAAAAAATGCCCCCCCCATACTTGACAGCCTACACTCTTATGTCCTCATATTCAGCATTTCATTGTGAATAAACACTTATCTTTCACCTTAGAGGTAGGGACATGGGTCTTGCACGCGACATGTCGTCTTGGTATGTCGAATACATGTGGCAAGTCATTCTAAAATCTGTCCATACAAGAGAAAGTTACATACAGCCTGGACACGACATCCTATACTCTATGTCCTTATATGCAGCATTCCATTGTGAATAAACATCTAAGTGTGACCGTGACCTTATAGGTAAGGACACGGGTCTTGCACGTGACCTATCGTCTTGGTATGTTGAACACATGTGGCAAGTCATTTTAAAATCTGTCCATACAAGAGAAAGTTACAGCCCGGACATGAAAACTCTATGTTCTTATATGCAGCATTCCGTTGTGAATAAACGAAAGTGAAACCTTGACCTTAGAGGTAGGGACACGGGTATTGCACACGACACGTCGTCTTGGTATGTCAAATACATGTGGCAAGTTATATTAATATCTGTCCATACAAGAAAAGGTAAAGCACGGACACGAGTTATTGAGCCAGACACACGGAGGGACGGACGGACAGACAGACAGACGGACGGACAGACAGAAAGAGGGACGGACGGACAGTGCGATTTTAATATGCCCACTTTCGGGGGCATAAAAACATACTGGTCAACCATGTTGCCTGGATAATGACTGACAGGACTTATCACAGTTTCTTCCACACTGACAGGATTTGGTGATTGACTGCACACTGACAGGATATTGTTCAGTTGCCTGCACACTGACAAGACTTGATGATTGACTGCACACTGACATATTTGATTCTCACCTGCACACTGACAGGACTTTGTTCAGTTGCCTGCGCACCACATCGACAGGACTTGATAATTGACTGCACACTGACAGCACTTGTTACAGATACCTTCACACTGACACTGACTTTTTCAATTGCCTGCACACTGACCGGACTTTGTTCAATTGCCTGCACAGTAACAGGACTTTGTTCAATTGCCTGCACACTGACAAAACTAAGTTAAATTGCTTGCACACTGAAAGAACTTTTAGTATAGATACACACACAACAAACAGTGCACCATCCAATAAAATCAATAAAACGCCTAAAGCTTTAAAAGTTCTTCAGATCACATTCAACACCTTCAAATTAAAATATCATAATTGCCCATCTAGGTCATCTCATTCTTTCTAATGTTTATTTGATTTTTTTCTTTATATAAATAATAAGTGAATAACACTATCCACACAGAAGATAAGATTGAAGCATCTGCATGAACAATAATCTACATGAAGTTCAATGAAAAAGTCTGATTATTAAATTTATTATTAAGTAAAAATGAGATTTCTTCTAAAAAATAAAATGTATAATAATTATTTGAATCTATGAACCTAAAAAAAGAACAATAATTACATCAGAAGTGACTATGTTGAAGACATGATCAAATTTAAAATCTTGTTACTTAAAATAGAAAGTAGAGAAATCTCCAACAAAAAGGGAGACCAAAAAGCAATACTTGCTGCCCTTGCTTCAAGATTAAACTTTATATAACTATCAGATTTTAACAAAATGTATTTATAATGAACTTTTAACTCACGGGATGAGGCCAATTTTTCTCCAGGGGCATAATTTGAATAAACATGGTAGATAAGCAATCGACAACGTTACACACCAAATATTTAAGCACTAGTCATCATAGTATTTGCCAAAAAAAGTTTTGTATTTTTTTCCTTTAGGTTGCCATGGCAACCAGAGTTCTGCATGGAACTCATTTCTTTGAACAAATTTGAAAATGCACAAACCAAGGATCATTCGTATGAAGTTTCATTAAAATTGTCCAAGGGGTTTAGTAGAAAAAGATGATTATAACCAATTGTTGACGTTTTTCCTTTAGGTTGCCATGGCAACCAGAGTTCTGCATGAATTTATTTCTTTTAACAATATTGAAAAAGCACCAATCAAGGATCATTCCTATGAAGTTTTATTAAAATTGTCCAAGAGGTTAAGGAGAAGATGATGATTATTACCAATTGTTGACATTTCCTTTAGGTTGCCATTGCAACCAGAGTTCTGCATGGAATTAATTTCTTTGAGCAATTTTGAACAAGGACCAACCAAGGATCATTCCTATGAAGTTTCATTAAAATTGTCCACCAAGGGGTTTATGATAAGATGATAATTATAACCGATTGTTGACGCTTTTCCTTTAGGTTGCCATGGCAACCAGAGTTCTGCATGTAATTCATTTCTTTGAACAAATTTTGAAAAAGCACCAATCAAGTTTGAATCCTATGAAGTTTCATCAAAATTATCCAAGTGGTTATGGAAAAGAAGATGATTATAACCAATTGTTGACATTTCCTTTATATTGCCATGGCAACCAGAGTTCCGCATGGAATTCATTTCTTTGAACAATTTCGTAAAAGCACCAACCAAAGATCATTCCTATGAAGTTTCATCAAAATTGGCCAAGCAGTTTAGGGGAAGAAGATGATTATAACCAATTGTTGACGCCGAACGACGAACGACAGACGCCGGACATAGACCGATCACAATAGCTCACCTTGAGCACTTTGTGCTCATGTGAGCTAATCAGTACGTAGAAAACGCATTTTCAAACATTTCATTTGAAGGCGCGTGCTTAGTGCCTGTAAAAATCATTTGCATGGTGACGATTATTTATTTTTATTTAAGACTTGCATACTTTAATATTTAATTTCGCGTAATTGAAATGACATTATGAACATTTCAAAATAATAAAGGGCGCCTTGTAGCGCGTGACTCATCTGGCATGAGACGTACCAGATTGGATTTTCAAGCATGAGTAAATTTACCGAAAATGCCTATCATGGTGTGCATGAAATTGAATATCCATGCGTTGATTCACCATCGTGTGGTCCAAAACAGAGAAGAAAAAGCAACAATTACACCGAGTAGTCACTTCCGAATCGGTATAACTATCATAGACACTTTTGGTTCAATCTAATGAAATAGCAAATACTGTAAATGTATTTAAGAGGTCTTACTGTCATCAATCATTTTTTCAGACATGCAATCATTGATTAATAGTGACACTTTATTATTTTATGTGTATGTTCTTAAACGATATTATTTTTATGAGATTTTATGGACTAGACCGCAAACTATAACAATGTTCTAGTATGATAAAACATGTTTATATGTACTCTTTTTTTACTCTACAGTGTCTTATTTTACAAAAAATATATTTCAGAAACTTTAAGACATTATTTGTAGTTCGAAATCAATATTATTAATTTAATAAAATGAAAGGATTCTTGTTTTAGGGGTAATATCTACTTTGCAGAGACGGTTGCCGTATTAAGTATACACAGACTTTCTCTAACAAAACTCTCTAACAAATTATCGATTTTGTTCAGAATAAACACATTATAACTGATTTATGGTTGTTTAAAATGTTATTCATTTCGGTCATTTCTATTTTGTATTTCAATACAATTATACAATACCATTATTACAGGTGTTCTCAGAGACTGGCTCATTTATATTTTTCATGCGATTTAGATATGCTATGCAGCAAGAATAATCCGATACACATACGGGGTCAGTTTTACCATAATGCATTACAAACAATTAAGAAATGATTGATTTTGATGTTTAAAAGAAAGGCAATTGTTCAACAGAACTATTTCTATTTGGATTTTGTTCACAAAAACAATTTGTAAAGACAAACATATAATAATAAAATAATATAGTTATAAAAAAAGATTAACATCTAATGTGTTTACCTTAATTATTTGCTGTCTTGTCCCAAATGAAATATATAATTATTTAAATATTAAAGACAACGTTAGATATTTAGACTGTATGCATGGATTAACCATTTAAAACTCCCTTTACTTCCCACACCTTCCTCTTTCGGTTTAGTCTTACCGCCTCAGTTATTATCAATGAACTAGAAAAATAAGAGTACTCCTCGATCCGGTCATGACACAGATCTAAGCCTGCCGACGGCACGCGTCACTAGGCATCAATCTAAATCTGTCATGCAAAGTTTCATCTAGATTAGCGAACTCAAAATAGATCGAATTAAGACAAGATTACCACTCAATCTGCAGTCGGGTCTTTATTTATTAAACGTTGATAATTGACCCATATAAACGCACGAAATTTATTCATTTTTGGGGTTTAAGTTAATAACATTTAGTGTACTTTTGACTCAAGCTGACCATCCTATTTTTGCCAAGTCAACAAACATAAAACTGCTAGTCAGATGAAATACTTTTGATGCCGTTTAATTTTTATTACATGTTGAATTCAATTTCTGTAAGTTACTTTTAAGTATGGTAGTTACGCTGTTTTCATTGCTGTAGCTGAATAAATATAAAATTGAACTTTTAAACATAATGCATTTTTAAACTGAACAATCAGTGTATTTCGATCACCTGAAACCTTGTTGCTGTTTATTATATTCATTTTAATAATTGTACATTTAACTCGGCCTGTTGCTGGTTTAAAATGGGACATAATTCGTACACATATTATAAAGTGCCTTGTTGACACTCTCTGTAACACAAACAAAAGTTGAATGACGAGTTTGTGACATGGAAGCCGTTAGATTGTGTCTCAGATTAAACTGATTCCACATCAAACATATTTTTTACTTCATCAAATTGGTTAAAATTGTCGTATTTTTGACACGAGTATTCTTAATATGAATTAAATAAAGTCATTTATACATATGCTTTACTATTACAATACTTCAGTAAAATCTATGCGGAACTCATTATGGCAAAAGATGGAACCAACTCTTTATGAGTATGTGTCAAAGGCAGATTTAGTTCGCGCGAATGTTATTTTCTTTAACTCGCAATTAAGTTAAAACTCTAATAGTTTTACAATTTATTATTAAATGTCGTCGATTAAGACTCTTAATGTTTAATTTATTTTTTCAGGATGTTGACAGCTAAATGGCGAACAGTTTATACTGTTATTTTAAAAAAATGCATTTTGCTTATATGTATTGAAATTCATATGTATTTTTGTCGTCATGAAAACTGTGACATTTAAGATACTATCGACATTTATTTCATGACATCAATGAAATAAACTGCGACAGCTGTAAAATAACGATTTCCTAAACTCTGCACATGGTAACATCACATATCATTATATTTCTAACCATACAATGACATTTAAGTAATGATTTGAAGTGTGTACCAAATATATTCATTACATTAAACATATGCAGGTTAATGCATGTTATGTAAAAGTACTATGGTTCTTACCATTTTGATGAAGACAATATTTGTTGTTTCGATAAACCCTGAGACACTATCTTCAGGCTGCCATAACACAAACTCGGCACAAACTCGGCATTTGACTTTTCTTCGTGTTACAGAGTTAGAACCCCATATATCAAGTGGCTCAACGTTCTCTCATAATATAACATAGATATACAAGACAAACTTTGATGCTATACATCACAGACGCAGCTTAACATTTAAATCATTTAATATACATATTCTTAGCAATTCGTTATTGTATTAATGTTATATATATGTTATATGACGAGTGCTGAAATCTAAAATTTCTTTCTTATGGATCGAATAACATAAGCTTACCGTGCTGTTTATGTATAATTTAATAATAATATGCTTCCTTTTAACACAATACAAACTTATTTGGATTGTAAACCACTATTATTTGCAAACCAACATGTTTGAGTCAACAACTCTTTTTTCGTTTACATGTTTTTTATCCACGAGCTCGACACCTTATATGTTATATAAAAGGTTCCGGTCAATTTTTTGCATTAGTTCATATGAACATTAATTGTTATTGGGTAATTTCAAGGGGATGGCTGAGACAGGACTCAGTAGCTTTTGGGCGGTAATTTTATGCTAAATTGAGGCTCCGCGCGTCCTTTGGCTGGTCAATCGGAACACGTCGCCCAATTGCCATCGAAAACAAGCTCGAATGTATATTGACTGTTTATGTCAGAATTCTTCACGAATACTGAATTCTTCTTGAAATTCTAGCTGAATCATGTGGAAAACACAATGTTAAATAAACATATAATCCTGAAACTTTGCCAATGTTATACAATTCGGTTATTTGATCGATATTTCAAACCGCGAGCATATTTCTAAAACATTCATTTTTTGCACGATATATAATTTTGCCTGACAAGTAATTAAATAAATATTGCTACTTAATAGAATTGGTACACTTATAACTTTCATCATTCCATGTATAACTCGCTTGTGTAGACTTACGATGTGTGTGTATGTACATATACGTTCATTTGAAATTTGAACAGCAAAAATACTTAAATTGATAGGTCGATAAACGAATGGACTGACAACGTATGCATGCATAACGTTATCAATGAATGCAAGAGGAAGTAAATTTTAAACCTTTAGTTAGCTTAAATCAATGTAAAATATACACAAACCCTCATAAAGTTTAATTTAACCTCACTTTGCTCTATATAGACTTTATTAACAGGATTAAAATGTATGTGACACCAGTTACGATATTATGTTTCTTGGTATATTTCAGGATTACTGGTGAGTCGATTTATGTGTATATTTTAATTAGTCATGATTCGATAAATTTCTGCTGTGAAATTATGCAAAGTAAATCGAAGTATGTCCTGATCTCTATGTTCGAAATTTCTATTAAATTAAATACAATTAATGTCAAATACATACAGTCATTGACGCGTTGATTCAATAGGTATTAACAGAAAATAAACGAGGTTACTCAAACCTCAGTAATGGTCTTGTATACAGTTATGGTTATGATTAAAATGGGGAGAAATAGTTTAAAGGTTGTATTTTGCGAAAACATTAACAATACGGCAACAAGACGTTTCTGGTGTCATCTGACGATCAGTGAGTCGAGCCTAACTAGGATTATATGTTGTGTACAAGAAAAATGTTATTAAATTGAACTAGTATTTTTTATGACCTGTTACAAGAATAAAGCCAATGCAGAGGCACAGAATATTGAATTACACCATGTATACTGTTTTGTTTGTGAATATAAACAATCCGTTTGTCTAGAATAGCATAACATCTTTTTTTAAAGTTCGAATGTCGGCGAAAATGATAATTGATTTAACCTGTCCTTGTACTAGCCTAAATTACTTTCACTTAGACTAGTATATGGGACACAACTCAAAATAGTGTATATGAAAACGTCTCGATTGAATGAAAGAGTTACTCACCTTTGATTCCACACAAAGCAAATTATTAGGATGGTAAAATGTAACTCTGCTGTACAATAAGATGTTCAGTTATATCAGAAATATTGGAATACATGCCATTCCGAATTTAGTGAAAAAAATACTTGTAATCATTTGTTTCTAGTATGAATAGTGAATAGACGCTTAGATTGTGAACACAATTTATCATTATTCTAGATAATTATATTTAAAAATAATTCATTGACAAATTTTGACCAGATTATAACTGTACATATCACATATTTGGAGTTGTCAATATATACCATATTATGTCCGTCCATATAATTGTTTAAAATGCATGTATTTTTTGAATTTTCAACTACTGAGCTTGTCCTTGTATTGTTCATTGCATTAGTGTATGTATTGAAATGTTTATATCATGAGTCATGTTGAACTATCTTTGAACAAATAGTGTGTATGATATCGTTTCAGATTAGTATAGGTTATTTGTTGATTTCAGTGTAAAATTGAATTTTATTTTACAAGTGTCAAATAATTGTTTTGTCTTTTATGACGAATAAAATTAAAGCCGATCTTACACTGAAATCAATAAATTTTACGTTACTCTTATGCTTATTTTTGGAGTATAACTACTATTTAAATTTGTTTTTCTAAATACTCCTTTTTGAAAGAGTGTTCTTGCTACGCCGCTACCTGTGGGACACCCCTCAAGCAAAGTTAACAATTGATTGCGTAGCTGTCGTTATCTATTTCTTGTTGGTTGATAAATATTATCAGGATTATCGTACATGACCAGATTATATAATTATTACGTCGCCATTTACTGAATGAAAATTTGAAAGATCGAACATGTTAGCAAAACTTTTGCGGATTTCATTGAATTAAACCTCTTACTTAGCTTTAGAGTGTGTGTAAGGATTCACGGGTATTTAGTCATTCCACACTGTCAGTGACCATTCTGAGCTTTATTCCAGTATAAATAACAATACGTTCCCTTTTCACCTGCGTTGATAATGAGCTGAATACCACACACGGACAAATCAATGCTATTTCCCGCGTTAAATGCATTTAATAATAAATGATATACCTGGCAGGGTATGAAACAAAATATATCCGATCAAAATAATTCCGTTTATAAGTATAATAAATTATCTGATGATATCCTGAAAAAATTAAAACACAATGAATTTTCCTATATTTTAACTGATCGTCTGATGAGGTCACAAACGGTAAGATGAGACGTAATTTTGTAATATCTCAATATTGAAATATGTTCATGGCGTCGTTCACTATTAAAATACAAAAGGTGACGAAGGTTTTAAGACCCTGATATGTTACAAGTTAAATCAGACTTCTTTGCTTTTGGGAAAAAGTACTAAATTTTTAAAATGACAAAATTAAATTGTAACATTTTGTACTTATATGCTTTGTCCTTTTATAGTAATATTATACTTATTTCTCCGTGAATCAGTTTTGTCAAGAATTGTTAAGATACTTAGGGTATGTCTAAAGATTATGTAAATCATATTAAAACTGTTGTTCAAAAAGATTTTTAGACCAATTCTGTCAAAAATGGAAGAAAACTATAGATAGTTCCCGATGGTGTCTTATTTAACATGTATACAATCTGACTATCGTTTTGAAGACATTAAGAGATATTTCCTGTTCATTTTAGATACTTGTTTTGTAAATTTAGAGCTATGAATAATCTCATGCCAATAGAAAAGAGTGTCACTTAGGCATTGAACGTTATTAAAGACTTGGTAATGTTTGTAATTAGAATATCATTGTTGACGAATTTCATTGTTCATTTGAATGTGACCATTTCTTTGACGGGAGGAAGAAACCTATTCCAAAATACTATTACAACCATCATAGTTATTACAAACTTAATTTTCTTTTGAACTGTAAAACTAAAAGTAGAATTGTTCAATTAACATTATTCTGTTAAATCATCCTATCAAAGATTAAATTATAATCATTCTCCATTAGCATTAGTGGTTATAGTATATACATATTTCATTATGATTAAAAAAACGTAATCATAAGCTGCCATTGACTGTTTCAATTTAAAATTATATACCCGACAGGATAAGAAACAAATAATAATCACCATCAGTTTGTTTCACCTGTTGTTAAAAGATTTCATATAATGATTTAAATGGAAAAAAAACTACTGATTCAAAATCATCTTTATCATAAAACACAACTAGAAATAAAGATAATAGTGTGACGTGCTGAAATATTTCTAATTAAAGTGTTTATAAACGTGAAAGTGCTGTTGTTATATTACACATGGGCAAAACAGGAAATACGTAATGGTTATATTCCACCGGAAAAAGCCCACTAACTACTAGGTTTGCCATTGATTAAACATACAGGTCAAACATTAGTAAGTTTAAGCATAGTTCTTGGTTATTCATTGTTAAAAAACAAATTATGAAAAACTTGTATTTATAATTTTCAGATTGTAACGATATTTCTATGTCTATCAAACCGCAATTATCCTTGGAAAACAATTCGGTGTCGTTTAAGTGTAGCGCAGGATATGATGCACTCACGCTTGCTTTCAGTCAATCATTTAAAACGGTAGTCTATTCAGTGTTTAATGATAGCAGTTGTGTCATACGCATTGGTACCAGACCAGAATTTGTTGATCAGTGCACTTGTGATTATCAAACAAAAAGCCTGGAATGCTTCATTGCAACGATATCAAGAAGGGAAAATGGATTGTGGCAGTGTGAAGACTTTTTCGGACCCACGTTAAGTACCTTTGTGGCATTGAGAGTGACAGGTGAGTTAACAATTACATTTCTGATAGGCTGATTCCCTTCGAATGATTTTGTTTGTATCGGAAGCTATAACGCATCAATAACTAAGTACGAGATTTATCCAGAAAGACCATACACAAACATCTTCTGTTTCTATTGCTATCCTGTATGCTTAAGTTGGGAAGATTTAATTGTTATGTTAGGATAAGAACACAATTGCAACGACTAACTCTAATGAATT
Organism: Mya arenaria; assembly: GCF_026914265.1. Taxonomy (NCBI): domain Eukaryota; kingdom Metazoa; phylum Mollusca; class Bivalvia; order Myida; family Myidae; genus Mya; species Mya arenaria. Next base: position 49,242,310 of record NC_069126.1, on the reverse strand, counting down.
GTAACGGTTATACTGAACAGTTGAATATTGACCAACACTCACTATTTTGCTTATTAAGACGAATGATATAAAAAAAATTTACTTGAGATTGAGTTGTACACCATTGCAAATTTCTATGGAGTCGGTGCGTTATTTTCGTTTTTATATACCTTATTCAGATTTTAACTATTAAAATGGCGTCAAATTGACCAGCTATGCTCCCTTACTCAATAATTACTTAACCAATGTTTACTAGACCATATCGGCATATCAAATTGCACAAGTTAAGAGTACATTATTCATTGTGTAATTTTGGACTGTGCTGTTTCAAGTTAGACCATAGCAATATATGAACGTTATGATATAATATATGTTTATTAATAAAAGATATCGCCCTATGTCCGCCAGGCATACTAATAATTAAAAATAGTTTTCATTCCTAAAAACGGGAGCTCTATTTACGCGGACCTCTCCTTTGTTATGTAATACTCGGTTATATTTTCAATTTGTATTTGAATACCTATCTATCATTTAATATATTTTTTTTCTATTTTATAAGTACCAATACAAAAAGCTACCATACAATCGGATGTACAGAATGTGACTATAAACGATACCAAACAGTTATCCCTGATATGTGAAGCTCCCAATGGAATTCCGGTGGCAAATATCAGTTGGTTCTTGGACAAACAAACGCCCAATCAGTCAACTGATGATACAGATATTACAGAGTTTTCTTCGGTCACGATTTGGTCTAAAAATGATGGAACAAAAACTGCTGAAAGCACGCTTTCTTTTAACGTAAGTGCAGAACATAATGGAATGACACTCTTCTGTACGGCGAATAACACTGCAGAGGTGAATGTGTTCAGCAGACGGATTCATCTTAATATTATATGTAAGTGTCGTTTATAACTAGTATACTGAAGAATTGTAAAAACAGTTATTTTCATAGGATACGTACGACTCGTCTAATAAGTTTTTATAAAGAAATTGATTGATTTTTGAACACATTTCGAAATATAATTGCTTTTCTTTGTGTGCGTGAACTACTAGAATGTGTGTTATGTAATATTTAAAAGCAACTTTAAAAAAAATTGTTACTTAATGAGTCATCGAGAAGTGCTTAACTCATAAATACATACTAGCAATATGAACAGATATTTTGTTTTCTGCGAATGTTTTATTTTGCATTCATCTTACCTTAATGTCTACGATATTTATAAAACTTTGACCTCAACCCATCTTCAAAATATTTCACAAATGTTAAAGTTTGTATATGATTAAGATAAAACTCTAATGGATAGTTTGTCTGAAGTTGATCCTCTAAATTTAACCTTTAACTGACAATGGGGCCTTATTATAAATGAATGTACGACTCAATATCGTAAGAACAAGAACTGCATTTCGAAATATTTAGAGAATGTTATGAATTAAATTCTACTAGAAAGTCACATCCATTAAAAATAAATTGGGCTGTAAGTTTCGGAATATATATTTAAACTCAAATTTTAATTAAAGATAACCCTCGTTCGGAACACGTTGATAGGATACACTTAAGTCACAATTATGTTTCAATGTGGACATAGAAGAGGACCTTGGTCCATTGAGGTCTTTTACATTGGAATAAGACATCTGTTCGTACGTTTAACTTTTTAATAATCTGGATGCCCCATTTTACCTATATTAAAAAGCACTATAATTAACAATTTAACACATACCTTGTCATAGCCAAAGTCAACAGTGTCATTGATCTGATGATTTTAAAGTATTTGCAATAATAACTTCATTTGTTGCACTGTCTAAGGCTTATTTGATTCCCGACGTAAAATGGTTAATTCTGAATATTTATGCGAAAAGCGAAAGAAACAAGCTCAGTAGCAAGAAGTTTAAACATAAACCTGGTTTAATGGCACTGGGTAAACGCCAAAGACATAGAACATAAAATCACAAACAAGAAACATGGAAGAACAGCACGAAACTCCACAAACAGTACAGTAAATAAATACTATATACAAAAAACTAGGTATGTGCACAACCTCACTCTTATCCCAACAATCCCGAATCCAATAAAAACGTTAAATCGTATCAAAATATGCATTAACATGCGGAAACATAAACTCCGTTTAATTGCACAGGGAAAACGCACAAACACAAAAACTGTCACAAACCAGAAACATTGACATATAGCAAAAAAATCCACAAACAAGTGAACACATATAGTTCATACATAAAAAAACTGAAGATGTTTATCAAGGATTGTTAGGTACCGCCTTGGTACGGTCAGTAAAATGAATACGACTTGTATAAATGACGTATTTATATTTACATTTATATTTGAACACGATTAACATATTTATACAATAGTGTCCTGACTAGCGTCTAAGCAGTTAAAATTTGTTTAATAAATGTTTCAGACAACCCAGATAAACATGTTCTCGTTAGCAATCAAACACATGACGTTGACTTTTACTTGATACGAAATTCCAACACAAAACAGTCGTTGCAATGCCAAGTAGACGGTGGAAATCCTATGGCAACTCTAAAATGGTCTTGCTACGATGGTATTCAAAGCAACGGGAATTCACAGTCCAGTGCTATAAGTACCGTCACTTGGATCGCTGCTGATTTAACTGACTCAACATGCATCTGCTATACATCACATATACTGGGATGGAATGATTGGCGAGTTGTGTATATACACGTGTATTGTAAGTTAAAATGAATTGATAATACATGCTTTGTCTATATTTATTACGATCAAACTCAAGAAGAAATGTTTAACTATTTATCGCTTTATTCTGCTTTCAGATGAACCAAATCCTCCAACGTGTACGATTGGCAGTGCAAATGTGAGCAAAGGCGTTTTAAACATAACCTTAAACTCAAACGTTCGCATTACTTGTAAAAGTGATGGGAACCCGTCTCCTGAAAACTTTGTTTGGATATTGCCTACAGGCTACACATTTGAAAGAAAAACACTTTCATTAAGTCAAATCCAATTATCACATGATGGTTTGTACATTTTAAGTGTTGAGAATATCATGAAGCCTAGCATTGGAGAGATTGTCAACGGACGTTCAAATACAACGTTTGATATGAATATACAATGTGAGTAACATATTGTTAGTAATAAATCATATCTTTGTTCAGTTTTTAAATAATTTTGATTTGCTAAATAATATTTATATTAGACGATGACTATTGTTAAAAAGACCGATAGACAGATTAAGTATAATCGAAAAGAAATTCACTTCAGCGTTTGCAAACTAAATAGTGTTTATACATATTTAGATGGTCCTAGGAGTCTACAGTTTTATTTTCGTCAAAGTGGAAAGAACATCACATCAAGAGTCATTTATGTAATAAAAGGCGATGAAACCAGTATTGTCGCCTTTGCTGATGCACGACCGCATCCGACGTACATTTGGTCCAACTTTCAAGTTGGAGAAGAAATCTCACACGAGTTCCATTATGACACGAATATTTCTTGCAATGTTTCAAATGTTTTATATCCAACGGGTTTTAATACAATTCAAAAGAGTGTTACAAAAACCTTTCAAGTTCAAGTCCTGTGTAAGTATATTTTATCTATATATTTGCTTTGTATATGTCAGTGTAAGATCATATTTATGTCTATAGAAAATATAAACCACTTAACCACTGAAATTAACAATCTTAATTCTCCTTTTGATTCAGCGACAAAAGAGTTTTCCGTGTATTATATAACCTTATTTATCATTGACTTGTATTTAAAATTATATAGTACAGTATACCAAGTGCGAATGTGAGAATTACAAAGTAAACGATATATTAGGGAAATTGACATAGAATTTTGAAAACTATACATAAGCTTTGCCTTTCGATTTTAACTCTTTTTTTCGTTAAGAATAAAAGAGACGTTTTTTTCAATAAATTCAAATGTAAGTGTCTGTTTTTGCCCTTGATAATAAATATAACGTATTCACTATTGTTTTGTTACAGATCCTCCAGAAGTTCCGATTCTTAGGTTTAATACTTGCAACAGTATGGTAGAAATTGAAGATTCGATTGTTAACGTTGTTTCAAATCAACTCTTAATTGTGACATGTTTTGCAAAAGCAAAGCCGGAACCATCCTATAGATGGAACAACTCACTGGCGAATGAATTGTTTATTGCACATGTGACAAAAAATAACTCGGCAACATACATTTGCTATGCAAGTAACACGATGATCACGTCGTATGGAAAATCTGTTAAAGGTCAAAATGAGACATTATTTATCCTCGATGTAATATGTAAGCACAAGTATATCATGAATATTTCTACTGTTCATTGCTAAAATAGAACTTAAAAGTATTTTATTTGAAAATGATATTATAACAATATCCTTATCCACTAAAGAGTTTAATTTTTCTTGCGCAATTACATTGCTTTTTAAATTTTGATATAAGAATAAATATTTTTGTCGACAAAAAAGAACTTAAATCTTGGTAAAATTGTTATTATTAACAAATGATGCCTAAACAACTTACTGTCGATTTATCTTTAACATATGATTTACTTTTACCAATGGGATTATGTCGATTTGTATATTTTCTTTCAGATCCACCACAAATATCAAATGCTGAAACTAAGTTAGTGGCTATTGAAGGTTCAAACTTCAGTATTTATTGCAATGTGTCGCTAGGAAATCCAAGGGAAACCTTTGTAACATGGATAAGTGATTCCGATGCGGAAGTCGAAAAAGCTGGACAGCTAATCAACTTTCTGAATATTTCTCGAACTGACGAAGGAAATTTTACATGTATTGCAAGAAACAGAATGAAACCAACTGGCTGCGCAGAAGAAGATGGAGTCGACAAACAACAATTTTATGTCGATGTTCAGTGTAAGGCTGTTTTCTTGTAATGCATATATTTCTGAAGCACCTTAAATACTTTGAACGATGATTCGGCTTTAGGCAGACATAAGTTCGACGGTCCGATCATATTTGTGTATTTTTGCACGAACAACGAAGACCTATCTGTATTTGTCTTTACCTGATAGCGAAAAGTGACGACAAATATGGTTTGTTTTAAATAAAAGTATGTTACTCACTGAAATTTACAAACACATTCATTTGCTGACTACTGTCGTTATGTAATGGCTATACACGATAAATCCCGCGTTCAATTGTTGCTGCTGGCGGGATTTTCTTTTATTTATTATGTTCTACCTTTTGTTGATTTTATGTTCATAGAAATATAGAGATCCAACATTTGAACTTATAATGCGTCTTAAAATGTATACTACAAACAAGAAACAAAACATTTCTATTGGATTTAATTAAAGCTTATTGTTCTAAACTAAGAAATTATATTAAAAGGCTTATAGGCAATGTTCAGAATGTGATGGCATTTTATGAAAGTGCAGAGATCACAGAATTCATACACACAGTGTAAACACATAAAGGTAAAGTACCAATTTCGTATTTTCTTTCACTAATCTCAATGAAGAAAATAATAGAGTTCATTGTAGTTTAAAATTATTAACGTAAGTTAGCTAAATGTGCTTTTTCATATTTTAGATAAAGCAAGAATACAGAGATTTGCTGCCTTATCTGCTACGGTAAATCATACGGAGGAATTAAGTTTTGTGTGTGATATAGATAGTGACCCACCTGCTAGTGTTAGTATAATGTCTACAAATGGAACGACATTGCATTTTACACGTGGAAATAATCAGCTGCGATATAGAAAGAATAGTTCGTGCTTGGATGACAACGGCAATTTCACGTGTACTTCTGAAAATAAACATAACGGCGGGTCGCCCGAAAGCAGAAATGTTACAGTTGATGTCAGATGTAAGCATTTATTTTAATAAAATTAACATATTTTTAACAGAACTTCCAATTTAACAAACGGACAAAGTTAATTACGCGATATTACAATAAACGTTGACAAAATTACAAACGGCATAAAACATAATTATAGTAGTGACTTAATTTTACAACTGTTACAATAAAATTAAAAAGATAAAATATAGGTAATCTAAGGTAAATATTATTTAGAGGAAGAGAGAAGTGAATGCTTTATCATTGGTTATTTTTGAATTGGCAATTAACTACACGAAGAAAATGATTTGAAGCTGACACTGTTGCAACAGAGTATAATTAATTTCAAGCAATCACAGTGTTTTATTTATTTATAGGTTCGCCGATATACCCCCGTAATTACTCTCCAGAGACGGTTGTCAAATCACAAATTGGAGACCAGACGATACTAAATTTCAGTATATTTTCAAATCCCTTACCCACAAGTGTTATATGGACAAATCTTTCAAACAACATGCAACTTCACGCGAACACAAGTGAATCTGATAGAGTATTTATAGATACAAGTGATGACATGCGGTCATCCGTGGTTGTCATAAAGAGTATAGAGCCCTGGGATTCTGGAAATTACTCTGTGCGTGTAAAAAACGAATTTGGAAACCTGACCGAAACATTTCACATTGTTTTAGACGGTAAGTGCAATTCACGGTATGTGTATGGACTATTTTAATAATAAATTTTTTGTTGAGCAAACTGTAAATGGCGTGAATGTATTCTTTAAGTGGATCAATTATCATACAAAAGCCGAATGAGTGAGAACAGTCATGAAAAGGTAGTATCCCAAATCTAGACGTTTTATCATTACGCTATTGTAAACATATATATGTTTATGGTTGAGCTGAGTTGCGTATTTGCATTGGTTAATATAATGGAACCATCTGCTTTTACACATTGCGAATGATGTGAATGTATTCTTTAAGAATCGATTAAATTAGAAATATCTATTTATGCCGTACCTCTTCACAGCTTCACAACCAACTACAAATATAATTGCACACGTGACAGTGTTTGGTGGATTAGATATTACCAATAAGAGCGCATTTGAGTAGTTGCTTCCTTTTCTTTGAATATGACTTAAATGCGGGCGATGTGTGTCCGTTGAAAATTGTCTTTTCGTGGATACAATTATGAACCAAATTACCGTACAAAAGACGAATATGTGACAACGGTTAAACGAACTTTTCATTGCAAAAATGCTCAGTTGCTTAAACATTTATAAAATAGAAACATCACCAACATCTATCAACTCTGCAAACGTTGGAGGATCTGGAGGCTGGTGGTTTTGTCAGCACTGCTTTGGTTTTTATAGCTCTCCTAATTGTGACAGTCATATACGTCTACAAGAAACGGCAGAGTTCTAAACACAACAATGGTGAGTATATTAAATAGTCAAAATGTTTGGTATTGAAACCATGGGAAACCAATGGTTTCATCTAGAGTAGCAAACTGTATTCAATCATTAAATCTAAAATAAGAGCACTCATATTATTTATAAACCCTCTTTTTCCTTCTATGAGAGTTACTCTCACACCCTTTATTAATACGTGTTGATCGGAAGTGGTCTGTTTGTACCTTTATGTTTATGTATATTTAAATTTTGATATACCTACGTATATGGGCAAATAAAAATCGCATGATCTGTCCACGCGTCCGTTCGTACGTCATTCCATCAGGATTTTGTTCGTATCCGTTTTGCACTTTGTCATGAATGGTGCGATTTTGAAAAAAGCAACAACAAAAAAACTAGCACATTCTTTTAAGCACACAAAGGCGTCGCGTGCGAAACCCTCATCCCTTCTTCGAAGGTCAAGGTCACACTTAAGAGTCTAATCATTATGGGATGCTGCTTATATACACAAAGAGTAAAGGCGGTCATGTCCGTGTTGTAGCGTTCTCATGCACGGTGACGACACAAAAATACGACGTATCTTATGCAAGACCAACGTCCTTACTTTGCGGCAAGATCACTCAGAGATGCTTAATCATAGTGGAAATCTGCATATATTTGTATTTTGTATAATTAACAAACAGTATAGGTGTCGTGTCCGGTATAAAACTTTGTCATGCAAGGTTGGGCTTTCAAATAGCATATGTACGCGCCAAACAACGTAAGTCATGCGCAAGACCTCCATCACTGCGTTGAAGGTAAAGGTCCCACGGTGAGGTAATCATAATGGAATGCTGCATTTACGCAGATACAGTATAGTTGGAGTATTGCCAAATTCTTATATCGATACATGGTGATTATAAAGTGCTGATCATGTGTATGTTATTTGAAGTATTCATCTCAAAATATCAGGAATGTTTAACAACTTATGCATCTTTCTGGAAGATGATAACAATACTACCATTTTCTTTCACTTATAAACTTTCTGACGTATGATCCTCTTTTCAGGAAATAAGTCTAAGGTTATACGAACACACATACTACTAATAAAACAGTCAGTGGTATGAGTTAAGGTGTCAAAAATTTCACCAAAACAAAAGGAAACATAAGCGATGTTTTAATGATCATAAACATGATATAAACAATGTTTCAGCAATTCAAATTATGACATGTAAAAAGAAGATTATGGTTTTTATATATGGATATTATGAGTATTAGTAGTACAATAATAATAATAATAATAATAATAATAATAATAATAATAATAATAATAATAATAATTATTATTATTATTATTATTATTATTATTGCGTGGACATTTAATAAATGAATAATGTCCGTGTCCTGAAACGTCTCAGCTATCCGTTCTCTGTATGTTATGTCCGTCTTGTTTGCAAGTTATCAGTCCGGGTTTATTCTGTAATTCAATGCACCCAAATATTATTATGGGTCAATACATAAATATATCAGTTTTATTTTACCAACTTTAATTAGAAAATGGATTTTGAAATATCAAAAAAATATCAACGTAAACAAAAATGTTCTACTATCATTCTATTTATTTATCAATGAAAGAACAAACAAATTAACTTCTTACATCAACAGTACATATCTTGCGATATGAGAGCATTCTGCTTTTAGAAGCGAAATCATAGCCGGTCAAAATATGCTAAAGAGCTCCTATAAATCAATTGTTTACTCTCATATTTATCAAATTCAGACCATATCATCACTGTTTATTGTAATTGCATGTTTCAAATAATACGTTCTTGCTGACATATTACTAACATTGTTGACTTGTGTAATGGTTGCATTCATTTCCATTGTTCTTTGGTGCATCGTTTCAGATCTTCACGCCAAGAACGACAATTCTCAGCATGATGAAAACGGGTAGGCTTCTGCTGAAATTTTGAACCTGCTAACTTTTAACTCTGCTAACATATAAGTTAACACCTTATTTATATATCTTTATAAATAAGTTTATACCTAATTTATCGGGGGTAAAGTGTACGAGAGAATCATGCAAAAGTAGGCTTACAATTGCCTTTGTTTGTTTAAACAATGCTATTCGTCTTGTTATGGATTAGTTTCAGGTACGAGGAATTAGCTATAATAGGACGACGGACTGGCGAAAAGGAGTATTCTGAACTTGGTACGCATTGGACAACATTACGTGATTTTATCACTTTTTTGTTCATACAATCTAATCAATTGAAGAGTCCATAATTGTAACAACGTACACACATAATGGTGAAATACGATTAAACAGATTTTTATCAGCATAATCTTTGACTTACTTAAATATATTTCATTAGAATGAGATTTTATCTTAATTTTATTAGCTTTACAAATACTTTCAGATTTCCAAGAGAGAAAAGACAAAACCAATCAGAACAAACCGTCAGCTGGAAACGAAACGTATGAGAACCTTAAACTGGGCACACGATGAAGTAAAACATCATTGCAATGACATAGACATCTGCTGTTTCTATGACGAGTTTTAGCAAATATTTTGTTTGTTTGTTTATATTGATTTTGTGTTCTTAAAACTAAGTTCCACTAGCTTTACTGTGTATTGTTCAATGTATCAATTTCACTTTAATTGTGTGATCACTAAAACACCTAATTTAAACCTCATTATATAACGTGTGCTTCGTCTTCGCTTTTTACTGTTAAAACACCAATCAAACAAGCTACCTTTTGCAGTTTCCTTGCCAGAATGCTTTCCCTGATCACGGCACAAACATGTTTTTCTCCGTCGTTGACAAACATAAATATAAAAAACGTAAGTGATGATCCCTGCAGCGGTTCATGAATTTTTATGTCGATTCACAGACAATAAACCATTGTCATCTATTTGATGAATCTGTTTAATCACACAAGAGAAGGAAAAGCTCTCATACTCATTTACAAATGCATACACTATCCGTGGCGATTAGTGCATATATTTCAGAAATTGCCAAATACACGTTCAATTGACCTCATCTATGATGCCTGGATGCAAACGAGTTGGCTTATTTGCTGACACATACCATAACAGAACAATGTCATATAAACATTACCTGCTTTGCTGTAATGTAACATTCTGATAATTTCCATAGATATAATCTACTGTTGGTCAATATCATCCATTATATTATGCCATAAGATGGTATACAAACACATACTCTGGTCATCTACATCAACTAACGAATAACTCTGCTGAGGTCCAAGTTTTCAGCAGACAGATCCATCTTAATATCAGTTGTTACAATAATTTTAACAAATATATTGTAATAAAAAATTGTTCCGTAGAATACATGCTACTCGTATATTTAGATCTTATTAACAAATAGGGTGATTTTAAACTGTTTTAAATAACTTCCAATTTGTGCTATGTAATATTTATAAGCAATTCAAAAACATTTACTTATTATGTCATCGGGATGTGTTTTGTTTTCTTCGAGGCTGTGCAAATGCTTTTCCGTGCAACAAAACTTAGTTCCATATCAATCTCTATATTGAAACTGGACTTTAACCTCTAAACTTGTCTGACACATAATATTATAATATGCTACACGATGTTTTATTCTCTTACAACTTATCTTACTATATTAATTCTAACCCGAATTTACGATACATTCTCGTACAATCTTTAGACAGTTCTGGTAAATCATATTTAGGTCGAGCTACTTCTTGCTATCGATAATTTCCGAACGAACTTCACTTCAGGAAGAATTGTATTCTTCTTCATCCTCAAAGTGTAACCGTAACAACCTTAACAAGAACAATATATCACTTCTTCAATTATACTATGAAAGTGAAAATCGTAAAGTGATTGTCATCTATGCACGGCTGCGTGTACACTGTAGTAAGTTAGATATATCTTCTCCAAATCTGTTGCAATCGGAAATGTGGAAATGTTCTAGGAACCTTACCTCCGGACAGGTTGAGCTGAACAACTCATAAAAGGCCGAATAATGCAATACTATAGACGGCTGAAAACAGTGATAATTTGCAAACGATCGGTAATTTAGAGAGAACGAATTTTAAGATTGGCGGCCATAGGCAAGTGTGTTTCCTTTCGTGTTTGTTCCGGATATTAGCCATTTAGCAGTTTTCAATCTATAAATTGGGTCTACTGGTACGGGGTCCCCATAATGTAGCACTCATAACGAATTACTGTTACCATAACGAATAACTGCTACATATAGGAGTGCAGTGCGTTGAAAATGGACTGAGATGACTCTAGTGCAATAACAAGTAATATGCCATCAACCGATATACTTGGCCCATCATTCCACTTGGATCGATACACATTATTTAACTAGCTGATGGTTACCATACCATGACAAGGCTTATAGTGGGGCTCGAACCTTTGACCTTCATAGTCATACGCGGACTCCGTAACAACAAGGCCACTAATGCAGTATTAGTAAAAGTGGTAATGATATCCCATCGATATGGTCACGAGATGAAGGTTAGTTAAGTGTTAATTGCAGATTGAATGTCCCTGTTAGCGATCAGAGCACTGGTAATGACCTAGATGAAATGTCATATCGGCGACCGAGTCGAACGTCTCGGCTAACAAATAACGTAAGTATAACGTTGTTTAAGAGTTGCATCATAATCAGTTTTTTTATAACTTTGTCACAACGTTGTGACAAAGTCAGTGTCTAAATAGTGTTATTACTAATTTGCACTAATTATAATTGAACTTATGAGTAATGGGATAAATAATTCATGCAAGCATATTATAATGATGAAATCCCTAGCAGAAATGTTCCACAGCTGATGTTAGTAGTAATTTCAATGTAAGGATCAATGCAAACAAATCTCTCTACCTAAAGTATTATTAAATAAAGTTCAATGGTCAAGTTTGTATCTTTATTTACAATGGTCAATGTCACCAAAGGTGGCCAATAGGGTCTGGAAGGGCTTTCATAGTAATATTTCCTGTCTGAGTTGTAATAATTTCTTTGTTTATTAGATTTATATCAGACTTAAAACAAGTGTGTGCGAGGATGCGCAGGTGCGTCGCACTTAGCATATGTGCACTCATCCCGAGGCTCAAGTTCATTTATAAGTAAGTAAGTGCTCAATTGAGCTCAATCTGTATCCGAACGTCATCTCCATTGATACGATTTGAATCTACCATCACATAATTGTAGATGCAGGAAGATGCAGATGTAGGAAGGCATAGTAAGAGATCTCTCAAATAAACGATGAAGTATTTAATCTTTTACTTTGTCCCATTCAAGCAGGTTGTGTTCAAACTTCACAAAATTGTAGAGTACCATGGGAGAGAGTGCAGCGTATACAATTTATGTTTTCAATACAAGGTCAATGTTATACTCAATCGTCGGTAGAGCCTGCCTCGAATTTCATAAAAACGATTCATGTCTTTGGTGTTACTCCAAAAAAAAATATTGATCAATTGACACCAAAACTAAATCCGAAGAGACCTTATTGGAAACACTATCAGGCTAGATGTTCATACGGACGATTTCACAAACAGATTGAGATGTAATGATTTTTGTTTGCTTAAACAAAGAGGTTGCCAACTTTCATGAAAAATAGAGGTATAATTCCAACCTTTGCATTCTTTTTGAATTATATCAGACTAAGAGAAACCATAGAACGAGAAACTGCCCTCGTTTACAATCGAATACATATCCATCAGAAAAAATGGAACCTTTTAAACAATTATTTAAATCTTTGAATGCTCCATACAGTAACAACAACAACAACAACAACAACAACAACAACACTATTTAATGCTCCATACTCCTTACTGTCCATTAATCATCATTCACAATAATAATACTCAAATTTCAAACAGTAACACCAATTATCACTAATTTAAAAACCTACATAAATAACATCACTCTACCAAAACGCAACCAAAAACTCATATAGATCCAGTTGCATAGTATATTTGTTAAAATAGTAAATACATCATTATCATTGCTTGTATACTGCTTTATATGTGTTTTTCTTGTGAATATTTCATAATAAAAAAAAAAACTTTCAAGTTTATTTCTCAAAACACATGTCACAAGCAATAAAAGAGCATAATAACGTTGATCGTACACAGATGAAGGTAATGTTATCATTTTACATCTTGAATATATAGATGAATACTCGTCTCATATGTAAAAAAATAAAAACATTTATATCTGTTACATCTGTAAAATTACAGACCACACCTTAATGAAGTCAAACAAATACGTACATATGGAAATGTATAGTACGTTTCATTCCCTAAATTATATTAATCAACAACATATGTGTAGAAAATTACATAGTTTGTGAATTTGATATTCTTATCAGCGTTAATTTTCGTATTTCTTTGCATTTTTAAACTTTTAGAATCCATATAATTGTTTTTGCATTTATTCGTTTCCAAATTGTATTAAGCAAAATAGCAACATTCATTTACATAATGAATTCACAACCAATATTTTTATCACAGTTAACATTTCATTTTAATCTGCTTTATATTATATCAGCTTCCAATTCTTAGTTCTGAACTTAACCAAATATCTTAATCACTTAGGACGGATTGAACTCAAAAAACTTTTCAAATCGAAAGCGTCCTTTAATCAACATATAGATACACTTCTTCTTGTAGTAGATAACAGCCCATTTATAACAAAATATTAATGTTTTAAGCGAAAAAGGTATTAAGAAAAAATCTCCAAATATTTTAATCATATCACAAATAAAGATCGATTCAACAGGTATATCGTTAAAATCTCTCTTTAATCTTTAAAATTTAAGATTCGAAGACACTCATTTATATCGTTTTTTTCGTTCCATTGCACATGCCATATTTAAATTGTACACATTGCAAATACCCGAATAACGTAGAGCACACAATATAGTCCACACGTGTATAATGTTTAGCAACTATCTAATAACATTTCAAAGTTTTCAATGGCATCAACATAATTGTATTCCTCCCTTATAGATATAGTCACTGTATCCACTAACTTAATATTTTGTTCCATGTTGAAGGTATGAAGATGTCCTCTGTGTCATTGTAAAGGTTAACTGTTTTCTGTGTTCTGGTTCTTGGTAGGGTTTCCCTTGCTCATAGTTGGCTCACCCAAGGCTGATATAACACAATAATGCAAGTTAATTAATGTTAATTCTAAAACACAGTCATACAGCCGATCAATACTGAAAGTATATTTGATTATTAAAATACTCTTTTTTTGAAAGATTTGTTTTGATTATATGTTAAATGAACATGTAGATACCACATTTATCATCATGAGTTAAAATCTTTCATCTCAGTGAAAAGTCTCCAAATGAAGACCGGCACTAAACAACAGCAGTGTATTTTATGGTCCTATTTTATGTTTTTAGAATATAATATTTCAATTTATATCTTCAAAGCAAGTATGAGATACTGTGAATAAAAACTATTTATAAGTCAGTATACACCCCTACGTACTGTATAATTGCCCTCGCTAGTACAGAATCCTTTCTAATGTCTAATATGTTGATGTCTATAATCATGGTAAAAATAAACTGTCACTTGTTTTTCGTCTTAGCCTTTTTGATTTTATAATTGTTGGTGTTGTTTGGTTGATTTAAACGTGTAGCTATGATCCGTTTCTTCTACTTGTGTTGGTATAAACATATCGTAAACATATTACAGAGGTTGCTAAACACTCATTGTACTTGTTCGTGTAGCTACCTGGTCATATAAGACGCATTGAACTTGTAATGCCGCAAATATATTGATATTGTAGAACTCAAAACGCTGTCATAAAATAAATGTTCTCGTACAAGAAGTGTTTCGCTACCTCTCTATTTTTTCTGAGTACTTGTAAGGTCGAGAATCGTTAAATCGCTTTGAATGCGCTCTCGCTTCTAACGGCCGGTATCTAATCCTAACTTTATAGCTAAAGGTTGAAAACTTATTATATGCAAAACGAGAGATGGATTTTTTTCTTTCAAAATTTTACACCATAATTTTGTAAACAGGGAACTCACAAATAGTTTTTATTACCCGTTTGAGCTTACGAAGAGCGTTTTGCATTTACTTGAATTTCACATAAACTTATATATAAGGGGACGGAAAGTACTATTATTTGGCAAATAATTACTTACGTCGGCCGTGTACCAAGTTATCTCTATATAATCAAGAATGGCGGGAAAAACGCATGCAATTGAAACTGACACGTTGTCTTTCATTTCTAGAGCAAAGTCTAAATTAAAATAAGATGCCAAAGAGTTATGATTTATAGTTAAAGTTATGTGTGTGCTGTAGAGATAGAAGACTGAATCCCTTAGCCTATCTTAATCTACTTTATTTTGTGAATACTTAGACATAAAAATGAAACATTCATCCAATGGAGCAAAGAACAAAGAGCGCGTTAGAGAATCGTTTATTTCGATAAAGCTGAGTAATTATTTAAATCTTTGAATTTTAATCGTTCATACAATATATTCTTTTCATGAGTTTAATTATTCATTTTTTTCGACTATACACCACACGCTTTCTATTCATTTTAGTACACAATGACCAAAGGGACGTTAGGACGCTTTACTCATTTGACGTCGCTATGACAACACGGCCATATACAACGCAGTACGCGACTATAATTTTATGAAGTAAGTTTAATATAAACGACAGTGTTCTAAATAACAGCACATTCGTGTTAATTAGTTCTACAAGTGCACCCAAGTTTAAAGTACTCCAAATGAAAAAAAAATTACCTTTTAAGGCCACATTGACAGTATTGTTATTCCCATTTATTATATCGACACATTCGTATGAACTACACAAATATGTGGTAAAATTGCCGACCGTCTCCAAGAGGTACTGCCTTTCTGATGACATTACAGTTTGTGGCATAGGTAATATGTCGTCACGTTTATAACAGGCGTTAGTAAGTACGCATGATATAGATAAATATCGCTCTTTCCTATAATGTATGATAGCGTTATCATTATTTTTACACGTTATCGACTGCTTTTCTGTTTTTTTTCGAAAAAATAATATGTCTCCTCCGGTAATGTTTATACTTGCATTACAAGCTGTCATGCAGCATAGACTTATTTCAGTACGGATAATAATGGCGAAAAAAAAGAAATAAAGGTATTTTTTTATTTTAAGAAATAACAGTCTGAATGGCAGACATCCGTCATGAGTTAGACTAGCCTTCCCCGAAAATGACGCCAAACATTTTTTCTAGTTAAGGTAACTTTGACCTTTTCCTTTGATTTAATCATCCAAACATCAGTCGGTATGATTTATTGATCATAGCCAATGTGGATACTAATAGTTTAAGCTTTGGAAGTTAATGGTCAAATTGGAAATTGGGATGGCAATGCCGAAGACGCGGAGAACGACGCTGGACAATACATCCATGCTTTGCATGGATGCTTTTATCATAACAAACATGTTTTATTCGTTTATATATTAACTTGCATATCGTGTACAGCTATCACGACGGCGCATATAACCACCATCTGAAAGCAAGATGAAAAGTCTGAAAATGATATACCGATATGAAAATGGAAGTATGTTTTAAAAATCGTGGAAGTTGCTTAAATCATTTAAAATGCACTCTTACTACCAAATAAGATTTACCACAATCAATAGTATTGTTTAAATATTCCAAAAGGGATTAATAAATGTCGAAAACAATTGTTCTTATGAAGCATAACGAGTTCAATATGAAAGAAATAAGCAAAAAACACAGTATTTCTACCTTATTAGACGATAGAAGGTCGCAATAAATCTATAAGCATTCACAAATCATTTCATATTTTTTGCGTGTTCAGCTATTAAATACACGGTTGCATTCTTGTTATCAGTAAGTAATATTTTCTATAAATGCATTATTTAGTAACAATGTGTGTATACCACGTGATAAAGTGCGTCATATATGCTACGTCGGAAGGCAACATTTTTCCTAAAATAAAGACTTCAATCAAAGATAACTTTTGTTTTACTACACCATTTTAAATACAACAAAGGGCAGTGTATGCCGCTTACATAGCCCCGCCATCGTGTTATTACAGAAGTTTGATAAGGTTTCATCAAAAACTTCGACAAACCGGTTTCCAAAATAATGTTTTGACAGTGCTCCATCAGACGGCCGTATTGAGAAAAGTGTTTAAATAAACTAAACTTTCAAACAAAATCTAGTTAAAGACCGAAAACGGGGATCCGTAAGCGGCGTAGACTGTGCTGTATTTCATTTAAAATGATGAAGAAATAGTGACGTTATCTTTGTTTTAAGTCTTCATCCGAAGTAAAATATTGCCTTTTGACGTAGCATTTATGACGCAATTCATCACGTGGTATACACACACTGAGTAAGTAGTTAAAGGTTTTCCAGTCAAAATTGATGTTTGTTATACATGTATATTGTATATGTGTTTTGATTTTGAACAAGAGTGTCACTTCAGGACATAGGAGGGAATATCAACCGCCGAATATACACCTTTTCGATGCAGGTCATTTGTCATCACCTAAGGTTGATGTCTAGAAAATGACAGAGAGAAGCTTCGTTGTTGTGTTGTTTCATCTCTGTTTGTTCATAGTGTTTAATTGATTATGTTCCGAAAACAGAGAATAAATTAAATGAACTGCGCAGGGATAGAAATGGAATGCGGATAAAGGCCACCTGCGGGACCGTGTGTTTAATAAACAAATGGTTTGGTATATATGTTGCTTAATCATGTTCCTGTATTGCATATTTTGATACCGGGCATTTCCGGTACATTCCCCTTCACCGTTGAATAATGCCGCAAACACTGTTATTATGAATGTAAACTAAAACTCAGAGGTTTTTCACGTAGACAATGAGGACAAAAAAATGTTGATGGTTTAATAAGATTAAGATATCTATGCGTCTTACATCTTCTTTTATTTATTAAGCTACTTTATTTTAACAACTAAATTGCTTCGAGATTGCACATCATGATTGATATATTATACAATATGCGATTTGATTAACGAGTACTTACTGATACATATATACAATTAATTCATTGAATAAAACCTTTATGGCATACATAATGATTTTTTTTTAATATTATAATGTTAATACACAAGTGTTCTATAAATTTCCTTGTACCCGTTTAGTTATTGTTTTTTTTAATAAAAACAATTAAAGTACCTTAAAGAAATGAAAATCCTTCATTGTGTAAACATTGTTACAGTTAAAAAAGTTTATCGAGTGGTAACGTGATCTATCTTGATTCATTTAACATGGTTAAAGGAAGGTGAAAAATCAGCGTAAAAATTACTCCCTAATTGTGACAAGCTAGCTCGTTGGGGGAATTTAAATGGTGGGGGGCTGTGGGGGGGGGGGAAGCGGCGAGTAAAAATAATGTATGTCACCTGTGTGCAAACTAGAGAATTAATGATCATATAAAGTGTGTATAAATTACAGAATTGATTAACTGTCGTGTTACGCCTGGTAATTTAACACATATTGCGTACAATCAACATCGCTGACATCCAAGGTTGGCGATAATCAAATTTTTTTTAAGTTGAATTTATCCCACTACTAGAACAAGACGTGAACATTATATTTGTCAAAGAAGCAAATGATTTAAATTCAAAGACATATTTATACTTTGTAGACCATTATCTCTGTTAGGTGTCGCGTTCGTGTTCAGGTGCGGAGTACATATCCAAATTTTCTATTATACGAACAACGTTCTTTTGGATTGTTATTGATCTTTGAAGTTAAGTTGTTAAACTAAGAATTTAGCCCGGGTCTGCCTGGTAGATACATATCGTGCATTGGTCTCTAAATGTAGGGCAAATTGAACTGTTTATCATTGCCATCTAATACCTTAAAATCAACTGTCGTCTCTATAATAAATACTGCGATTGTTGTGAATATGGCAATGTTGACAAGAAAATTTTATCAAAATAAATACAATTTTGTGTGTGTTGAATGGTCTAGCAAAATAAGGTAAGAGGGTCATGTTATTTTGTTTTGTATTTGATCATTACACACTATCATTCAATACGTAAACAGTTTTTGACCGTAATCGTGTTATACGTGCATTTCGTTTTGAAAAGAAGTACTCCGAGACTGTTCCTAATCATTTTATCAAAAGAAAATGCACATATATATACATGCGCAGGTCTATTATTGCTCTTGTTTATGATTGGGCGCCTTTACCTCGTTCAGACAATTAACCACAAATATGCAGCTTTGTTTGTTTTATCATATAGAAAGTGAGTCATGTTCACAATCAGTGTAAATATGATAACCTTAGGTTTCTATGTGTGTCTTGCCACGCTAAAAATATATAACGCAACACATGGTTGAATTATTTTTGTTCTAACCTTTCCTTTCTTAACCTTTGATAAGTGTTCGTGCCCACTTCTAAATACATTTGATAGGACTTAAAATGTATGCAAAATTAGGTGTCAATTCAAGTTTTAAAAAGAGATAACAAAATGTTCAGCGTTAGTAGTGTATTATTTAAAAACATATTAAAGCTGAAGACATTATCAGGGAAGTTTAGTATTGAAATGAAATCAAGTAACAAGGTTGTAGTGATTTAAAACGGTGTCAGAAAAATGTGACAGGAATCTATGCTTTACCTGACGATATCAACAATATAAATATCTACACAGAATTAGATCCATACATATTGAAGAATTAACCCAATTGAATGCATGACCCGTTAGGAACTATTTTTAATAGTGTTTAAATATATTATTTAAACTAGTTATGACCCCTTACCATAAACCAGCAATATTCTAGAAAGTGACCAGTGAATACTCTATCGACTGGCCTATATAACGTACATAGTATCTAATTCTGTATAACAATTCGTAGTTGTTATATCAATAACAAATTTGGCAACTGCAGTTACGCGCCAAGATGACATAGCTCAGTATCTAAACACACCTTTGGTTGTATGGTTTTGGGGAATTGAACGTAAGTTTATCGTAAGCGTCTTGTCCGCTACCTGAAATATCGTTAGTTCAGATTACAAACCGAACTCGAAGTTATGTACACATATCAATTTTATCGATAAACACTTCGTTGAAAGAAGGTTTATTTTTTAAGTTTGGTTGTACTTGTTTATTTAAACAAAATGTTCCATCGGTTGTTCGTGCATAAACTGTCACAGATGTGATCTTCAATTGTCGTATTTCAATGTTGCCCAAAGTAGAGCATGCAGGACCCTGATTGTCAAGTCAACAGGTAGAACAATAAAGACATGTCAGTTATCAATAGTCTGTTTTTGAAACAGAAACCACAGAGATGCTTTCTAGGTGACCTTCTACTCTTGGCCTGTTTTCAGTTAAACAATACGCAGATTATTATTTCACGGCCCGGACAGGGTTTATGGAACCTGCGAAACTCTACCTTATCATGGTGAGCATCCATGGCAAGATCTTTGGAAATCCTATAATGCATGCTCAGACAATGATAATTTAAACCTTGAACTCTAAGCGTGACCTTGATCTTTGAGGTGCATATCTGAGACTTGTGTACGACACGCCACCACATAATGGTGAACCGTCTTGGCAAGCTATAATGCATGGTCAAGTTAAAACCCGGTCAAGGTTCAGTCCGGTCAGACGGACGTACACACTGACGCACGCACGGATGGACGCACTGACTTACGTACATACACGGAGCAGCGAAAGCGCCACGAAACGCCTCTTGGCGTATTTTTGTCCCGCCATTTTGCGTATATTCGCATAATATAATATAGAGATATACGAAAAACAGGAAAAGAGGGAAAACACAAATTGATCAACGGGCCTTCAGACGAAACAGCAGGAATAAACAAAACAAAAACTTTAACCTTGAGTCAATCAAATAATTGCTTAAAAACCACATCTGAAAAATATCTGCAATCCTTCATAAACATATAAAAAACGCTATTAGTTAATTATGTTCAAAAACTATTTTAATACAAATAAGAATTAACAAACTACACAATATTTGTTTCCATAATTGATCATAGCTGTATAAGTGACCGTGATATTTTTGAATGGAGTTGTTCTCGAGCAAGAGTGACAATACGAAAGGAACATTTACCAATAGTTCTCACTCGTTCACCGACACGATACTTTTGAAACATACATTAGTGCGAGATAATTAATTCTATAATAATTGGGATGGAATTTAGTATCATCCTTTCTAGAAAAACAGAGACTGCGTAATGTATAAAGTTTTCAGAATTATCTTTATGGCTTACGAGGAGGATGTGTGGCAGTCATAATGCAGCCAATAGAAGCGGATGAAATGGCTTATCTTTCTACAATTATATTTCCTGAAAAATAAATATACGAGGGACAATCGTAAAGTTCCCAGACTGTCCTTATACAATTCGTCTTATTATTCAATCGTTTAAATACTCAGTGATATTAAAATACGATACGTTATACTCCGGTTAACACAATCTTACATATTTTGATAGGTATAAATATATATCACGCCTCCAACATGAATGACGCAACGCCATTGGTCCAGGACTGGTCAAGCGATGACCCCATATTGTTCCATGCATTGTCACCAAATTTATATCGTACCAAAATGGCGTCTATTTTCCGATTCCGATGAATAGATGAAACATTTAAACATGCTAACAGGTTGTCGACGTGATATATACGTTACTTCGCTGTCACCCGATATGGTTTCCTTTGCCCCGTATATCCCATATCGGGTCACCTTCTAAACCCGTAACTTATAATATAATTTATTATTATAGATGTATTTTCTCTCGATTTGTTTTTAAAATTTGGCGCGTTTATGTTATAATTTAAGACATGACGTCACGACGTATCTGGTCAATACTTCTGGAAAGGTTTAGCGTTATGTCCATTATAACGATTGAGAAATCGCAAGTTGAGTATCGCTACCCGGCAACAGTTGCAATGGAAAAAACACCGACGTCATTTCGTACGGAGCAACGTGCAGTGATTAAGTTGTGTGCATGTCCAGGTATGACTAATACAGAAACATTTAAATTCATGTAAAAGAATCCTGCGCATAGGCCGAAGATACGCTAGAGACAATGGTTTCCTTGGATATGAGTGTTTGCAGCATCCTCCACAATCAGTCTAGACCTGGCTCCAACGGATTTCGCGTTGTTCCCTCGGTTAAAGAGTGACCTTCGAGGCCGGAATTCGAATTTCGACAGGAACTGGCGAATGCTGCACGGACGCATATCCGGGGATACGACCCGGTGTGGCTCAGAGATGTTTATGATAAGTTGGTAGAGAGACACTGAAAATGTATCCGTGGGTGCGGCGAATATTTTGAAAAGGCGTAACGTTAAACGCGTTTTATTTGCTATGCAAAGTGTTTTGTGTTGTTCATAGTTATGTGTAATATGGTGATGCTATTTCATTGTATGCTTTTTTTGTTTCCGTTAAATTTTGCAACACCATTTCCAACACATTTGTCAACCGTACTGTTGTATCATCTAGGTTTTAAAGTAAACAGTACCGATATCATTAACAGAGTCCGGGAACTTTACGACTAACCCTCGTATAAGAAGGCAACATAAATACGTTTCATCTACTGCAAAGGCATCTAAGATATATGCCATCGACTGTGTTATACAACATGATATTCAATTTACAATTGGATAAAAAATCAATGGCGACCTATTTATTATATTCAACTATATATTTACCTGTTACATGTACACAAGTATGCATACCCAAATATCAATGAAAGATCGCGGAAGTAAAGTTTTATTAGGTATCTATGTTTAGTTTCAGTAGAATGAAATAAGACCGCAAGTATTGATCGTTAACTGTAGAGATATTACTTTAAAGTTTGAGGTTAAAATTCATTATCATTGTGCTGGGAAGTGTGCTTATTTCATTATGAAACGGAATATAAAGACGTTAACGTTTTGGTACTTCTTAACATTTCTTAGGACGTATGGTAAGTTGTATTTTAATTAATTATTAGGTACACATTTGACACGGATCTTGATTTTTATGTGTCTGGTTTTATTGCATTTCATTCAAATTATAGCATATTTATTATTTACTTCAATGGTTTGAATTTCTGAACACTTTCTACGTTTAACATATTTGAAACTATTAAATAACCGAATCAGCCGTCGGAATTATAATTTCTTATATATGTATAATACATTTTTTCCTATTAAATCGTCTCCCCAGAAGGTTCCACTATATACCAAGAAGACACTGACGGCATTTTTCTAATATAGAATAATATTTCAATGATTAAGCATACATATAACAATTGTCTAATATATATGGCTGGTGATTTTAATGCTCGAACCAAAAATATTTTAAGTTATATACCAAATGACAATCTAAATTATGTATATAATGCAGAGGTAGATTATAACTCGGATTACTATAGTATGCATAGAAACAATAAGGATTCTGAACAATACAATGTATTTAAGAAAGCATTAACTGAATTATGTTGCACTTTGGATGTACATATTATAAATGGTAGACTACATAATGATATAGAGGGGAATATCACATGTTGTGCTAATGAGGGTCGAAGTGTAGTAGATTATCATATAGCTTCATCAGGGTTGTTTCATTACATAAGCTACTTTAATATTGGTGATATAGATAGCTCTCTATGATCACTTTCCTATTGTAACTCAAATTTCAATTCCTATGCGAGGCAATAACGGTACTAATAATATACAAGGGGACCGCGAACCTAATATACAAACGTTTGGTAGTTTTAAATGGAGTGAACGCATGGCAGATAAGTTTCTATTTACTTTTTCTTCTATGATTGATTTACACAGTCGTTCAATTTTAGACTTAGTCGAAATTGATATAGATAGTGCTATTTCTATGTTATTGAATATTTATAAACGAGCGGCGAGTGTCATGCAGTGTTAGAAAAGGATATCGCTTAATAAGTCGGATCAACCAAAATGGTGGGATCGAACTTACAACCAGTTGAAACATACTAAAACAGTATTATGTGCCATTTTAGGCATACCAATGACAAGTTTGATTTTAATATGTATAAAGAAGCACGGTCATCTTTTAAGAACGTATGTAGAAAGAAAACAATTAGATTATTAAAAGCATGCACGTCAGATGTTAATATATAATAGTAGAAACCCAAAGTTATTTTGGTCAACATTAAAGCGATGTACATATAAACAGCCTGAGTCAGTGAGCTCAATTAAGCCTAATGAGTGGTTTGAATATTTTAAATCTTTACTTTTTAAAGACAATCAAGAGTCTGTTGCTGGCTTGGATATTTTTAATACGGCTGCACATATCGAAATTGAAAATTTATTAAACGCACCAATCACAAATGAGGAAATCGAGAAAAGTATAAGGAAATTAAAAGCTGGAATGGCCCATGGTATTGATAGCATAGGCGCTGAATTCTATAAAAATACCATAACATTGATAACGCCTATATTGAATGTAATATTTAATAAAATCTTTTCATCGGGTGGATTTCCGGACAGTTGGAGTACTAGTCTAATTACATCTATCCATAAGTCGGATGCTAAAAACGACACAGCCAACAATCGTTGTATTTCTTTAATTAATGTTATATATAAGATATTTTAAAGTACTGTTACAGAAAGAATCATAGAATGAACAGAGCAATACAGTGTTATAGATGAATATCGAGATCAATCTTGTTTTGTAAACAAAGTCTAAACACATTCAGAGCTAATTCCTGTAACTCTAAAATGGGGCTGCCAATCTAGATAACATGAACACAAACTTGAGAATCTGAGAACCATTTCACCTTATGATTTGCTAAAGAATGTTCATACGCTCTCAGTGCCAAAAATACAGCCTTCATTGAACTTTTATCCTTGTCATCTTCTGACCACATGTCGTGAAATACAAAACCTGGCATATTGACAATATGCGCTCCACATGCGAAACTACTAGCATCGAAATACACTTCTAGCGTATATACAGCAGTGCATTTACCCAATTTTCTGTAATTTAAATTGTCTACATGTTCGAGCCAGAATCTAATCTCAGAAATACACGGACAGTCTATTTCTAAACTGAATGGGAAATCCCAACTAGTCCTTGAACAAATTTGAATGTACATAAATCTAGTCATAAGCCGTGCAATATTGCCAATAACCGGCATCATAGAAATTACTTTCCCGGTGCACTTCGCTAAACTCCTAGCAGAAAAAATAGGAAGAGAATTTAAAAATTCCAAAAGCAACATTTTAAAATCTTCAATTCTACGTTCTAGAATGCTAATAGAGTAGTCAATGCTATTCCACAACAAGCCAATCCACTCTAGATTTTGAACCGGTAACCAGACTGACTTTTCATCATTTATAATAAGCCCTGCCTGATTGAGGCTATCTTTCACAAATATTGCATCGCGTGTAGCTAAATCACAACTCTTGTTAGTCCCCCACCCATCATCAAGAAACATAACAATTTTGATACCGTTGAATCTCCAGAACTTTACCATTTCACGCAATGCCTTACTGAAAATAAAAGGAGCGCTCGACAAACCGAAAGCAACCACAGAGTAGCAGTAGTATTTTCCTTCTAAACTGAAACCCAGAAATATTTTATGTTCTGGGAATATATCGATATGATAATAACCTTTAGACAAATCAAATTTGTAACAATACGAGTCTTTTTCAAAATATTCGACTCCTACTTTCCAATCTTCAAATGTCATCTTTTCCTTCCAAATATATTTATTTACTATTCTGAGATCTAAAATAAGTCGTTTCTTACCCGATTTGTTTAAAGAAACACTTAAAGGACTGACTACATGAGGTAGAAAATCTG
Organism: Mya arenaria; assembly: GCF_026914265.1. Taxonomy (NCBI): domain Eukaryota; kingdom Metazoa; phylum Mollusca; class Bivalvia; order Myida; family Myidae; genus Mya; species Mya arenaria. The sequence goes on along the minus strand of NC_069126.1, from coordinate 49,216,338 downwards.
TTTTTTCTATAAAACCGTTTTTCAACATGTCATCAATAGATTCTTTAACAAATTAAATATTTGAAAGAGCTGACTGATTTTTTTTTTTTGAAAACGATGTTTCCGGCATTGAAATGAAAGGAATTTTATAGCCGTTTTCAATAACATCTATTATATCAGGGTTTGTGCCGATAGTCTTCCAATAGTGTACATTGTTTTTAAGGCTGCCTTTAACCAAAGATGTTTTGATGGGAGAATCAGATTCAAACTAAAAACAATGATCTTGATTACAAATATTGAATTAATACTCATCATTTAGTGGCTGAGTGTGCTCCTGTGGGCTTGACATCACGGTTGGCTGACTGGTTAATCTGGCTAGCCACTCGCACTCGCGCCGGAAGTGACCCCGTTTTCCACATGCGAAGCAGATGACTTTATCTGGCGTTCTAGAATAAGGTTGCTGGGGTTGATACTGGTCTTGATAGGGACTGTAGGTCCGAAAAAGATCCCGCATGCCCGTAGCCATGGGCCGTGAGGGGAAGATGGGCCCCGCACCGGAAGAACGTCCCGGGTATCCAAAGGTTGCCGCTGGTGCTGGCCTCCGCTCCATACGATCAGGGAGAAAAGAAAGAGAATCAGCATTTGTAGGATTACCCTTTTTAAGTTTTCTGACAGCCTTGGCTTCAGCCCTTTTGATTTTACGCTCGTCATCGCTATCAGAGCCCAATTCTGGGGTTTCATATTCTTTGACTGTGGCCCAGCCACCAGGGGAATTGTCCGCCAAACGAATAAGTTTGTTTCTATGTTTAATTTTCCTTAGCGCTTCTTAAGCTTTTTCTTTATTTGAATCAAGGCTGTCAGAATCCACGATAAAGTGTAACAAGTTTGAAATGTCAGTATTGAACTGAAACTGAATTTTGCAGGAGGTATTCTTGAAATAAGGAATTTTATCTTTTTCCTTTTGTATGCAACTTGTACTCGTTAGCTCTTGTTTTAATGTTGAAAGTTTCGTGTCAAAATAAAATCTGAATAAATCAAAAGCTCCAAACAAATCTCCTTCTCTATCCCCCGAGGGCCCAGGCCTACCCATATCTCCGCTGTAACTTGCTCCAGGGTCTCTATCATTCAAGGTCTCCGAGTCCCTGCTACGAGATGTGCAAACAGGCTCCTTGCCACGTTGTACTTCCGGTCTCCTGCTACGGTCTTCCGGCTGGATAGACTGGCCCAAGGAAATAGACGAAAGCTGCCTATGGCTAAACTCAAGCTGATCTTGGTCATTTATTCCCGCAGAGTCAAATGACATCTTCCCGAAGTGAATACCAAAGATTAAGAAAAAACTCGAGATTTGACAATTTGCAATGTTTTCTCTATCCCGTCTGAGCGTCGAATAACCAATTCAGTTCAGTAAATGCACGAGGAAAACTCCTGATTTACGCACGAGTAACCAGACCTATACCTAATAGTACTTTAATAATCCTATACCGCAATAAAAATAAATACATTCAATTTAAGCCAGTGATGTGGTCATTTGAGGCAACTTAGTTCAAAACTACTAGTCGGTGATATATATATATATATATATCAAATATCTAAGGTCTAAGTGTAATGGTTTTTGGTATGAATATGTATTTTTTTTTCAAATATGTGTGTTTGTAAAACAATTGACTCCTTGGTTGTGGCCAGTTTTGATTCCGGGAAAGCAATATGAATATACTTGGCTTCCTTCCTTTGATTGAATTACTACCGAGCTATAAAAAAAGACAATGCTATTATTTCCAATTAAACACTCTAACGTTAAAATATAAATTGCTAAGTACATCATATACCGCTTGCTTAATACTTATTGTTCAATTATTCATCAATTATTTTATTAAGGCTCTTCCGTAGATTGTTGACATGACTGACTGTACTTGTGTTAATAATTGATATTTGGAAATTATAGTTTATTAATAACATTCGGATCCTTAACACTCATTTTACAAATATATCAAATATAATAGAAAAAATGCCCTTTAATCCCGAACGTTTTAATAAACTAAAATATGACCTAAACGTTAAATTAGGGCACACAACGTTCAAATTGAATTATATAACACCCCTTGAGGTAACACAGATCATTGATAAACTTGATATGATTAAATCAATTGTGATATATGAGATTGGCCCTAGAATAATTAAATATGCGATGACTTCATCACACCATGCATTGCGTCTATTATAATTAACATTTTGAATACTGCACGTGTATTACCATTGTTTAAATTAGGATGTTAGGATGAACCAAGTAACTATCGTCCAAGTTCGATATTGCCAACAAATGTTGCACAGTGCAAACCAAGCTGAAGATTACTTTCATTCTACAAACATTATACACACTAAACAGTCTGGATTTAGAAAAAAAAACATTCATGTTGCACAGCGTTAACAAGTTTACTAGATGCATGGGTAAAAGATATTGACAGTTGCAAAATCTAAATCCAAGTGTATGGTTATCGGAACTATACATAAAACAAAACAAGTTATTAAATTAAATCTTACATGCGATAAAACAGCATTTGAAAATGTGACTGCGCAAAAACTACTTGAAATCTATATAGTTAATAACCTAAAATGGCGTCCGGAAATAGAAATAGTTTGCAAAACAAACTACAGTAAAATTTCACTTTTGAAACTTCTATTGTTCTACCTCAGTGATGAGATGAAACGTTTGTTTCACAATGCATATATCCTTCCAATATTAGATTTTTCTTGTCATATTTGGGGCAAAGGAAACTCCAGTTAATTACATAAAATCCTTGCAAAATAGGGCAAAAAAATCCTAAACGATCATCTTTTAACGGATTGCTACAAGAACTTCAGTGGCTAACGTTTACAGACAGATGTAAATATAACTGTGCAACCCTTGTCTATAATACCCTTAACGGAAAGTCCCCGAGGTATATGTCTGAATTGCTAATCTTTGCAAATAATGAACGCTTTTAGTGGGGCGGCTAAGCATAAGATCATGCACTTTGGGTTAAAAGCATGAAACTTGGCACACGTATAAATTATTCCCTACTGATTATTTTTATATATGAACGAAATTCAGCAGCGTTCCCTAGTGACCCTGGCAACCATTTTTCAAAATGGCCGCCAAAATGGCCTACCAATTCTTCAAATGCTTTTATCTTTGTAACTATATGTCATAACCTCACGTTCTTGGTATCTAATTTACAGATTTAAGACCAAGAAATCCATTGGGCACAAAAAAAAATGATGTATGAAGTATTTTTGTTCCAGATTTAATCTTTTTATCATTTAAAATGGCCATTTTTGTCAACATCACCGACGAATATTAAACGCTCATAATCCTGGTATCTAGGAAATCTAAAAAAAATACTGAATCCAAAATTGTATAATATATGGTATTTTCCTAGTAATCTTTCTTACTTAACGATTGTCTTCCAACGTGGGACAAAAGGCTACAACGGCATTCCCTTATGGTCGAGTTTAACCATTCCATGTTTCTGTTCTAAAAACGACCATGTCGTATAGCTCTGTCACCACTGTTTTTATCATGTTGTTAAACCCTTACCTTTCTTTGGCCATCCATTTAATGTCTGTCTCATGATCAGACCAGCTCCTGTTGTTACTTTTGTACAATTGGGGCTTTCATGTCAATGCTCCTTGAATTCGCACATTCGGATACCATAGTAAAACACTCGATGAATGTAGTTAAGGCTGCAACAGAATACCTCAACACTCGACGAAATCCAGTGCTAGTAATGATTTATCCACTGTTTGCAATAACACAATCATTACAGTGCAACACATGGAAAATATGAATATATTATCATGGTTGATACACATTGAGATACACATTGAGATGACAGCATTCAATGTCTTTGGCAACTGACTTGATGTAAGTGTTTAGGCAACTGCCATCTTTAATGCCGGGATTGCAACAAGTGGAGTCGATGACTCCACATTGAAAGCCATACATTTAACCAGGGCAAAGCATGCCTAACAGATAACAGCTGCGGACATCTGAATCCTGCGGCATGATGCCTACGATAAATACAAAGAAGCTATCATAGCGGGAGAAAACTTACTGAATTTCACACAGACTGGTGTGACAAGATGAAGGCTGGGCAACCGTAGTTTAAATATTGGTCCGTTGTGCTTGAAATGGATCTTTATATATTTTAGATCATAGAATCAATTATGACAAGAAATTGTCTGAGCTACCGCGTGCAATGGTCATTGCAGGGTATTCAGCTTTGACCATATCAATTATGCTAGATGGCTCTCGGTGCATATCAGAGACATATACTCTCTTTTAGAAATGTACCCTGCCATTTGCAAAGAGTTTTTCGCAGGAAAATTAATTCCACACAAAACAAGCCTTCTATAATCAGCCATGACACTTTATCAAGCACTGGCAAATGCCAATGTGAAAGGTAATGGCTTGACTGTCGGCTTGACGGACAGTCCATATGCAATACAACGCTAGATGTGTGTAGGCCTCGAAATATTTAAAACGGTGGCAAAGTTTGAAGATGACACCAATCATGGTTCACCTGACATTTGAACTACAGCTGTTCTAACCTCATCTGCCTAGTGAAGGCTCTTGTTGAGATCTTTGAAGAAATTGGAAATCCTTTTAACGAGAACAGTGGCGACTTGCTTACACTGGACACAAAGCTCATTATAGACTCTGAGGTACATACAATACATATGTATTCAAACTTTATGACAGGCTTACTAAATGTTTTTTATACCTAAAACGTTTTAATACCTACAAAGCAAAGCAAAGTTAGACAAATAGGAACATTCTTATTCATGAAATAAATTAATTCTATTTAGTTAAGAATTGACATAAGTCTTTAAATGAATTATATTAAAACTTGTGGAATAGTCAAGCAGGCTATTTTTTGTTCGAAGTTTTTTTTAACCTTTTCTGTTCAAGGTAACATAATGAAAAGCTAGTTATCAAGTCTGTTGAATATTAGAATTTTACTGATCCCTTAAAAATTTGTACCAATATTTTTAATTCTTATATAATGTAGTGAAATTGTGTTATAAACATCCAAATAGTAAATTATCCTATAAAAATATATTTCTCTGATAAAATTCTTTAGTACACCTGAAAGCATATTATAGAAAGCCATAATGCATTTCATTTGTTATATGTTCTTTTCCAATGATTTTTTTTCTATATTTAAACAACATCATTTATTTTGGAACAGATGCCTTCATCAAACAGGAATATTTTTGCAGATCAACACAGAAAAGTTTGCTGCACAACATCTGCATTGATAGAGGAGTGTAGTTTGATGGACAGATTAAAGATGCGCCAGAAAATACACCACCTTACTTGTGGCCAGTTAGACCCCAATGCCCGGAGGGCAGGAGCAGCCCTCATTGCCAGATTTCAATATAAATACCCTGGATGTGTTAGACATCCAAAACATTTATTGTTACTTTTGTGTGTCTTCACAAGTGTCAAAATGCTTACCATTCCATTTTATTGAACATTTTGCTATTAAATTTATAACATTGAATTTTTATATTTTTCTTGTAAGCATTGTTAACTTAAAAATTACTTTGATTTTGTAATGATCTGTCGAATGATGTTTCTCTTATTTATGTAATGTGATTTTTGTTCCGATTTCTTGTCCACTTATGAATTTATTAATTTGATATGTATATATACGTATGGACATAATGTATATGTATGGTTAAACCGTCTATTATCAGTCTTGTTTCCTAAGTCACCATTACTGAGTGTTGATAGTGTTTATATATATAAAAAACGTTCAGAGATAATGTTTATATCATTATACTATAAAGAAATAATACCAAAGTTTCAAACATAGTAAATGTTTAATATATACTGTATGAGTCGTGCCAGTCGATGTACAAATGTATAAACAAACGAAATAACGTTTCACAAATACATTTGCACTTTCATTATGGCCGGTGATAAATTGAAATTGTTTGCATTTTAAAATGCAATTATTATTTTATAAAATTTGTAGTCTTCAGATCTAATGCCATAATTGCCTTTTTTTAAAGAGAATAACCAACGGTCTTTACTTTTTTACTTATTGTTGATAAAATGCATAAATACATTTGATACAGTTTTGTCGATTAGAAATATGCATATGCATTCATGAGGGTGACTCTCGCATACCTAGCTATTATCACTGTTTCGAAATCAATATCTTAATTAAACCTGCGTAAAAACACGTAGTGGGACGCCTGTGAATACAAACACTAGTTCACAATACTAATGCTCCGATCATTAGCAATTGTAAATAAATTCAATCACTGCGTTTGTATCTACGTATTGTACACATATTTAACTTCACGAAAACAATGGCCCTAATTTATTTGAATTGTTGTCGTTACGATTGCATGTCTTTTTTAAATAATTTCACAGCATGTATAGATGTCGTCCTTTCAACGGACCGTGAATTTGCCACAGAAAATTCAACGTTGACATTCAGTTGCTCAACAGCGACACACTATGAATATGTCGGCTTCTCAAACAATACAATTTCCATTAATCAGATACGTTATTATAATGGTGTTTGTGAAACGGCAATAACAAGCGCGTCTTGTTCCTGTGTAAACCTCACGACGTACATGTGTACAACGAACACTCTAACCAGATTGAATAACAATGAGCGATGGCAATGCATAGCAATTCGGAATGGCATTGGAACCAAAAGTAACGACGTTTATATCGTTGTAAAAGGTAAACATTTTGTTTTTTGATTATCTTGGCAATTACTTTTGTATTGCTTCTGTTGATGTAGCGAAACTTATCACGATATGTGATTGAAATAAGCACAATCTCTATAAACAGTATTAAACGGTTTGTGGTTGAAAGTGGGAAGCTTACAATCGTTATAAAATCGGCATACAAACCCACAACCCGCATACCGAGTTAAGTGGTAATAGGGCAGAACCTGAATTTTTCATAACGTTTATAATCGATATAAAGAATACCTTTAGTATAATAAATTCAAATCATTTTAATATATTGCCTTTTAATAACTAATTTTGTTTTTAACACAAACAATGTTAAAGCAAATTTTTACTTACACCATTGTGAGTTTTAAAATGTTATTTTAATAGTACCAATTAGATTGGCTACAATAAACCCAGACGTGCACGATCCAATGACAGTTAACGAAGGGGATATACTGCGGCTAATATGCGAAGCACCACATGGTATACCTGCGGCAAATATCAGCTGGTACCAGGACAATAAAATAGATGGCTTCCTCGGCGAAGATAATATCTTAAATTCTTCGAAAATTGAGGTTATTGTGAATATTGACAGAACATACACCACTAAGAGCACCCTAACGTACCTTGTAAGCAGAGGAAAACACGCCATAGGTGTGTATTGCAATGCAAGTAATGAAGAGAACCACCAAGTATCAAGCAAAATGATTCGTCTTGATGTAAGATGTAAGTTCGTATACACTTAGATATAATATTGATGTTAGTTTTACTTTTATACAAATAAATTAAATATAAAGGCTGCAAAATGATACATGCACATACGCACGGGCGCAAGTTTTGTTTTAATTGCTGTGTGAAATGTGTCATTTTATCTCGGAAGTTCAGGGCTGATATATAATATATACACATTGATAAGTAAAGTGCTAATTCACGAGGAAAACGTGTGTGTTAATTTCACTGACTCTACATATAAAAGAGGAGTATCCGGAACGTCTTTAAGTTGTCTTGAGCGCCGTACAAAATGTAATCTGCATGTCATACAATAATTTTAGACCTACCAGAGAAGCTCGTATACATAAATGGTCACCAAAGTTATGGAGCTTTCTACATGATTCGGAATTCTGCCACAGAACAGAATCTGCAGTGTTCTGTTCATGGTGGAAATCCACTCGCAAACCTGTCATGGTCATGTTACAATGGCACTCAGATTGACATGAATATCCTATCCGGTGCTGTCAGCATTGTGTCTTGGTTTGCTGGTGAATGGAATGACTCGACGTGCACTTGTCTTGCCTCTCACGTTCTTGGGTGGTCTCAGTTTCATGCAGTGTCCGTTCACGTCCTATGTAAGTTATCACATAAACTATTTCATGACTGTCTAAATAAATCACCGGTCTGTACTTTACTATTTGACCGGTCAATATTTCGAAAACTAGTAAACAGTTCGAATTGTATTCTGATTATATATTCATTTTGTGTATAGGATACAAAATTTATTGACTTAGTTTTCAATAAATTACCAAGTATGATCGGAAAAACTATTCTGGTACCAAAACATCTTTGAAAATGCGAGTTCGATGTTAGCCGGCTCGTACATCATGTTTTGAAACACGAGTGTATTTACATTTGCCTGGTAAAACAGTCAATCGAAGATATAATGTTCAGTAATAATTGTCGGAAACCGGTACACTTTTAGTGGAATGATGGCACTTTCATGATCGAATATTATTGCGTATACTGTGAAACATATATAGTGTCTTGTAACCAAGCACTTATTGAATTCATTGAACGTCTAAATTGAAATCGATTGAAGAAATAACAACAGTGAAGTATTGCCAGAATCCGATACGCAAGCCATACCTATACATGTATATTATTGCACTGATTAAAGGCGTTAATGATAACTATTAGTATGGCAAATAGTATGTGTCTGTTTCAGTTCAACCGACTCAAATAAAATGCAAGGTCGGTACAGAAACACTGTCCCCGGGTATTTTAAACGTCACAATATTTTCAAATGTTACATTAGCTTGCGAAAGCTTCGGCAATCCTAAACCAAACATTTACACCTGGATATGGCCCACAAATAATACATCTATGGGACAACTTCTATCGTTTATGAATATTCAACGTCGGTTTCAAGGAAGTTACACTCTGTTGGTCGAAAATGTAATGAGCCCGAGCATTGGACCGACCATCAAGGGATATGCTAATGCATCATTTGAAATGCATGTTCAATGTAAGTACGTACAGTTTGTGTGTATAATGTATATGAGTATATGCTGTGCTAAAAATCTTTATATCTTTTAAAACAACCTTTCCATGTTTTTCTTTCCAAAGAACAAGATACGTAGTGTTAAGTCTATCAAAAGTGTGTCATAATATTTCTTAGACCAAATTGTTGATTCAAACTCCTTGTATTTACTATACAACCATATAAATTAAGTGTTTTTGAGTCATCCTACCATATGTTGACCAACATGACAAATTCACTGCTTGTTCCATTTAGGAGAGCAGCCTTTAATCGAAACCCTAAAGGACATCACACTTTAAAGTCGTGTATTGCCTTTTCACACATATTTTCAATTTCTGTATACAGATCACCCAGTCAAACCTCACTTCAAATATGAAACAAATAACCTAATTATAACAACGAACAGCATTTCGGTAATAAGGAATGAAGAGATAAGCATTGCCTGTATTGCTGACGGAAATCCGCCACCAACTTACACTTGGTCAACAGGACATGCGGGGAAAATACTCACTACAGCTTTCACCAGTGATACATACGTATCATGTGAAGTTTCTAATACATTATACCCTAGTGGTTACCAAAGTAATCAAGCTTCGGAGGATTCAAGTATCAAAATAAACGTTTTATGTACGTATGGAATTATACATATTTTCAACACAATTGTGTTAAATTCTATTTTAACTTTGTTATGGATTATAAAATGCTAATAAAGGCTAATTGCAGAATAACACTATTTTCTTCACCACGAGGTTATGTTTCCGCTACTGCTGAATAAGTCTCTATAACGTTATTTGTTGTTGGGTTTTCATCATTATGGTGAGTTACTTATCCCTTGTTTTGTATTCAGATCCGCCAGATACTCCTGTTTTGTGGATTAATTCAACGTGCATAAAAAACTCCCCGATAGAACAAAATGTTATTCGAGTATTAGAACTTGATCGAGTGAGAGTGGAATGTGTTGCTGCTGGAAATCCGGAACCAACTTGCCAATGGACCAATCATTCACAATCGTGTACACTTGATATTACAAAAGCCTCTAAAGAAGACAAAGGAACTTATGTTTGCATTGCTTCCAACCTAATGAACACATCATACGGAAGTACAGATGTTGGACGAAATAATTCATCGTTTTATCTTGATATATTGTGTCAGTTTACTTTTCTGTAGTTGTTCACATTAGTATTGTGCAGAATAAATAATGATGAATAACTACTTTGGAAATAACGTCCGTTTATTTAAAATTAAGCATGGTGCATAATTACGAACCGCATGATTGCACTGATCTGGAGTATTTAATCGAGATGCAGTAAACAAAAAGAACATGTTGAGTATGGGATACTTGATTGTTAAAATGATCCAGTTTTAAATAATTGCTCCGTTTAAATTTATGCTGCACAAAAAGTGATTTAAAACAATAAAGTGCTCATAATGAAATTGACATGTCTGTCACAGAGATTGTCCGCAAAATGGGCCTCAATTTGTAAATCATAAATGTTGTATTGAAATTTACTTTAAAAAAAACAACCTTTATTTTCGGCCAATTCACTTGCATTTATGGATCATTGATAATTAAACAAAATCAAGTTTCAATTTTCGCGGGTGTTAACAGGTTCATTGATAGTCAATGAAACAGACACTTTAGATATCGTTGTGCTTTAGAAAATTCTACTGTAAATTAAAATGGTTCAATTCACTAACGAGGTTCTGCTTTCAAAGAGCATTGAAGAGTATTTGTTGATAAAATTGTAAATCATTTTCAGATCCACCAAGAATAACAAACCTTAATGCATTTGTTAAGGTCCTTGAGGGTGTTCACTTCAGTTTCACTTGTGAAGCAGAGCCGGGAAATTCAAAGGAAACATCTTATTTTTGGACAAGTCAACAACTGCCTGGAATAAATATATTTGGTCAATACCTCATTATACAGAATATTTCTCGAGCCGATGATGGCATATATACATGTTTTGCACGAAATGTAATGCAACCGTCTGGATGTATGGAAATTAACGGAAGCGATGTGAAAAATATTACTATCGATGTTCAATGTATGTATTTTAGTTTAACTTTAACTTGTAAAATATTAACCTTTGATTGAACGCTTAGATGAGATAGTATTAAGGCCTTTGCCGAATACCGTTGGACAAACAAATCCAAAAACACAGATACAATGATAATTGAGCCTCTTGTATATGTATTAATCATAGCACCTAAACACAACGCCATTTGGTGTTGCTATTATTATTATTACAATAATCACATTACTTTTACAGAATTGCTCTCGCAAATCTCCCAATGAATAAAATTCTGTTCGTAGCTGGTTACATTTTCTTTGTTGATTTTTATGCTCTTAACATCGTAAGAGCAGTGTATTACTTATACTTATATTAGTTCGCAAATACTACTGAACACAGTGATTGAAATTGATAAATATTAATAAACGTTTTTTAATTTGTAGATAAGGCTTCAATCATTACGTTTACTGCTATGAATACTACTACTACAACTACAGTTCACCATGGGGATGAAGTAAGGTTTGCATGTGAAGTAGACAGTGACCCACCTGCTGATATCAGGATATTATCAACAAATGGATCGATTTTAAAGAATATCAATGACAATTATCTGTTATCTTACACCAAGAACAGTTCATGCTTAGAGGACATTGGTCAGTTTACTTGTATATCAGCAAACAAGCATAACCGTGGGCAACCCGACAAAAGAAACGTCTCAGTAGATGTTAAATGTAAGTGCTCACTAGCATTGAATCAGAATAATTACTTTTTAGAAAGAGTAAAATATGTTTATTTAACTAAAAATAATATTTTTTCATCAAAAACTTCAAAACGACTGTATATTACGCGTAGGTCTACCAATCAGAAAATGTTCAGTTTTTCGTTCTGACCATGTCGGCCTGATAACGACTTGTCGTCTGTTTTAATTCTTCTGAACTGTTTCATTGACATTATATTTACAGGTTCACCTTTATATCGACCGAATTACTTTCAAAATTCAACTTTCAAAACTAGACCGGGAACAAAGATAAAACTTCATTTCAGTGTATTTTCGAACCCTCCACCAACCCAGTTTATATGGACAAATATTTCAAACAGTATGCAACTTCCGAATGACACAACATCTGACAGAGTTATTATCAACACTTCAGATGACATGTCATCTTCTCTCATTATAACAAGCGCGGAACCCTGGGACTCCGGCAATTACTCTGTAAGGGTTGAAAACGAAATTGGCAGCATGGTCGAAACGTTTCACATTATTGTAGACAGTAAGTGACATGTATGTATTTTTGCATTTCTGGTTGCATAATTTCATCGACATGAGCAAAATATACAAAAATATATGAGCGTATTATATTATAAATCTGAAAATACCGTTACTCAAAACCTTACTTTACTTGTGAATATCACTTCAACTGTACGTCGAAATATGCTAACAGAAGGTTTTAAAACAACTTATGCGTAATCATATTATAATCATGTTTCTTACAGTCAAATCAAATACACACATTTCCATTAAGCGTATTGTGAGAATAAAGCTAGCATGAACACAATACTTCTAAATCAGTCAAATAATATCAATTCACTTCAAGGACCAACTCCCTGTATTTAGCATTCAAGTAACAAGATATCAAAGCAAGTTTTTCAATGTGTTATTTGCAATGCAGAAAATGTAATCTACTGTGAGTATAACTACCTACATGTCGGATACTCCGATAAAATGTACGGAGAATGTGTAAGGGTATGCCACTTTGTTCTTAACAAAGCATGCTTGAACTTAGGCGAAATATGGCATATGATTAAGAAGAAATATGGCTGAAAATATACTTCCGCGAAAGAGGCAACTTTTCTTTCATAGGGTGTTTCTAGAGACGGATATAGTACACATTGTTATGTTAACTTACAGGATAGGAATTTATTTAGACGGACACAATATCGTACAACTTTTAAAACAAAAAAGGTCATATAAAGGATAACAACATACTATACTTGGTAAAAATGTAAATGATTCTATTAATACTTATAAATGTACATCTTTGTGAATAACAATGATCCACGTTTTAAAGAAACAACAACATTCATTATCATTTTAATTAGCTCGTTTTATTTTTCATCTTCCAAAAGCCTTAGCGTTGTTGGCATCGCCACCGACTTGCTGGTCATATTTCAAACAGTTCATGTTGCACATAGAGTAGTATAGACATTATTATCATGCTTAACATGACCCCTGGAAGAAATGCCATATAGTCGTATGAAAACGATCTTCATACAATCCTTTTAAAACTACAAAGTATACGAGTTTTATCGTTATATATTGCATCAAAACTTTAAATCTACACCGGAATGTTTGCAAACGATGACTGTTCTTAATTGTTCACCATTTAAAAATGTGTCTAGGTAACCCTGAGCCTGACGGTGAAACCTATACGTCACCCACTTCTGACAATGGTACTGGATCAGTGGTAGGAGGTATAGTCGGGGCTGTGAGCTTTGTGGTAGCTGTAGCAATTCTCATTGCTATTTTCTTCTATAAAAAACGGCAATGTCATCACGGTGAGTATACTACAAGACAAAGACTTGGATTTAATGTTGACTATCATTAGCTAGAATTTCTCTCTATGTTCAAAATCAGGGCCTGGCACCGTTCATGGGTTTCGACAAATTGTTCCAATTTTAAATATCTACGTACAAATAATGCTTCAACATAAAGTAGAGAAAGCTAGATATACATCGTGTATCAGATATAGCATCTCACGTACGTACAACTTATCATTTACTCATTATTGTGTCATTAAGATGTATATATTATACAAATTTAAGTACACTGAAGTCTTTCCAAAACAAGTTTTGAAATACGAAAAATTATCCAGTTGAGTAAGCTCCTTGTAGATTGCTAAGTCAAATATATTGATCACACTATCTTGTACACGCTACCCGAAGATTCATTGCATAGACATTATTTAACTATTGTGCAATGTTTCCGATTATTTGTCGCCTTGTCTTGTTTTCAATGCCATTTTAAAATTGTCAAGTCTAGAACAAGAATCGTTGTTCGAGATGTACAACGCGGTGTCTAACAATCATAAGTACATGGAGGGATCTAAATAAACGTTTCTGGACAATCTTGATATGTACTAAAAGACGAATGACTATACTTAGTTACTTTAATAAAATACATAATATTAAAGTGATTCTTCTGATTATTTTGCAATTGTCGGGTTCTGAATTCCAGACGGTGACCGACGAAGAGATGGAAGTGCCTTGAAAGATGATACCCGGTATATCTTAACGTTTTAAACTTTGTAATGATCGCAGTAGTGCATTACAATGATCTGCAATACTATAGTATACACTCTAACATGGATTACTCCAATACTCAACGGATATATTGTTTATTTCAGATACGAAGATCTTACAATGGCTTACACAAGAACGCCTACCGATTATTCTGACCTTGGTATTTATGAATGTCTTTCCTTCCTGGTATTATGATTCCATATCAGGGTGTTGCCATGATTGGAAAGAAAAAATGTTATCGTTACTTTTATATGTACATGTAGTCAACGTTAACAAAACAAAGAAAAGCTCAATATACAGTTATTTACACATTTTTATTGTTTCACTTGAATGTCTTAGCGTCATGGAATAGTTAAAATGTAACACTCAAAATAGGACTTTATTTTTACATATGATAAAGTAGACAGGTTCGGATTTAAACCTTTGCAAAAAAGCAGCAAATACCGAGTGAAAATGGCAAATCAGGAATGGATTCGTACAAATCAAGAAGATCACCTGATATAAAGAGATTAAACAAAAATTAATTCATTGCAATTTCTTTCATTTTTGTCAACTATCTGAGTCCTAGTCACAAGTCTTAGACCTTTGTTACAAAGTTTATGATGTCTTTTTTATGCATGGTCTGTCTTTTTTGTACAAGGTTTTGACTTCAGATGTTTTTGTATTTAGTGCACATTAAAAGTGGAAAAACTGGCGCATTTGTATATGGTTACACATATTTGTACATGTAATTTCGGAGAAAGTCAACACTTCATTTAGTATAAAAAAGGTATTTTATGCTCATTCGAAATCATTAAACATGTTTAATATCACTAAACCCGAGGATGTGTTATACAATTTCTTGCAACAAAACTACTATATTAACTATTTAAGAATATATGAATGCTTCAAGAATATATAAAACACTATGATATGTCTAGATAAATCGACGAATCATTCAATACTAACTTACCAGTATAGTTATGTTTAAGCCTGCGATTGTGATCATTTGAACGCACACAATGCACCAATGTGTCTCGGTTTCATTATGACTGATCACTGATGTCAATAACAAACGTAAATTGCGACTGATATCCCTTCGTAGCAGACTGAAGCGATTTCCATCATACTAAACGGTTTCGATTGATATAACTGCTTTGTGATTAGTCTATACGCCATTGAGAACTTCATTTTGCTGTGTATATGGTTAATACGCTATGACTGCTGTCTCTGTAGTGTTCTTGGAAATGTTGAATATTGAAACTGTATTACACCAAACAAATTAAGCAATTAACTTTCCAAACTTTTGAATATCATGTAGTATTCAATTGAGTATCATCTTCAATGAAGCGTTACTAATTAGTGATGTATATTTTCAGACTTCCGATGTAGAACCGGAATTACTACAATGCAAACTAAAACTAAGGAGAGCGATGTATACGAAAACTTAAAACTGACACCAACCAAAAGTAGTGCGTTGACATAAACGTTAGAATTGGACAAGTACATCTCTGTCGTTTTGATTTTTGATGCTGTGTGCCACTTATATTGTGAATGGTTGGATCTTGGTTAGATTGCTATCCAAACTGCCTGTGTTTTGAAAAGTGAATATTCAATTCAATTTGGAATTGGTTCCCTTTATAATTACGTCCTCATAATAAATGTAATATTTATTCTTATAAACATCAGTTATTTAGAAGTATATGGTATTTTCAAACAAATACGCTGCGTTATAGTTGTGGTTGTATCATCGTTGATATAAATTTTAGCGAGATAGCTTAGAGTTTAGATCTATTTATAAAGGAGTATCGGAATACGTTGAATATTCAACTTTGAAATAGAGGTCGGGTTATTCTACTGACCCTCGAGAAGCCTACTTTGAAATGAATTATGAACACAAAACAACTCAATTCAAGTGTCTCTACACTGGCCCAAGATATGCTACAACACGTAAGAATACAAAATTTAAATGTTTCATATCATAACATCTTACCTGTAAGGAAGATGTGCCTAGAGGTTTTCTCGGACCCATATCTCCGGGTATTTTCAACAATTAATCTTATCGCAAACTACAATCTCAAACTTTACCTTATTAGTTAAATAATCTGGTAGAAAAAAACTTAAATAATTGCGATTATTACAACGAATGTGGTTTGTATTACCTTAAAGAATCAACACATTGATACCGAAAAATGCCGTTTCCAAGTTTTGGCTTGGTCAGATACTTAGAAGAGTGAAGTAGACCGGAAAACATTAACATGGTGTGGTAGAGCACACGCATTATTACCTTCCATCACAAATGTAAATCACTATCCTGGACAATTTTCTTCACTCGAAAAAAAAACAACGTTCAATATGGCACATTAAACGGCACGAAACCCGAACTCTTGATGAGTCTGTTACTCGTGTTCGTGAAGTACCAATTTCTATGTGTAGTACACATTCTCAAAAACCAACTACATGCTGTGAAAACTCGCTAACATCGTAATATTTTGACAAGAAACCGATACCGTCTAATACTCACAAGAGTGGTGCAGGCGTATTTTACAGTAGCAGTTGTTGTAGTGGACACTTTTTTTCAAACCAAACAGGTTGTCGGCGCGAAGGGAAAAATGTCCTGGAATGGAACTCGAGAGACAACAAAGACTATACCGTACAAAAACACGCAAGTAGTAGTAGTAGTATTGGTAGTATTTGTAGTATTGGTAGTTGTAGTAGAAGTAGTGGTAGTAGTGGTTAGTAGTGGTATTAGTAGTAGAAGTTGTAGTAGTTGTAGTAGAAGAAGTAGTAGTAGTAGTAGTAGAAGTAGTAGTAGTATCATTAGTAGTAGTAGTAGTAGTAGTAGCAGCAGTAGTAGTAGTAGTAGTAGTAGTAGTAGTAGTAGTAGTAGTAGTAGTAGTAGTAGTAGTAGTAGTAGTAGTAGTAGTAGTAGTAGTAGTAGTAGTAGTAGTAGTAGTAGTAGTAGTAGTAATAGTAGTAGTAGTAGTAGTAGAAGTAGTAGTAGTAGTAGTAGTAGTAGTAGTAGTATGAGTAGTAGTAGTAGTAGTAGTAGTAGTAGCAGTAGCAGTAGCAGTAGCAGTAGCAGCAGCAGCAGCAGCAGCAGTAGCAGTAGCAGTAGTAGTAGTACTCAGTAAATATTTCGCATCCATTGATCTAGTTCCCTTTTTTTAAGAAATTCATTCAATTAATGTGAGTTCATTTTGCAACATTTGCAAGTATACGCGAACATATTTTAACTACATTCAACTAAGTGAAGCTTTTATCCTTTTCACACTGTCACGATATTTTGCCGGACTTTCACGATGTCCGTAGGTAATTATTATCTTCACTCATCATCAACACTTGTACGAGTCTCATTCCATACATCGCGCGCAAGTACGTATGTAATTGTATACGAAATGGTGGGAGTAACAGCATATTGGTACGATTGTATTGGACTTTTGTACAACAATCGCGATTCTGTACGATATAGTGCGATCAGCAGCAATGTACATGAGGCGTTGTACGATAAAAAAACGAGAAGTCTAAGATTTTATTAGCGTTTTTCAACAACAATTTTTGACTTAACAGCTTATTACCACATTACACAAATATAAATCACACACACACGCACACGCACACACACACGCACGCACGCACGCACGCACACACACACTAACGCGCGTGCGTGCACGCAGAGACACACCATGTCATCCATATTACCCATTGATTCGTGTTTCAGACCAATTTAGCGAGTAAATAGAAATGTGAATGGTATGGCTCCGGGCGGCACCTGGACAAATATCCTTGTAATAATTGATATACTAGTTAACCATTGGCCTCTTTCCTGTTGTCCACTGGTTTGACATAGACCTAGGGTGGCCGACTCTTTGCCCGATTCCTATGTAGCCAGCCTAAAATGCAAGGTAATTCATCTGTGCCATCACCGGATAGGCATAGACTGCAACGTGCATATGGCGATGTTGTCCCCTTGCTCGCTTGCAAGAGCATTTCCCTAACATATATGCAAAAGTGCAACAAAATGAGTCAAATAGGCATTGGTTTGCCGTGATCGTGCCTGTATCCCGCATAGCCAGCCTAAGAAAAAAGGTTGTTTACATAAACCATCTCTTTGGTGTAGGCTACCACGTGATATAGGTTTCTCTGATTACCTTGCTCGTTTTCACGAGCACTAGATTAATATATACGTTGGCAGTAATCGTTTGCACTGGTTCAAATTACCTTATGTGTTAAATGATATGTGTTTAACAATCCATGATGATGATGACATCCGCATTTCATAAAACATTAACAAACACAAATATTGACGCTTATTGGTCTAGAGATACCTTAACTTGAGATTAAATTTAAAGCTAAGTATCAAGTTTGTGTGTTGTTGTTAATAAGACAAGCCGATGGCGTGATCAGGACTTATTATGCAGCTTTTCGAGCGTCTGTCTTTTAAACCTTTATCGAAAATGCAGTTTTTCATCCAGTTGTAGATCACCTTAGTACTGAATAATTATTCAAATAATAGCTGAATCATTCGGACAAACCAAATATTAAATGAAAACGAACAAACCTTGAAACTTTGCTAATGTAAGTCCTTGAAGTTATGTGTGCGATATTTTAAACGCAAACATATTATTTAACACGTTTTTAATGTACGCTATTTCCGCCTGATGTGTTATTAAATAAATCATGTTACTATTCAAGCTTGGCATAATTATAACTGCCATCAATTAACTCGCCAGAATAGACTAGTAAGGTTTTTATGCATATATACGTAGTTTTAGTATTAAACCGTAGAACAAACACTATTTAAATTGACAGGCCTATAAACGATTTTACTGACAGCGTAAACATACATAACCGATAAAACTGAATGCAGGAGGAAGTTAATTTCAATTCTTTAGTGAGTTTAAATCACTGTCAAATGTACACAAAACATCACAAGGTTATATAGACAAAGTTTATTTACAAAATAAAAATGTTTGTGACACCAGTTACGATTTTGTGTGTCTTGGCATATTTCAGGATTACTGGTGAGTCGATTTTTGTGTATATTTTAGTTATTCGGTGTTCGATAAATAAAACACTTTCTTTGCTGTGAATGTTTCCTATTTAAATCGAATGTCTTGATCTCAATGTTGAGATGCTCAACTAAATTAAATACAGTGCACTCAATTTATCTAAACAAGAATATCAACAAGATAATTCAAACCTTAGTAAAAGCTGTTCGTTGTAATCATTTCAAAGCTAATAGGTTAATTGTGCGTATATTGATTCCTATGATTTGTTTCAAAACACCATATATTTGAGAGAGAAAAAAAGAGATTCGTTTCCATATTACTGCTCCTGTGGCAATCCCAAACGGTGCATATTGTAGCACAATGCCCCTAACGAAACATAACATTGATGCTGCCTGGTCCTGACTCAGAGCATATTCATTATGCGGACCAGCTCGACGTATGTTTAACATTAGTTTCATGTATGGGTGAACAGTATTTCTCTTTCGCTTTTCCGAAAACCTGGACTACATATTGGTTCCTTGCATGTCAAGTTTTCGGGGTCAAAATAGTGTTTATAGTATATATATCTTCATGGCCAGCTATTCCCCAGTTTAAAAGTGCCAAAATATAGCTTATATTGTAATATGTTTTGATCATGTTCGTTGAAGACACAGATAAAATGACGACTTCATTGGATTGTTCAGATTACGTGATGTCCACCTTAGAATTTGATTGGATAGTGCATCAGGTAAAAATAGATTGGCTGTACGACCGTGAAACAAATAAATTATATGCGTGTCGCTACACCGAAACAGTTTACTTAACCACACCAATGAACAAGAAAAACTGTGATACAAAGTATCACAGCGGGCCCACAAACAGATCTACCATGTAAATATTTTGAAGTTGGTGCTGGCTGATGTCGAGTCAAGCCTATGAAGGAATAAAAAGAGACCTATTTTGGTAAAACATAAGTCTATGCACAACTACAGTTTATATTAAACACTTCTTCCAGGTTTCAGTACAACTATAAGTTTTACAGGGGACAACGTTTTGTGACCGACAGACAGCACTAAATCAATATGTTTCTTGCTTACTCGGGAAAAGACATAAATAGGCAAACCAAAGTTACAGTTCTTGACAGCTGTAACAATACTTTTTATTTTATTTTGGTACCCATTTTTATATTCAGTAACAATTCTCGGGACATTTAGTTACTTATATTGAAAATAAGTTTCAATAACATATTAGTTAAATCACTATGTAAATTGACACTAACTTTACAATGCATCAGAGTCAGGTTTTCATATATGTTACATTGGTCAGCTGAGGAATTGGTCAGTAACTTATCAATACGGCAGTATCGAGTTTCCCTAAAGCATACATTGGTCAGCTATGAAATTGGTCATTAAATTCTGAATGAGGCAGTAATTGGTCATCAATATACACTGGACCATGAAATGTAATGAACATACAATAATTCAACACCCCGAGGGGCTTTGTGCGAAATGTGACAACACGCCTTTGAGGCTTAATGGACTATACATGTTAATAAACAAATAATAAATAAATATGAAAAGATTACACTTATTTCGCCATTAATGATTCATGCTTTATTTTTTACATCATATGAACATTTCATTAGCAACAGTTTGCCTTGTTTTCCTCAAAACAACTTCGAAAATACAACAGATTAAAGAGAAATCTATTTTTATTTAAAATGATCAATAATGGATTGGCAAACAACATTCCTTTGATCGTTCTTAGATGAAGTGCAGATAGTTTTCCACAAGTTGTGAGGCTAACATTTAAAGCTACATTTACAATTAAAATAATTGGTTCAAACAATTGTAAATGAAACATCTAAAAAAGCGGCCCGCAATAAACTTCCTAGCAAGCTACATACACACTTATAAGTACAATATATAATTCATGTTTGATACCAGGCTCAGTTAAGACTGTCCTATCCCTAGCTAGAAAGTAGTCATCAAACGACCAGGAAATGTTTGGAAATCGGCATTTATTTAAAGTCGTAAAACTATATACATCAGTTGTATAATCATGATAAAGGTTGATGATTCAACCGGCAGCAAAAAACACTCAAATAATGAGTTAAACATGAAAATGCATTAAATAAGATTTTTTTTTATCATCAATCTATATCGTAGGCATTTTTGATTTATGTTTCTTATATATTTGCTATGATACCATATGTATCCACGTTTTATGTCTTTAACAATTTATTAATATAGATTAATTATCAGCAACATTTTAACTTTTGATTTCACCGCGTATCTAAATATATCACCTTATAATTCTGCAGACAGTTTCCTGTAACACTGTACCAAGGGACCCACATACAATTACATGTACGTCACTCATACAGAATAATAAAGAAAAACATACAAAAGTTAAGTTTAAATAAGCTTCATTCTCAAGGCACGTATACCAAAAGTCTCTTCAAAATGCTGTTCAAGGAAAACATCAATATTGTTTGCTTCCTTTTGATTGTGACTGGTCGCCGGTCAGACGCAGTTGTTATTTACGCCTGTCAAGGGAAAGACCTGTGCTTAAAAGTTGCTACTTTTCACGATATATATAGGGTTCAATTAGCGTCTGTTATAGTATAAATGAAGAGAAAACCGTTGCATCTGAATCTGCCATTATTGACCGCCCCGATAGCTCAGTTGAAGAGGTTGTAGGGGTTCGTTCACCTGAGGAAGGTCGGGGGTTCAAACCCGGACGCTTCACCCGAAAGAACTGAACTCCTTGTTACTGTGCAAATCATTCTCATTCTTATTTATATAACATCATCGTGTTGGTGTACCCGAATGTATCAGTTAGTACATAATTTCAGAGGTCGTAACTTTATTCAGATGTAAAGACACGGTATATTCCTACGCATTTATACCAGAGGCCTACTGAGTTTCAGTAATGGCTTATCAGTTAGTTAATCAAATAGAGAAACTTTTTAATGATTGTTATAATGGGGTATTGTATCGACTCAAATTTTCCTTATTAGTTAACTTGTATTTCACAAATAGTTATTGCTTAAACTTTACATTGTATGGTTAGTTAGGGAACAATACAGAAAAACTCAACTAACTCAAAAGTCGATGTCACTAAATGGTTTGTGGAATGCTGTTTACATACAAACAAAGTATAAGTTGCCGGGTCCCGGCTGCCCCGGCTCCTATTGTCTGGTTTTAACCCTACCTCAAAGCTAAAGGCCGTTCTTAGAGGTCAATTATTTTGCAATTTAGTATCTAATAGGATTCGTGCACATACTGTAATTTTGTCATGTTTGACGGGATAATCAAATATTGCACAATTTAGCACATTAATGTAATATGTGGCGTGCACCCTTGAAGTTCAAGTTCACACTGAATGTTTTGTATGCATATAGAGAACATAAATGAATAAACTCTGAGCTTTACTGACATATAAACCTGAGTGTGTTTAACCGTAACAATAATTTTCAAGTCGAATAATAAAGACCCAATATTAGCATTATGGTCAAAATAGTGTTGTCAAACTTCATTAATTAAGTAGGTTAAATAATTCGAAACATATATCTGAAATTCCATTGAAATACATGATGTATATGTTTAGACAATGACTTAAAGATGTTTACATACAAAACCTTAACCAAGTTGTGTTTAGTCGACGCCTACGCAAACGCCGACAACAGGGTGAGTTGTATAGTTCTCCTTATCATTCGTATAGTCGAGCTAAAATGCAATACATAAATGTTTGTGAAAATTGACAATGCTGTTTTTTGACGTTCATTTAATACTGAATGACCAGGGATTTTTTTCTGACAGTTCATTTGCACAAAGCATTAATACTTGACTTACTTGAACTGTTGAAGTACTTAATTTAAATGCGTCGGTTGAAATATAATTACTCATATCAAATCACTTCAGCATTAATGCACATACTTATGTTTATATTAAATTTTCATTATGAGTTATAAGTGAAAACAACCTATTTTTTATTTAATCTCATCATAAAAAAAGTATTGTTACTTTCATCTTATATCACAATTTTATAATGTGTTGAGATTATTATATCTATTAAACCATAGTGAAGATCTCAGCCTACGTTATTTCTAGAAATGTTTCTTTTTTCAAAGCTAAGTAACTGTATATGATATTGAAAATAGTTAGGATCATTAAACATTCAAAGGTGATGCTATAATCCGTATCATAAAATCAGCCAATAATATTACAATTAAATGTCCATCACTGGCCACAACAAAGGTTATTTTGCGGGAAATCTGAGATCTGGTATAAATGCGTAGGGCTGAGAAGCATATGCTATACATGTGTAGTACATGCAACAAAAAAACAAGCAAAGAGGCAATACAAAGCACCAAATCGTCACACTCGTCGTAATGTAAAAGTACTCTATCAAATGCTGGAAAAGTTTCAGTACGCGCATTCTTACACTATGCGAGGTCTCCACTAAGTTAGCATTTTTTTTGACTACTAATATTCAATTAAATAAAGCTTTCACAATCAGAAAATGAGACTACTTATGACAGTTATGAAGAAAATATGGAATTAAAGATGTAAAACTTGTTAGTATAAAGCGTATGTATGAATATGATCCAGACGGCTCAAACAGATATGCATCTGAGTGATGAAAATGTGAGGTGATCATTTAATTCACCTTCCAAAAATTAAATTCAACTAAAATTTACCACTCTCATGTCCGAGCACTTTAATTTTTCATTTCGCTGAATTCAATTATTAAACATATGTTCGGTTTAACAGGGCATGATGGTTTCAAAAGATAACATGAATATGAAGCTGGAAATCTGAAGCTGTTCCACGTTTAATCTAAATCTGATAATACACAGTCTACCATTTGTTGTATAACATTTCTTTTTTCCTTTCTTTAACGCAAAATTGATCAGAAATTAAACAATTATGTTCGATTGTGTTTTTGAATGATACATATACATTTTATAAGTCTTATTTTTAAATAATGTGGCAATTACGTATAACTTGTATTACACTGATGTTTATTTGATTGTAACGTTTAAAATGTTTCAATCTAAATTTGCCATTGGTTCAACATTAAGGGCAAACTCTAACACTAGTTAATTAAAGCATGGTCTTTGTTTTTGAATTATTAAGTTAATATATTAGAAAATGGTATTTACTTTTTCAGACTGTGTAGATATCACCATTTCTGTCAAACCGCAAGTAATCTTTGAAAACAACTCGGTTTTGATTCAATGTGGCGCAGGATATGATGCAAACAGTCTTGTGTTGGTAAGGGGGCCTCCACATAATAAAAGAATACTATATTCCTATTTTACTGGCAGCGGTTGTACTTTGGACTATGAAAAATTGTTAGATCAGTGCACTTGTGATAATCAAAACAAAAACATTGAGTGCATCATTGCAACGATATCGAGAAGAGAAACCGGATTGTGGCAGTGTACAGACTTTTTTGGACGCATGAATAGTACTCTTGTTGAATTGATAGTGAAAGGTGGGTGGATACTTTCATTCTTGATATTCCTTTCCATGATTGTATTTATATCGGAAATTATATGGTTTTGTAAATTTTAGTTAATTCGGAAAGTTCATGCACAAATATCATTAATTTTTATATTGCTATTGCTTTAGAAATTTCTGTCATTACAATATTGATTATAACGCAAAGTTCTCGACAAACACTCGCTGTACTGAGCTATTTGCTTTAATCATGATAGATGACGTTGATGGAGTTCATGTTATTATTTCTTCTATTTGCTTTCATTCTTGTCACATTATAAGTTCACTTATGAACTGTGTTGTGTATTGTGACTTTTGCTATGTGTTGATTTGTTTAGGCTAAATACGAATGTTCTAATGGACAATGCAATGATTTTATTTGAGCAAGGATAAACATACTATGCTTTCTTGTTGACAATGCATTTCAGGAATTCGACCTATAAAGAAGATATTTCTCTTTAAGCTCTATTAACTTAGAATCGGACGTAAACGACATATCTTCCAGTCTATGAAGATAAACAAAACTTGCTAATTATATTATTTTCAGTATTTTTCGACTATTTCTTATCTTGTTCGCAATACTCTTTTAAATGAATATAACACGAGTTTACCAGACATCTAGAATTCATATAGTTGTAGGGCGGATAAAGTGTTTCGATTTATACTTAAACAATTTAACAAATGACATTTTAAAACTTTTCTTTAAAAATGGGGAAATATAACTTTAAAAGAGTGTAAACATTTGTTTTGTGTGCTAAAACTATATTAGCGCAGGAGTGCAAGCAAAAATCGCTTGTGCCGTCCGTGAATTTGCATCTATATTTTCTGGCTTGCGATTAATCCTTATATCGACCTAATATCAAGGTCGTAGGTGCACATTCTTATGTTGAGTGAGGTTCTGTCTCACGTTACAAACGAAATCGACTAAAACGTAGTAAGTAAATGAAAAAAGCACACTATTTTTGATATATCAGCCTTAATGAGCACGAAGAGGTCAGTTTGAGCTTTTTCCATTGCACACAGTCCGTCGGTCGGTCGTCAACATTTGATTCAAACGGCATCGCCTCCTAAACCACCTTGCCAATTAAGATGAAACTTAAGTGGGAGGAGATGTTCCCTTTCAAAAATTTATCCAAACAAGTGAATTTCATGCAGAAATCTGGTTGCCATGGTAACCAAATGGAAAAACTTCAAAAATCTTTTTGGCCTAGAGCTGGGATATTTTAGATAGTTGGTGTGTTAAATAGTCTATTGGTCCACTAAAAAGTTTATTTAAATTAGGCCCTGGAGCCAAAACTGGTCCCGCACTGGCGGTCACGATTATTATATACTTATATAAAAAGCCTTTGAACATCTTCCTTCACCAAGTGTATTCAATTTAATTCCCATGGAACAAAACCCCTGGGCATCACAAGTTGCCTTTTGTCTTACAGAATAACTTTTTTGATAATCTTCTAGTCTCTAACCGCTTTGCCCAGATTCTTTATAGTTTGTTTGAAGCATCGTAAATGGTCCTTTATCCAGCTCAAATCGTACCCATGTGGTCAAAACTAGCCTCGCCCCGGGGTCACAAGTATTTTCAAGACCTATAACATCATAATTTGGTCCAACACCATCTTTTTTTAATTTTATTCCCTGCGTACAAAACTGGTCACGCCCTGGGGTTCACTAGGGTTAATAAGTTACCTACAGTCTGCTATAGGGAAATCCTCTTTTCTAAAACTAAACGGCACGGCCCAGACCTGTACATTTGTTATGTAGCATCATATGAGTGCCCTCTACCAAGTGTGTTAAATAAATGTCCCTGGGGTAAAAAGCTGGCTCCAACCCTTTTAACCTATTTTCTTATATTTTAAAACTACAACAATGAAAGTTGGACCTTGCATTAAAATCCAATTTTATCCTTGAATGACATTGTCTGTGACATATTGATTCTGTGTCTAAAATTTCAGCTATGAAAGTTGAACCATGTGCACAGTTTCGAAGTCAAATATCAATGTTGTGCCTCGTTGGCTTATTTCTAAAGCTACAGTAATGAACTTTGGACCCTGTGTAAAGTTTTGAAAATAAATATCAATGCTATTCTCGGATGACCTATAGTGTTCCCTATCAAAATACTCTCTTATTTTTAAAGGTACAGCAGTATGAGTTGGACTATGCGTACATTCTTTTATATATAAATCCAATATCAATGTTGTGATTGGATGACCTTAACCACTGCAACATTTGACACTACTCGATCAAAGTTGAATCCTTAGTTGCATTGGCATCAACCAATTAACTTCTTAATACTCATAATAAGACAAATTTTTAAAACTTTCACTCAGGCGAGCTATTTATGACTATCATGATCCTCTTGTATAAATTTGTGTATGTACGTCAATTTGTCACAGAATCTTTATGTAGGTTAACAGCCCTGTTAACTGACAAATTGACCTCATATGCTATTTTTTCAATATTTATCATATACCCCTAATATATCGCACCAGAAGATATTTTAATATGCCATTTAGAGTTATGGACTGTAATGTTTTAATTTTGAATATAGCCATATATGTTGTACATGATATTAATTAATGTTTGAATAACGCCATCGCCATTGTTCTTTCAGTCATGCGCATAATTCATAATTGGTTTTAGTTTTTAAAAAAATAGGGCTTTATGCAGGCGACATTTTCAATTTTATTTCGTAAAATAATGCAATATTATATTTTCAATCGATATTTGAATACTACCTTGATCAGTGAAATGTATTATGTTTGTTCTATTAAGTACCCATACAAGGAGCGATCATACCATCGGATGTACAAAATGTTGTGACAATAGACGATACCAAACAGGTAACGCTGAAATGTGAAGCACCCAATGGGTTTCCGTCTGCAAATATCAGTTGGTTTGTGGACAACAAAACGCCCAGTCAGTCAAATGATGATACCGATATTACAAAGTTTTCGGCGGTCACGATTCAGTCTAACGATGATGGAACAACAACTGCTGAAAGCAGGGTTTCCTTTAACGTAAGTGCAGAACATAATGGAATGCTACTGTACTGCACAGCAAATAACACTGCTGAGGCTAAAATCTTCAGCAGACGGATTCATCTTAATATCATATGTAAGTTTCATTTATACTTATGTACGGAAGCGGTTGCAGTCAACATAACACGAATGTATTACAAGTCATATTAAATAAATACATACAATTAGGTTTAAGTTTTAAAACATATGCTTGGTGATATTTTTAAAAGTTTTACTTTATTCTTGAGTCAATCACTAAAATTACTTTACTGTGAGTTTTAAAACTACTTATACGTTTTCAATGTATCTACATTTACATATTGTATGATCGACATGAACTTAACTCCTAAATCAACACGAGCATTATAAAACAGATTAAGGACAAACTATTTATTTTTCTTCAATTCACATTACCTTTATTATTTGTATTTATTTAGCTTTAAACTCGACACATTTTGGAAAACTCTTTCATCTGTTAAAATTTGGATGTTTATTTTCCGTGAATAGTGCGCTATAATTGATTTTTGATTCATGAATTATATTCGAATGCTTTCCCTCTATATATAACTTAAAACTTACGATTGGGCTATGTTATCAACAATCACATAACAAATTGTCGTAACTAAAGAAACTAAAATTTAAAATAACCCAAAAACATCAAAAAATCAAAATTAGCATTACCATTTGGTGTTATTTGTATATAATAAATATTGGGTCAAATCGAAAATTAAAATTAAATTATTTTTCAATAAACCGACCAATGATGCTCTTAGTAGAGGACTTGATAGTATTACTCAAGAAGTTTGAGACGAAAAAAACGACCTTACAGAAGGTACGATGGTATCATTATACCTCCCAATAAATATCCAAATTGACCTGTTTGATAAGCTAATTAAACCAATACTTCTTTATGGATGTGAAATATGGGGATTTGGAAATTTGGAGTTATTGGAAAAAGTACAACTTAAATTCTTGAAGCACCTTTTATGCCTTCGATCCTCAGCCCCAAACGCAATTGTGTATGGTGAGACTGGTGTATTTCCTATACGAATTGCCATAGAAACACGGATAGTTAAATATTGAGCACACCTAATACAACCCTCGAAAAAATAATTGTCTACAAAACTTTACTATGCGATGTATTGTCTTTATGATAATCTTCAAAATAAGTCAAACTAAATTAATCTGGATAAATAATATTTAAACTATGTTAATAAAAACAGGAATGTATGGAATTTGGTTATTACATACATTTACTAACTGTACATGGTTAACACTCTCAGTATCACAAAAGTTAAAAGATTTTTTTTATTACTGACTAGTACAGAACATTTAACACATCCACACGCTTCCAATTTTATAATAAAATAAAACGAAAGTTTGAAATGGAAAAGTATCTTTATAACACCTATGACATAAAAACAAACAGTTATGCGAAATTACGAATGAGAAATCACAAATTATCATGTGAAACTGGTCGATGGAGTTATGTCCCAAACGAGAATAGAAAATGCACGCGTTGCAATAGAACGATAGGTGACGAAAACCACTATATAATAGAATGTCCTGATTTTGTAACTCTAAGAAAAACGTTAATAAAACCTGTATTTTATGTTAACTTCCTAAACCTCTTTACAATTATGAATGAAAATGATTTTAGGAAACTATCAATATTTGTTAAACACATTTTAAAATCGTTTACCACTTAGTTTTAAACACTGTTCATTATGTAAACGTATATCACTTGTTTATTCCGCGTATTAAAGTGAAGATAATTGGCATAATGTTGATTGTTCTGTTTTAAAATGATAACACTTGACATAATTTTGATTCTGATTTTTGATAATTGTAATTTTATTTGTAATTTGAAACCTAATGTATCATTTCTTTCAGACAACTTTGTATACTTTGTTTCCATATATGTTTTCACTATGTGCCTGCATAAAGCCTCGTTATACTTAGCACTTATAATATCCTTATGTTTGTAACTCTGTTTTTATTTAGTGTATGAATAGATTTTGAAACTTTGTACGATTACAATAATTCTACATTATGTTTCATTGATGAATTTGAGTAGTGGGAGAAAGTCACGTTCCATTTAAATACATTCATTTAGCAACAAGTCATCTGTTTGTACCCTTGTTTTGTTTAATTATTTTGTTGCCCTGTATGCATGTATTGAAAAGCACAAAAATGAACAATTTCACATCCACGCTGACAATAATTCAGAGCCAACGTCAACAGTTTCATTGTTTTGACAATGATAAATTACCTGCAATAATTACTGCAATTGTCATACTGTCTAAGGCTTAGTTGGTTAATTTAAATATGACTACCTCTATCTAATTATCTCGTATACATTATACGTTCATATTCGAATAAAAGTTAATTATTAACTGACAAATCCTTATTTTTTTCTATACAACTAACAATTTGTTCATTCACTATTTCAGACAACCCGGATAAACGTGTTTTCGTAAACAATCAAACAAATAATACAGACTACTACTTGATACGAAATTCCAACACAAGGCAATCTTTACGATGCGAAGTAAACGGTGGAAATCCTCTTGCAACTCTGAAATGGTCTTGCTACGATGGTATTCAAAGCGACGAGAATTCACAGTCCAGTGCTATAAGTACCGTCAATTGGATCGCTGCTAATCTAAGCGACTCAGCATGCATCTGCTCGGCATCGCATATTCTTGGATGGACGGATCGGCGATTCGTGAATATACACGTGTATTGTAAGTTGAAAAGTATAAATTATGAAAAGTATGATAAATGGCTTTCATTTAATCATTAACTTGTATTTATTACTCAAGAAAAAGGGCTGAACTATGTCTTCCTTTTTCTGCTTTCAGATGAACCCAATCCTCCAACGTGTACACTTGGTAGTGCAAATGTGAGCAAAGGCGTTTTAAACGTGACTTTAAACTCAAACGTTCTAATTACTTGTAAAAGTGAAGGAAATCCGGCTCCTGAAAAGTTTACTTGGACGTGGCCTACTAGCCAAACATCTGAAGGAAAAACCCTTTCATTAAATAATGTACAAATACCACATGATGGGTTATACATATTAAGTGTTGAGAATATCATGAAGCCTAGCATTGGACAGGTCGTCAACGGACGTTCAAATACTACGTTTGACGTGAACATTCAATGTGAGTTACAGGTTAAAAGTAAAATATCATACCTTATTGTTAAATTGTTTTGTTTTTATCTGCGAAAAAAAGAGATTTATCAGTGAAATAAAAAAAAAATGTTTCACTCTTTCAAAAAGTGAAAATATAAACTTGATAATTTTCACTGTTTTGAATGTTTAGCCCATTCTAACGTCAAGATCAAACAATAGCGCGACAGGGCGTTGACACAATGTCAGCGACGTTATTTCCAAAGCATATTTTTTCTTTTAAGGATATGCTAGAAAAAAATCAAATGTCATTTTATTGCAGATTTTAGAAAAGCGCGCCAAATTGTATACCAAATGAACGTCATTTTGATTCAGTGTATCATCGCAAAATACTTCACCGCATTAACACCAAACGAAAATATATCACGTTACGCCACTCGTGAAATAAAGTATTGGTGCTCACTCGGTGAATTATATTGCGATCTTACAATGACACAAAGAACTATCCTCTATAACTTACACACAATAATCACTCTTACAAACATGATTATGCTAATGTCGAATTGTATTTTTTTCCTTTCAGACCCACCAACTATAACGAATACTGAAAGTAATCTAGTTGCTATAGAAGGTACAAACTTTAGCATAAATTGCATAGTGTCTCTAGGAAACCCAAAGGAATCTTTTGTTACTTGGAAAAGGGAGTCGAATGCAACAGCCGAAAAGGTTGGACAGCTGATCGACTTTCTGAACATTTCTCGAACTGACGAAGGCAATTTTTCATGTGTTGCAAGAAATAGAATGACATCGACTGGCAGTGCAGAAGAAGATGGCGTCGACAAACAACACTTTTATATCGATGTTCAGTGTAAGACCGTTTTTTTTTGTAATTTAGTTATGCAGTTCCTCGATTATTGGTAGTGACGATTCTACCTTATGCAGACATAATATCGATATTCTGACTAGCATATACCATGTTTGTATTTGCACGAATAAAGTAGAACATTCAGGTCAATCTCAATTAAGCATCTTGGTAAACTTAACTAAACTTGATAGCGAAAAGTGTCGACCGACATTGTTTATTCTTAAGTATGTCCTTGTCCCTGTGTAATGTCTAAATACTAGGTGAAAATATCCCGCTTTGATGCCGACAGGATGAAATATTGCTGCAGGCAGGACTTCATGTTATGGTATTAGCATGTAGGCCATGTTTTAAAATGTGACATTACAAGTATTGAGTAAATGATTAATTTATTGATGTAATGGCAGGGAACATACAACTGGTACATAAAATGTTTATACATATCATGAGAGTCGTTTTAAGTGTTCGGAATGCGTATCAACATGGGGTAGTTAAATATTCCAATTACTTCGTTCTTAATTAGGTCGTGATTGTGTGCGTTATGTGCATGTTACAATTTGATTGTGATCCCGGTTTGTTACAGTAAATTCTTTGTTTGTGAGTAAATGTCATATATCTTGAAAATGTTTTATAGAAATAAATATTTTCAATGTGTAATGAAATAAGTACCTTTCAATATAAATCAGCTACTTGTTTTTTTGCTATATTTTAGATAAAGCAAAAATACAGCGATTTGTTGCCTTACCTGCTACGGTGAAACATACAGAGGAATTAAGCTTTGAGTGTGATATAGACAGTGACCCGCCCGCTAATGTCAGTATAGTGTCTCCAAACGGCACAGCATTGCATTCTACACGTGAAGGCAATCAGCTGCGATATAGAAAGATCAGTTCATGCTTGGAGGACATCGGCAATTTCACGTGTATTTCTGAAAATAAGCATAACGGCGGACTGCCCGAGAGCAGAAATCTTACAATTGATGTCGGGTGTAAGCAATTGTTTTAATAAATTGGACCAAAAACTAATTCTAACAAATACACAGAAAATCATACTAATTCGGTAATTAAGTTTATTAAAATTTCGTATGTTATTTACACGACATGACGTACGAAAACGTAAACAAAACTAGTTAACGACATAAGACAAATAAAAGTCGATAAATATTAAATTTAAGGATTATAAATATAGTTCATGTACGATCAATATTTGTGAGGAACTCATAATATCAAACGTCATCTTGGGGTCTTACTGTTGCGACAGAGCGATTTGTAAATCTTGACAGGTTCGCCGAGATACCGACCTAATTACCTACCAGAGACGGTTGTCAAATCAACAGTGGGAAAACAGACGACGCTTTATTTCAGTATATTTTCAAATCCTTTACCCAAACGTGTAATATGGACAAATCTTTCAAACAACATGCAACTACCTATTAACACAAATGAATCGGATAGAGTGTGTATTACAACACGTGATGACATGCTGTCATCCGTGGTTGTTATCAAAAGTACAGAGCCATGGGACTTTGGGAATTACTCTGTGCGTGTAGAAAACGAAATTGGAAGCAAGACTGAAACGTTAAGCATTGTTTTAGACGGTAAGTGAACTTCACGGTATCAATATGTGCATGGATAAATTCATATCAGCATGTTGTTTAACAAATTGTGAATGGCGTGAATGTATTCTAAAAGATGATTTTTAGTGTATATAATCATCATACGAAAGACGAATGCTTGCCAACAGTCATTAAAATGTATTTTCACAAAACCTGACGTTTTATCGTAACCCTAAGGTAAAAATATGTTTATGGTTAAGATGAACGGATATCCAGGTTTGGAATGAAGAGAATATTCAGGAAAAAATACTAAATACATCAAACACTTTTATATATTTAAAAAGAGCTTTGAATGATTCTGCAATTCCATTACGATACTCAACCAGTTGTTTTAAATACAATAAAGTAATTAAAATGTTTGCCATTATGGTAAGTGTAAGTGCTTAACAGGTTCGCTTGAAATCTTGCATTCACCACATACAGATTAATTTGCAACACTTTCAAAAGCTTGTCGTTTGCCATGCAAACTAGTCACTGCAAAAATGCTAACACTTTCATTTTAATTATAACATAGAATCACCAGCACCAGCGGAAACTTCGTCAACTACCAACTCTGCCTTAATTGGAGGTTCCGTCAGTGCTACTATGGCTTTAATAGCTCTACTAATTGTAGCATATGTCTATAGAAAACGACAGACATTTAAAGCGAATAATGGTAAGTAAACTAACTAATCAATTTCTTTCGAACTTAATGCTTGTAAATATGTGCTATCTAAGTTTAGCAAGTTGATACCGTCAACAATTGAACTTTAGATCATATATAATATTAAAGAGATTGTTTTCTCCTTTAAAAAGGGTGAAAAAGGCGGTGAACCCATATTTTTATAAAATAAGTTGATGCATGTTGGATTTAT
Source organism: Mya arenaria (assembly GCF_026914265.1). NCBI lineage: Eukaryota > Metazoa > Mollusca > Bivalvia > Myida > Myidae > Mya > Mya arenaria. The sequence goes on along the minus strand of NC_069126.1, from coordinate 49,182,094 downwards.
TTATGTTTTTGTACGTTATATGTGTCTCGATTAGTGTATGTTTATGCTATCAATAACTATTAGGTACGTAAGTTTGCATAACGGAGGCTAACTCTCTTGTCATACCTTGCTTGTACTTTAAGAAACTGTTCAATGACACTAAATTATTAGCTGGGAACAATTAGTATAGTTATTTCTTGCACAAGAAGGGAATAGTTTGTAAATGTGAGGGATGTCACGCCGTATGCACCCATGTATCCGTTATTTGTAGATTCGAACTTTCAGGAATAAAAAACAAACTAAATTCATCTGGTGGAGAAGGTAAACATACTCATATCTTTTTACTTCTAAACAAAGTCTAAGTCTAAACATTTCCCTAAGAACCCTCGTAGTAACTATCTTTGCTTATCAAGAAATAAGTCTAATGCAACGCTAAAACACATCCCTATGAAAGAACTATTACGCTTTAAATTTCACAACTATCACACATATTTACCATTACATGATAGTTACAATATATGATGTAACTTTTCTAACTGCGGATATAGAAAAAAATGTTGAAATTATCATTTTACGAACAAAGATGAGAAATCAATGTGTTTATAGCTATCATAAATGTCCAAATATGTATAGCAATAAGATTGAATTATTACATATAAATTAAAAAATGTAAATTTTATGATTATTTAGTTATTTCAAAAATATAAAACATATCCGTGTCCTTAATCGGCGAAGCTATCCATTCTCTCTATGTTGTTTTATTTCGTGCTGCTTTCAAGTTGTTCGTCCCGTTCATCCTGTGATTGTACGCACATTCGAATTCACATGCCGGGACGTAATATCAATGAAGTTTGATTTTGCTTGCTTTTATCATTTATAAGACGGATGTGATTAGAAAATTTAACATATCAACGAAAAAAATGAACTTATTTATTTGCATTATATTGACATATAAAGGCAAGTATATACATACTTTATTTAAAAGATATTAACATATTTCTTTATTGTATACTGTTTTTGTGTATAAACAAATAATGCGTCCTGGTTGACATATCTAGACCACTGATGTTTTGTGTCATATTGCACTCATTCTAATTATTTTTTGTCACATCGTTTCAGATCTTCACGTCAAGAACGACAATACACAGCATTATGAAAACGGGTAGGCTTCAGTTGCAATTTCTGAACGTGCTTACCTTTCACTCTGCTCTTGGGTAAATTATAAGACAAAATCACAATTTTATGTGCAATAAGGTTTAGACATTTGTCTTTGTTGATTTAAACAACGCTAACGCGTGTTGTCAATTATTTCAGGTACGAAGAATTAACAACATTAGAACGACGCACGGGCGAAAAGGCGTATTCTGATCTTGGTACGTACAGCATTACGTGATTTGTTTACTTGTTTGTGCATGCAATCTAATCAATGCTATAATCCAAAACAACTTCAAACACACAGTTTCAAACATGAATTTTCTTTGACTTCCTTTAATACATTTTATTTAAGAATGAGGTTTAGTTTACTAGCTTTACAAATTTTCTTCAGATTTTCAACAAAGAAAGGAGAAAAACAATCAGAAAAAAATGTCAGCTGAAGACGAAACGTATGTTAACCTTAAACTGGACACAGGACGAATTCAAATATCTTCAACGTGACCCAGAGGTTTACTGTTTCTATGACGATCCTTTTGCAAACATGACTTTTGTTGTTGTTTTTACTTGCATGTTGTGCTCTATAAACTAAGTATGTATTGTACATTATATCAGTATCATTCTGATAACACATTGACTCAGCCTTCTCAAGTCAGTCAAATGATTGACTGATTGACTCAACATTCTAAATGTTAGATAGGAGCTTGACTCAATGTCCGAAAGAAGCTTGATTCAACCTACATTATGCTATACAGAAGCTTTGCTCATCCTCATCAATGAAGAATTGAACTCAATAATCAATCAAGTATTAATTTTTATTTGATACCAACAGTCTATTTCTGAAGAACTTTATATTTTTAATGCCAAACAGTTTGTGGTTACTTTTTAACTGAATACTGAAAATGACTTTCTAAACGGAGACTTTACTAATTTATGGGTATAATGGCATACAACTATTTAGACTAGTGCCAATTGCCAATTAATAACACTGGGCGTTTTCATATACATTAAAAGTCCGATGTTCACCCATTCGATTCAACAATAAGATTGATATATTCCTCAAGGTTTGCGCTTTTTATACACTTGGTCCACTAGAAACTGATAACACCATTTCATTTAAAACGATTTCCATAATAAATTTAACCCAAGGGCTGCTACATTGAATAAGCTTTACTGTATATCTTACACAAGAAAGTGTTTTAGCTATATCATTAAATTAATACTGATAAACACGTTTAATTTATAAACAATATATTTCACAAAGGTCGAAAGGAGAAAGAAAAATTAAGAATTGATTGTAAAAATGATCGATCATTGCGTAGTCTTTACTTCTGGTTTAAACATTAGATGAGCCTTAATCATAACGACATTGTACGTGTATTATTATTATTTAATCGATTTAACTTCATACGGTGTAAATTGCCTATTTGTATATATCCACGCCAAACAAACAATTGATGTACAAATATAGGATGAGGTAGCGAGTATCTTACATAAAGTAATGCTATGGCTAGGCCAGTTATATACCACACTTTTAAAACCCACTTTCGGCCTTGTCGAATACATTATCTTATTAATATGCAGGAATAAAAAAAATAATGCTGAATTAAGCCTATTCAACACTTAATTACATAATTGTCGGGAAAATTAGCTTTGTTCTAAAGTATGATCAATGCACCCTCAAGACCTCGACACAGCAAACAAAACATTATGTGCAAGTTAAAATCTGTTAGTTAATGGTTGGAGCTTTTGTTATAAGATTTAAAAAATAACAACATGTATTAAATTAAAGACTTTCTGAAAACATAGTCTCCAACATAAATATGTAAGAGTATCCATTTAATACATGCAAAAATCAAATTATTTAAACGTATGGCTATTAACAATCATTTTTCACACACATTTCAATACTTAAAGAAACTAATTGCAGAAGCCCTTTCGTGGTAATTTACATAACTCAGAGATTATGACATCGACGACGACGAATAAAAATATTTTTTTAGTTATTGTTATTTTTTTACTATAGAAAATGAGACTTGCATTTTAAAAGGTACTTAGTCCGTCTTATCATAAGCATACTAAACCGTATAGAAAAGTATATAACTTAAGTTAAACATACCTTATCTACAAAGAAAGAATTCTTTACTGCTTAAATCAAACCGTGTTTTCTGCGATCAATGAAATTGTTTACTAATCGTTTATAAGAGCATGCAAATGTATTTTGAAATTATTTCTTAAATTTAAGCTGGCAATCGAACGTGCTACTTAAGTAAAATAGTACACTTTCTTTCCGTTAACTTTAGTGTTTAAATAAGTAAATCGTAGAAATCTAACACAAATCTGTGCGGGACTTGATATATCCGTATTTGTGAAAACGATTTGTTTGTGTACTCAATATCATAATTTTGCTATAATGCAATTTAATAAATTTAGCCAATATACAACTATTTGGGTATTCGGATGCTTTTAGGAGATGAAATAAAGCTCTACAGGTTCATGAAACTTTCATTGTTAGCAGTTATTGTCAGTGCCCAATTTTTCGATATATATTGAACATAAAAGGTTTAATAACATATATTTTTATTATTTCAATTAACCAAATTTATTGCTTAAACTTAAAATAATTAAAAAAAACATAGTTTCTCAGGATAATCTTCGAACTTACGTCCTTTAAAATTCTCAAACTGTCTTTTACATTTTATACCAAAACAAAGCAGTGAGCTTACCTTGGATCTCCTATACTGGACCTTAGAATGTTGAGAAATGGGGTCAAGCATACTTATGAGTATATCTTTACCATCATTGAGCGTTGATACGATCGAAGTCCAGCTTCCTTAGATCCGTAATGAGTTTGATCAGCAATCGCAATGTCATCACCTCCTTATATCATACCAGTACAGCACTCACCATCTTTTTTAAACATCGATTAACGCAAAGGAACATCCTCCTATGTGACACCTAACGGTTGAATGGAACATGCCAGAAGTATGTATACAAAAAAATCACCGTTACCAGCAATAAAAGTCTTCTCAACTTCAATGTCAACCTAAGAAGACAAACCTTAATATCATATCTCAAAATAAGTGTCTCAATTGCCAAGAAATTGAACATCCCATATCAAGAGTTCACACAACCGATAACAAATGCAATTGGATGCTTGAAAACAATATTAAGTTATATGTAAATTTGGAATTAATTTCTGTTAGCAGATTTTTGCTACGTAATGATGTACCTGCAAGGTGGTATGAAGTTTAGGTGCAAGGATAAGCTTCGATAGTATAACCACAGGGTGCCTCTCCTTATTTTGTGTTATTTTTGGGGGGTTTCGAACACAGTCGAAATGAATTACCCATAAAAGTGTTTATCAAATATTTGCATAAGAAATGCACAGGTTATAGAGCGGGCAAAATGAATTAGGTAATATTTTGTCGATTCAGTTATCTCTAAAGTTAATCATGCAGTCTGACTGGTGACATACATAATATCAGCTATTTTGCCAATACTCATTGATACAAAGAATATTTGGGATAGTATTGGATATGATATGCGGATAGTTTTGGATATGATATGCTTTAGTGTGAGAGTAGAAAGTGTCAATATGGTCAAAGTCTGGCAAATCAGACAAAAAATCTCTGGAGTTAATATGGCGCTCTGGCGGTTGATAAATATGTGAAACGAAACTTAAACCAGGTTACGAAATACACAGACGACGTATTTATTGGTACACATTTGAAATGACTGTTCACTACCTTATACGTTTTACGATCTGTTTTATCTTGACATGGCTTGTTAAATTTTCACTTTGAAATATTTCACCAATGAAATGCATTTGGAAACTTCAAACGTCTTCAAAATCCAAACTTTAACTTAGCAAAACATATCTAAGAAACTAATGTTTAATTCGCGTTTTACTGATGCATAACAACTTTTTTATTGAAATTAAGGATATCGATAACCATGTAATTTAACAAAAAATGTTTTGTTTGATTATTTTTATAATGTCTTTGCCGAACCTATTCATGAATGTCAGGCAAAGAAACAGACAAACATAAAGTTTCCACTATGGCTATGTAGTAGCAACCAAGACTTAATCATTGAAACTTGAAAATGCTCACATATCAAACGTATGTAAAACATTCTGTCAAATGATATACGCCAGTGCAAACATTATTAAACGTTGAAATTTTAAAGGGCTAATAAATTGAAGGAAGTACAATTATACTGACAGATAAAAGACGGCACTTCTGCAGACACTCCTTTACCATTGAAACGTTTAAGGGCTTATAAATTAAAAGTAAGTGAAACTATTCCGATCAGAGACGCAACTTCAAGTTCAACATACTTAAGCCATTCGATATATTTGGATGTAGTCATGCCACTTACATAGTTCCTCATTTTTATTGCTCCCCGGAAGATATCGGAGTAGTATAATGTCGCCGCTTCGTCCGTGCGTGCGTCCGTCCGTGAGTCATTCCGTCAGTCTCAATATTCGCGTCCTGGATATTACTCAGCTACTGCCGACTTGTATTCAATCAAACTTTATGGAAAGTCTAACCTTACAAGAGGAAGTAAATATATCGATAATCAGCACGTCCCGGACTGATGATATTACCATAGTTATGGCACTTTCAATAGATATATATTATAACATCGGTCCATTCTGTCCTGGGGTTTTCAGCAACTCACTTGTTGAAGTAAATTGGATGCTTCACTAACGATAGGAGCATTATATTAGCCCGTTCCGGCTCGAAAATAACTAGAACGTGTATGGGCCGTTTCTCAGCAACTACCAGTTCTAATTCAATTAAACTTTATGTGAAGCTTTTCTGACCAGAGGAGATGCGCATATTATCAGCAAGTTCCTATCTGTTGATTTTGAAAAAAGTTATGACACGTTAAATGTCTATATGGAATGATATAGGACTAGTCGAAATGTTCTGTTTTAAATAACATTCAATTCTTTTCCACTTGACGGTGGATGTCAAAACCAAATCACAAACACTGGTTTTCTCGGACTTGCTGCACAATACAGTTAAGGTAACATGAAGGGTAATAGATAAGATTGTGGCATGTTTAAAGTATTTCGTTTACATCTTTATTTACATTCAAACCGTGCATTTCTAAAGTAGCATACTTATAAGATAATTTACACAGCACTCGTAGAGTGATTTAATACCTTGTAATCAATTTGTCTGCCAATCAAGTGAGTTAATATATCAACGGAATTGGACTGTTTTTTGAAACAACGCAATACCAAACCAACTGAAGGACTTATCAAATAAAAAGGCAAATTGTACGCATTGTTAAAGTTAATGTGTAACGTATATTTGGCCAGATGGTGCACTGACATTGTTTCAAATCTGCCTGTACAAATAATTTGACATAACATCGAATTTTATACACATTCAATTAACTCATACAAAAAGCACACTAAAACACAAAAATTATATTACTCCTACATATAACATTAGTGATGTAGGGGTATCGACATGCCGTATTATTATGTTCGTTACATTAAAGAACCCAAAGTTATCTAGTATATCTTGTCAGAATAATAAAAATATGTTAACTTAATGTGTGAAGCCATTTTGACATCTTATAATAAGCATATCAACTTCCTTACTCATATCTTAAAGGTATCTACTGGTGACGTGTGAGGGGTTTGCGTTTTACATACTGCTATTATTGCTATACAATATTCTTCAGAGACATTTGTAGAAAACGTTACTAATAGCTTCATCTGTTTTATTGTGTTGTTATTCAATAAAACCCACTTAATAATTATTCGATTTATTTATAACTTAATTTCAGGCATGACCATTCTGCAAAATACTTTATCAAAACCTACTCGCAAGTACTTTGATTAAAAAAACAACAACAGTGCATGAACGTGGAGTTAACTGATGCATATATTTTATGGAATATGCAACGATCAGTATTGATCAATGTTTATTTACATCTCAATCCTCATAATACTATTAGATTTCAATGTTTTCATGTTTAATTTATAGACTCACATATCCCAGTGACCACAATATAATTAATTGATTGAGCGTTTAATTATCACTTTTTTAGACAAATTATTACTGCTGGGCATATCGCTGTGGTTTATAATGTATTTAACTGAAACATTTGCATTAGTTGCTATATAATAATTTCTACAACTTTCAGATTGTCGCCATATCACGACTGTCTTAATAAGGCTGATAATGTTCCATGGTAAGTCTTAATTTCACTATGGACTGTGTGGATAAAGAGAGGTAGACACTTTTCCTTTTGCAAATTTTAATGTCCCCAAAGGTCGACCTTCAGTAGCATCTAAACAGACTGTGTATGCATTTATTAAACAACAACAGATAAACAATGAATGCAAAATATAGTTTTAACTTTTGCTAATGAATTTCAACTGTAGAAGATTATAATAATTCGTTGTAAGCATTGAAAACGTTTAAGTGGAATAACAAACACTGTGTGTGATATTACTAAGAAAGCGGATTTCCGTTTTGTTTATGACCAGTATGCTAAAGGTAATTAATTAGCAAATTGTGTATCGCGTTATTTCGTATTTTTGCAGATAATCGAACCAGTTGTTTGCTGACTATCATCTTGGCTTACTTAGAAGGTAATATTGCGTGTTTATCCAACTGTGAATTTCTGTACACATGACAAACTACCAATATGTATGAGTATCTCAGACATGTATATGTATTCTAAATTTAGTACTGTATTGTTTAATGTCTACTTTCATTGTTTCCCCAGGATATTTTAAAATGAATTTTGTTTTTAGAATGTTCTTATATTTTTCTATTCTTTTGCATCTTAAAATAAAAATAATTCTTAAGGAATATGAGGGAAAGTTCTTGAGGATTTTCGTAGTATGTTCTCGATTATTCGTACTTGGTATATATATATATGTGTTCTGGATCATTATTATTATGTTAATAAGGGCATACTTATATGACTTTGAACAGAAGGTCTTTAAAATGTTCTGTAAAATGTGCCACCAGTATTTATTCTGTGAGAATGACATCTCAACTTTCTCTACATAAGAAACAAGTTGTCAAAGGCACGTGAGTTTTCACGGTCGAATCTTTTATTTATGATGAGAATGCTAAGAAAGGAGTTTTAAACCTGGAAATACTGTCCTTGCTCTTTTGTCTATACCTTGAGACCGTTACACTCTAGAAATGTTCTTACATACACTGTTTACAAGAAAGGCAGGTCTCTTTATGATGATGAAAACACTCCTGAAAGGCGTTGAAAACACATTTGTCATGTTCAATAAGTAAAATGATACATATACAGAGTAAGCTCTGACAATGAACTAGTGTCAGTTGCCACAGGAAACATGTATCATTGAATCGGAATATGGGCACTTATTTCCCGACTGGAATAAAATCCAATAAGAATGATTGCTTTGAAACAACAACATATTAAAGACGTAGTTAATGTTCCGCTGAATAATAACCTAATTGATCTATGTTATAGCAATTGCAGTTCGTAATAGTTAAAATGGAACATACAGAATGTACACACCGTACCGCAAAGTGGGTTATATGACTTAAATGGCCTGATTTCCAATACTGAACACTTGATGATGCAGAGACAAAGTGGGAAAAGCGAAATAATTATTTGACTAAACTAGATGTTCTCACAAGACTCTTGCAAGTTTCACCGAGCAAATGTGATATCAGCCTTTGTAACACATCATGCCCTATACCAGTATAAGGCTATTACATTTAGGATAAAACATTTGGCAGCTACAATCTCAGTGGCTTGTAAATATAAATATCTCTAGTCGTGATGGTCGTGACCGCTACGTCGTTGACATTATACAACTGTGCGATTATTAGGGCATATTGTGTGACAAAGTCAGTTTAACCCTAGATGTAAAAGATATCTACAAGATTTACAAATGTCAAAATGCTTTTGATATATTGAAAGCCCTTCTCAAGAGTACACCAGGCCTTAATATCATGAAATACTTAGGTCGAAACTAAATCTGCATCTCAACGCAATTTAAAATTATGTCTAAAGGTCAAGGTAAAGGTCAGAAAAGGCAAATCCGAAATTAAAAAAATGCACAACTTTAATGCAGCATACTAAAGATCTAAGTTGGTTTCGTAAATATAAATATTCTACCTCTTTAGTAGTATTATACATGTGACATGGGGGCGTGACAGACGGACGAATCAATATCATCTCAACTATTTAGAGAACCACCCGTAAAACGGTGTGAGAAATTAGGTTGTAATCGAGCCAGTATTTTTCTGACAAGACTTTTAGAGTTTCCACTTTAAATATAAAGAGAAAAACGGGCACTGGCCATCGCCACAGTGTTTTGGCAAAACTAAATTATTTGAACAATATTGTTCAGTTGTCAACCAAGGCACTTACGTGTTAAAAGAAAGCGATTAACATTTGGCGGAGGAATTGATTGATTTTTGTTTCGAAAAAGAAAAAAAACGCATTTTAATGGAACAGCCATGCCAGTGCGTATATTCCTCATTTGTGAATACGCGTCATTAAGTCCACACACTTCAACTGTTGTTCCCATTGGCTGATAGAAAACGAGCTATGGAAATGAAGACTTTTGTCATCAGATATATCCGTTTATATAGAATATATGTCCGTTATTCATGCATGTATTGTACTCAGAAGTTTATTACGTTAACATTTATAATATAAAACTCATGTTTACGTCTTTTGTTATATATTTTATAGTCAACATCAGATTGTTTTATGTTAGTAATTTATATATTGTAATAAGATTGTTCCAGTGTAAATACGATAGTCAAAATTGATCTACTTTTGATGATTTGCAGTGGTACTGTTTCGGTTCATCATTTTTATGATTGCAATCTAAATACTTTTGTAAATCATGTATGTGTTTAACTAAAAACTCATAAATTGTATTATGTTCTGTTCGGCGAAACTATGTCACTGTTGCCATTTAATGTAATGTTTGGATAAATCTTTACCAATCAATAAATGTTTCGGTTTACTTGTTTAGCCAGATCAAAGAATTAACTAATTTCTGTTCACCAAGTTCTATTGTTTTCGATTAAAGCTGCACGTTGACTGATTCGTTGTTTGGACAATATACTTTTGCCAAAGAATAAACTTATTTATGAATAAATATCTGGAAGGAAGTAGTAGTATCAGCAGCAGCAGCAGCAGCAGCAGCAGCAGCAGCAGCAGCAGCAGCAGCAGCAGAAGAAGAAGAAGAAGAAGAAGAAGAAGAAGAAGAAGAAGGAAGAAGTAGTAGTAGTAGTAGTAGTAGTAGTAGTGGTAGTGGTAGTGGTAGTGGTGGTGGTGGTGGTGGTGGTGGTGGTGGTAGTGGTAGTTGCAGTGGCAGTGGTAATGGTAGTGGTATAAGTAGTAGTAGTGGTTTCGGTAGAAGTACGGAATGGTAGTGGTTGTGGGAGTAGTTCGTAGTGGTAGTGGTTTCAGTGGTGGTTGTGGTAGTAGTTCGTAGTGGTAGTGTTAGTGGTACTGGTAGTAGTACGTAGTGATGGTGGTGTCAGTAGTGGTTGTAGTAGTAGTGGTTTTGGTAGCGGTAGTGGTAGTGGTACGTAGTAGTGTTACGTAGTAGTAGAAGCAGTAGTAGGAGCAATGGCAGTGGCAGTGGTAGTAATAGTAGTGGTGGTGGTAGTGGTTTCGGTACTTGTTGCGGTAGTAGTACGTAGTATTAGAAGCAGTAGCAGTAGGAGTTGCAGTGGTAGTGGTAGTGGTTTCGGTAGTGGTTGTGGTAGAAGTGCGTAGTGGTAGTGTTTCGGTAGTGGTTTTGGTAGTGGTTGTGGTGGAAGTACGTAGTGGTAGTGTGTTGGTAGTGGTTTCGGTAGGAGTTGTGGTAGTAGTACGTAGAGAAAGTGGTAGTGGTAGAGGTAGTGGGAGTGGTAGAGTTAGTGGTTTCGGTAGTAGTTGTGGTAGTTGCACGTAGTGGTAGTGGTTTCAGTAGTGGTTTCGGTATCGGTTGTTGTAGTTGTCGTCTTGGTAGTGGTAGTGGATTCGGTAGTGGTGTGGTAGTAGTACGCAGAGGTAGTGTTAGTGGTCGTAGTGGCTTCGGTAGTGGTTGTGGTAGTAGTATGTAGAGGTAGTCGTAATGGTTTCGTTAGTGGTTGTAGTTGTAGTACGTAGAGGTTGTCTAAGTGTTAGAGGACGTAGTGGCTTCGGTAGTGGCTGTAGTAGTAGTATATAGTGGTAGTGGTAGTGTAAGTGGTCGTAGTGGCTTCGGTAGTGATTGGGGTAGAAGTATGTAGAGGTAGTGGAAGTAGTTTCGTTAGTGGTTGCGGTAGTAGTACGAAGAGATAGTGGTAGTGTTAGTGGTCGTAGTGGGTTCGGTAGAGGTTGTGGTAGTAGTTCGTAGTGGTAGTGGTAGTGGTCGTAGTGGCTTCGGAGTGGTTGTGGTACAAGTATGTAGAGGTAGTGGTTGTGGTAGTAGTACGTAGAGGTAGTGGTAGTGTTAGTGGGCGTAGTGGCTTCTGTAGTGGTTGTGGTAGTAGTTCGTAGTGGTAGTGGTAGTGTTAGTGGTCGTAGTGGCGTTGGTAGTGGTTGTGGTAGTAGTTTGTAGTGGTAGTGTTAGTGGTCGTAGTGTCTTCGGTAGTGGTTGTGGTAGTAGTATGTAGTGCTTGTGGTAGTGTTAGTGGCCGTAGTGGCTTCGGTAGTGGTTGTTGTAGTTGTATGTAGAGTGAGTGGTAGTGGTTTCGTTAGTGGTTGTGGTAGTAGTAAGTAGAGGTAGTGGTAGTGAAAGTGGTCAAAGTGGCTTCGGTAGTAGTTGTGGTAATAGTATGTAGTGGTAGTGGTAGTGTTAGTGGTCGTAGTGGCTTCGGAGTGGTTGTGGTAGTAGAACGTAGAGGTAGTGGTAGTAGTACGTTGAGGTAGTGGTAGATTTAGTGGTTTCGGTAGTGGTTGTGGTAGTAGTTCGTAGTGGTAGTGGTATTGGTAGTTGAACTGAATGAAGCAGCAGCAGTGCGTAAAAAATACAAACTGACAAATAGTCAACTACACATCCGGACTTTTTTAGAAAAAAAAAATAAGTATCATAACCTTAGTTTTAGCTCGGAACGTTAACATTTAACACAAATCAGGGTCATTGTGCGAAATAACACTCCCGATTCATTTTATTTTCTCGCGTATTTTAACGTCTATTGCGAAAGTCAAAATGATCGGTATACACAGTTTGCCTCTGTTTTCCAAGTAAAAGATGCGTTGGACCATTTTCATCCCATGTCGAAAAGTTATTGAATATTTACTTTTACGTAACGTCTTTTATAAATCACCGGTCAATCGTTTCTGCTATATAACCGGTAGTTCGGTAGGCGGTCTATTATTCCAACTATTTATGTTGGTCAACCAGTTGCCTTTGGTATATGTTGTATAGTGCAGTGTTGTATCCACTGTGCTACGAAAGCTTACCCTAAACATTTGGAATATTTAAGCTATATACCTAACTTGGTAATATCACGTGATAACATCGACTAGCCAATCACGCATAAGGAATGAATTCTACTCGGTATACATACCTAGTAATCTTTTTTAATGGAAAAATTCGAAAAAAAACTGCGAAAACCTAAATTAATTGTAATGTATGTGGTACTTCAGTCAGTAAGTTTCAATGCATTGTACACATCGATACCAAGTTTTTGTCATTTTTCAACATTTTTTTTTCCTTTTTTTTTGCTATTTCATCATGCGGAGTACAGCCCCTTTAACCACTTTTGGACATAACATTTTGATTGGAAGCGTTTATCTTCAGGTGCCCAATGTACAAGTAAGCCTGTCATTGCATTATGCCATTGTTAAGAACTATAAACGTTTGATGCTTTCCAACCGCTTAAAATATCGGTATCTTTTGAACAGTTTCTTTAAGCTCGATTGTTTCACGAAAGCTGTAAGAATCACGCTCGAGTCCATTTCATGTTCAGACACTAGTACTGATATCCATAACTGAGAGGCCATGATAAGATACCCCTGGCGGGGAACGAACCCACAACCTTTTATCAGTATCAGTTAACGTGGGCTTTAGGGCTAACATAAAGTTATTTTAAAGCCAGAATGAACTTACAAAAATAAATTACCAAATTTCCTCACTCTTGAATCAACATGAAAGCTTCGAAATATATATTGATGTGATATTAGTCCAAAATGAGAAGGAGTTTATATAATTTCCGTCTTGTGGAAAAACAGATATTGCGAATATCATCATCATCATCATCATCATCAACATCATCATCATTATCCTCCTCTTCCTCCTAATCATCATAATAATAATAATAATAATAATCATCATCATCATCATCATCATCATCATCATCATCATCATTATTATTATTATTATTATTATTATTATTATTATTATTATTATTATTATGCAGCCAATAGGCAAATGTAGAAATGAGAAATATATCCGCAACTATTTTTCTTGCCGAATAAATCTATTAAGAGGCTTAACAAATACGTCTTATCCACTGTATGGGGCATGTATTTCATGTACTGTGTTGTACAAGGCGATTTTCAATTTAAGTGAATCTTTATCAATAGCGACAGTGTTTATTCTTCATAGAAAACAATACATTTCCCTGTGGCGTGATACGGTAAAACTAGTTACAGATATGTATACCTGTATAGCGTCACAAATATGCATACCCGATAATAGTGAATTAGTGAGGAAGTAAAATGTCTACTGTTTGTTTAAATCAAATGCCATTAGGCCTGCATTTATGAACTTCAAATAGATATATCAACTTAAACGTTCAGGTATAATATCCCTGTTCAACGCTAGGAAGTATGTTTATTACATTATAAAACGAGACATGAGGACATTTATGTGTTTGTGCTTCTTGACACTTCTCAAGACATATGGTTAGTCGTATTTGAATTTTACGGTAAACAATTGGTTAGAATGAATCATGTTTTCATGGTTTTTCATCATTTGCATTTATTCCAGTAATAATATATTCACCATTTACTTAAATCATTTGAAATATCTGAACGCTTCAGACTTAAACATATGTGTAACTATCAAAGTACCGAATCCGCCTTTAAAATGAGAATTATTTAATATAGTTATTCCAATTAAATAGGCCTTTGAACTACTTAAGTGATTTATCTAGATAATTTGAGAATAGGTGTAACTTGAAGCTTAACCTGGTAACAATTACGTATAATTGCGAGCTCATGGTGAATGGATCATAGTTTGAATATAATAATAATTTGTTTTGAAACATTTTTACGCTATATAGACTACCTTTGGTTAGCAATTTCTATTTTATATGATCTTTCTCTCATCAAGGAAAGCCATGGAATAGTCCAGGTGCCAAAAAAACAAATATGTTCCACTATTCGATACCCTAATTAGGAGCTTCTAACTCATAATTATGACTAACTCTCTCCCGATTACGAATGTCTATCTCCTTAGTAGGATTTACTCTCTCCAATGCACGACTAACTATCTCCTAAAGAGGTGAAACTAATTCATTATCATGACTTACTAATCCTCATAAGGAGATACCCATTGTTTTGCTTAGTGACTTGCATATTCGCATTTATACTATTTTGTTATTTTTTTGTCGTCTAGTATTAGCATAAATCATAAAAAGTATCATTATAAGATTATATATATGTTTCATAATGAGCGGAATGACCCATGATAAAACACACGGATTTTAATTGATCTAGGCGTTGTTTGTATGTATTATAGCATATTTTGTCGAGCATGATTTTAATGATGATATGAACGTTGTAAACTTAAACGCTGCTCAGCAAACTGTGGTATATGCATAATATAGGAAAACGAGGTGAGATACTAAAGCTGATTTACACTAAACTATGCATTTCTTATATTTACAGCAGCACAAATTCACATGTCTGCCAATGTGTTTGTGAACGAAAACGATTCTGTACCAGTCACCTGTAATACCACAGAACCTGCATTTATTGTAGAATTTTACATCAGCAACTTGAAATATGCGACAATATTTCCAAAGAGCGATTGTAAAGTCCTCTATGCTAATGTAACCTGCATATGCGAAAGCATTACAGTTATAACTTGCATGACATTGATCCTGAAAAGAAACGACCATGGAAACAATGTAACATTTCTTGCTCAATATGGAAGTAGGAGCGTTATATCGTCCGTCGTTATACACGTGATAGGTATGTTTTGTCTGATTTTTTTATTTGATTTTTAGCCAATTACAAGACAATATTATCACACATAGTTGGTGGCCAGATTTTCAAAATGTCTTGATAAAAAGAAACATTATAGCATTATAGCAAGATAGCATGCCCTAGTAATTACTACGTTCCAAGAAATATACGAGAGACCACACCATCATTATGAGGAAAATTAGGGTATAGAGAGTAAACATTTAAAAAGGCTCAGTATACTTAGTGAGAAAAGAAAGTAAAGCTTTTTTATGATTGTTTTGTTTTCATGGAATATTTTAGTCTATGAGCGGTTTATTTTTATTTGAGGTTATGACATCATTAAAAAAAGATGGGACAACGCATAGGGCACGATGGTATTTTCATGTATTTATTTTATTAACTTCCTTTGTCTTTTTCAAATCCGAATGAAACATCTTTCAAACAAAACAAATGGAACGATTAGTTTGCTCAGCGTCACCATGTATCAATTTATTCGTATTCGAAATAATAATGATGCTCAATGTAATACAGCAATAACTACCACCTTCAAAATTTTCATTTAAAATAATTTCGAAATAACAAAACTGTATTTAGTCTGGGTTGCAAGGTTGAAAAATAAGGAAATGTATTGCATCCCTCAGCTAAACAAACTATTTGTATATCATTTTGATGTTTTAAATTTGCAGATTATGAAAGTGAGTTTGGCCACTTGGTGGCTCTAACGAAAAGGAAATATGCAAGATTGCCACCATTAATGACCATTAATGGCTATTTCAGTAAAAGTACTGTTCAAACATGGCTATTTTCATAAAACAACTAAGAAGGAATATTTACGTAGTTATTACTTCTCTCGTTATATTCATTTCAGGCTTAAGTATGAACAAAATAAATCAAAATTTGATTAATCCTCATAACTATTCTTCTTTTATAATTTGTTTATGTTTAGTTTGTGAAACAAAATGTGGCAGGTTTGTAAAGTGTATGTTCTTTCACTTAAAATAAATTTTGGTTATAACTCTTTTTTTTGAAAACGCCAAGTTCATACTAAACCAGCATGCCAAAGGTGATCGCACGATCACTTTCCTGTAATAGTCTTATGGCAAACTATGCTAGTGTTACACTTAAAGGTTTATCTACATGCATTGTACATGCATGGCATGTATTTAATTTATACACATCTGTCCACATATTAATCTTACCTCTCTCATGTTAAGTTCAAGCTCAATAATGGAAATTTCAAAGTCATGATTTGAAAAATACCCCTAAAATGTTTTTTTTCCTGTTTACTTTTTATCAATCTCAAATAACAGATAGGTTGCGTCGAAAAGCGTTGACAGAATTGTACATTATGTTCTCTCATTTAGAACAATGCTTTAAGGTACATTTTGTTTTTCAAACGCCAATGCGAAGGTTTTATACCATTTCAGCGTGCCAATTTATGGTGATCGCACGATTGCTATTGTTGTACGAGACTAATTGCAAATTGTGCTGGTGTTAAAATAAAAAAAGTATGTATATCCTAATGCATGGCATGTATCTATTCATAATGTGCTGTATATTGACATATTTACTGATCTCTTCAATGTCACTGTCAGTTCAAGGTCAAAATATACTAAAACAGAAACAGTTGAGATTGTTTTCTGTTTTCGTTTTTTTAACAATGTATTTTGTATCACTGTTCAGTTACTTTAAGTTAACACATCCATCATTAGGATGTAAATATATATTACGATATTAACATCGAGATTATTTCTAAGTTTAACTGATAATGATTAACTACCATAATGACGCTACATCTATGTCATAATATATTAAAGAGTGGTAATAAAACAAAATTTAACTATGATTATATAGCAACTTTATTTGTTAAATAGCATATTACCGATATCAAAAAAGCGCAAGGTGAAAACTTTAAGACTATTCAAACTTAAAATTTCGTAGCTTTAAATTTAAATTTTACCAATAGCTTTTTTGATTTATTGATTTAAGGACGACTTGCCTTAAGTGTTGTTTTTTTTAAATATGTAATGGAAACAACTATTTATGTGCCAGTAACTATTAACCAAGACCTCAAAACCTTGAAGATGTTTGTTATTTTACCATGAAACTTAGTACTATGAATATACGTGCAGTATATCCTATCACTCAGGTTTATCAATTGAAATGTAATGTTTTTCTACGTTGTCATTAATGTTGACATTAGTGATTGATTATTCTTGAAAATTGAACACTTAAACCATTACTGTGAAGCACTGGCTCTGTGGCACTTTTCATCATATGATTTAACAGTTGCAATAAGACCGAGACTGATGTTTTCAAAAAAGGTCTTCTTGAATTCTTTTTCTGTTTTTTATTCATCTTACACATATTTATGATATACACTTAAAGAATTGTTCACAACACAAACTGCTAAAAGGTTCTCAATACAGCATATTTAATCCTTTATCTCTCAACATAAGCTATTTGTTAAGCCACCTATCGTGTTAGTTACTATATTTCAGACATGAATCAATCCAACAGCAATGTTTCACAAGAGCATGCACGGTAATGTATAATTTAAATTATACAGCCTTGTCTTTTTATCATTTTTATGTGTTGAAATTGTATTTATCCTTTACAAATTTGACTGCAAGGGTCTTCATTAATAGCGTTTTTGGCTCAGACCATTAATTAGACCTTACATACATATATTTTAGATACGAAGACCTAAACATGTTGAGGTGCACACCAAATGGCGAATATACAGATTTGGGTAGGTATAGATAATTATAACAGTTCGAAAATATGCATGAAACTGGAACCATGCATCTTAATATGGTTTCATTCGTATTACAGAAACATGACTCGTATTATGAACTTTGTTTGTGGATTGTTTAAATGGGATATTTTTTTGCATAAGATATGTATTATAAAATGTTGTCGCTTGCCATTCAGCCAATGAGCACTTAACATGTCTGCAGTTTCTTTTATTGGCCTACGTGAAATATTCGATTCTTTTATATGGCAATTACGCTATACTCAATGTTTCATTAATAAATATAAGTCATATCGAGTTAATATATAATAATCACATTGTCACTCCCTTGGAATGAATTGGTTCAATTGGTAAAAATATATATAATATGAATAAAAATCTTTACTTAAATGCAGCAAAAAAATGGTTAACATAAACAGTCATTCAAATTATTATTCGAGTATACAGTGCCCCCTATATAAATATAATTATGATTTATATTACAGGGTTCAACACAAAAGACAACATCAAAGAAAGGACTTCTTCATCTGAAAACAATCAATATGAAAATCTGACACTTAACTCGACGAAAAGAAATGAACAGGAGTTAGCTCTCTATACAATTGACGTTTAAATCGAGAATAATACCAGTGCATGACTAAGTACTGATCAAATGCAATTGTATTGTTTATTTATAAAATTCCTCTTCTTGTTTGTGTCTATATAGTCGTTTGGCTTCTAGATAGTTTTAAAATATGATGACAAAGTTTACGAGTATTGGTTACGGTGGTGAGAACTTTCTTTGACCATCATTTTCAATCAGCATTCACTTTTTGCATGTATTTTGAGGTTGATGAAAATGTAAGCATTATTATCATCATACCTTTTTCTGTTATACAATTGTAATATTTTACTTATTATAAAGCAGAATAATTAAATTTTATTGAAACGAATTTAAAGTAAAAATCAAATGAAATTTCCGATTAGATAAAATGTCGTGTTGTTTCTAATCAAAATGTCTAATTATATACAAGAATTGATAATAATGTATATAAGATTTGATTTGGCATAAGAAAATTGCATTGAAATAAAGAAAATACAAAAAAAACTGATAGTAACTGTGATATTTATTGGTCATAATTATATAGTATATAATAGAAATTAATAAAACGATGGTCCTTCTAAAAACTCAAGAGACAGCTACAATCAATAAACTTAATCGCATTATCGTTTCCCTATTATGTACAAAATTGTGTTCTGCCCTTGTTATAAGTTAAATGCACGGTTGAATCATGTATCAAAAAGCATTTCTAGTATGATATATCTTCTCCGAAAACATGTTTTAATACAATGAATCATGTACAATGTACCTTACTTTAGAAAATAAACACGCTGTTTAAGCATTTGAATTTCTTCATCAATCTGGAAATGAAAGATTCAGATTGAAACATATTTATGAAGTAACGTAAACATATTGGTTCTTGTTACATGATAAGTTTAATTTACATTATTTATCACGTGACATAATCACTTTTAATCAATTAATTGCATATTAAGCATATAAATGAAAGAGAAAATTAAAAACATATGCATGATTAATAACAATACCAAAAGAAGTTGGACTGCTGCGTTCTTCATCCAACAAGGAACAATTTAAATCCATTTCTATTATTGCACTACATTGTTAACAATATAAGAAGGTATAACAAATGTTTCATGAATAAATTTACACAACCGTAGGGGAACATTTGTATTAACTGTTTGTAAAATTTCAATGAATTTGACAACACTTGGCTTTACATAGTAGGTTTTCGAAAGATACAGTTTCCGAATATTTTCATATGCTTTACAAATACAGACAAAATGATGCTCATCTTCCAAATCACCAGAACCACATATTAAACAATTATCAAAATTTATTATATCATTGCCTATCGGCCAGTTTCAATACGTAAAGGGTGTGAAGATAACTTTAATTTTGTAAAAGCAATGCAGTATGCTTTCGGTACATTGTCCAAATAAACATAAAATTCAAATATATGTTTTAACTCTATATACATGAATAAAACAGGGCTAATCTGTACAGAGTTAAACCATGTTTGTTTGAACTGGTCTATCAATCTTTGTTTTTATAATACATGGAAGTAGTTTACATTCAAGCCATTTGGGTTATACCAATTATCATTGAAACCTGCATTATCTAATAAAGTCTTTACACTTGATGCCCAATTACTTTTACCTCTTGCCACATCAACCAACATACTTTCATATAAACGCTGAATAATAGTATTATTACTTTCTGATATTTTACACCAAAACTTGATAATTCTAACATATCTATTAATATACAATGGGTATCTACCTAGCTCGCCATACACAGCAGCTGTACAAGTTGAGGTTTAAACATGAAATATTGTTTTACAGAATTTCAAATGTATACGTTCTATTTCCTCATTTTTGTACTAAAACCCCATAACTTACATCCATAATTTAATATTGAAACAAAAAAAAAAGAATCGCATAATTGACAAATAGTACTTGGCTTAAGTAAAAAAGGTTTGACATTCACTTACAGAGCATTTAATGCCTTTAGACCTTTACCAGCTAAAGTGCTTTGATTTTGTATGAAACTTCCGGTGTAATTGAATACAGTGCCTCAGTAATTAAAATTATCTACAACTTCTAAAGGTTTATCTCCATATAGCCAGTTCTCAGTAACTTTAACATTGCCTCTTTTTTAAAATGATTTTAGAAAAGCAACTTACAAGAGTAATACCCCGATAATTATTCACATCACTAGGGTCATTTTCCTTAAAAAGTAGATCGGAAATAACCGGTAGCCAAAATACCCTTTAAAATAATATCAACTGAATGGGAAGCCAAAATATCACTCGATGCAATAAAATATTCATTAATCAGCTTGTCACCTGAAAAGGCTTTATTTTTCTTTAATTGTTCTGCGATGGTCTCAATTTCCCGTACAGTAATTGGAAACTCTAATTCTTCAAAATAGCAATCATTGTCATCAAAGTTATGGCTATTACAAAAATCTTCAGTATAAACATAATCTGCGTTACCCATATTATCTTTCAAATTAGAAAAATATTATATATAAAATTGTTCAACAGAAATATCATTATTAATAGACTTCTTTTTACTAAAAAGGTTCTAAAAGTATTTTGGCTATTGATGCCGAAGACGTTCAATACTTCTCATTTTATTTAGTAAACCATGTACTTACTTATGTTTTGGGTTATTACCGTCCCCCTTTCTAAGTCCCATTTCGAAATGTTTTGGTCAGAAAATCAAATCCCTTCCGCAATCACAATTCTAAATTCGTGATTACTCCTGTTTAATTCATTGTACAGTTCAGAAAGAAGACACAAATTTGAACTGTTATAACTTTATTGTCATTGCATCATTTTCTACGACGTATTCAGATTTATGAAGGTACAAATTGGACCAAAATATTATAATGTTCATTAAGAAGTAAAATGGTAAATTATACATTAATGCCATCTTTACGTAGAAAACAGGAATGCACTGGATTTCAAATGGTCGTATATTTCCAATGATGTTAATTTCTCTATAAAAGGGTCAGAATGTATTGTAAAAACGTATAATTTACAAAGCATATATTTTCCCTTTTTTCAAAACAAATGTCATTTCAACTCTTCTAGTTTGTCCTGATGTATAGTTTCAAAGTTTATCATACTCTTTCCAAAAGCAAGCCAACCGTCCGGTGTTATGATAATACTTTTAATATTGCATCAATCACTTATGATACCATTTAAAGTGTTGTGTTTTATCTTCCCTGAAAATGTCAATTATTATCTGCTTTAAAAATGTGAACATGTAAAACGGACGATGATGATGATGATGATGATGATGATGATGATGATGATGATGCAAAAATATTAATGAACAATAAATCACTTTCAATCTTTTAATGGCGACTAAAATTTCTTCAAGACTGCCACATTATTGACCAATATACTTTACTGAATACTGTTTTATACCGCCTTTAAGCATAGTTTCACGAATAATATGTCAAAAAACAGAAAACAGTCTTTTAAATGTTATTTTGTCTGTAACATAGTCATACATTTCCAGTAATATTTAAACGCTATGTTCACATGTATATTTTACATATGTGTTTCTAGTGGATTGAGTGAAGCATGAACGAGATTAGCTGGCGGCAGTTCCCTCTTAGACAAGATAAATACAAAAGCATATGTAATGGCAATGCCCCACGCAAGAATACAGGCACGTATACAAAACGAAGAGCCATTGCCGCCGCGTAATCCCAAATGTGACGTCGCCTCAGAAAATATTAAGTACCCAGCCAGCATGAAAATACCTGAAAAATAAGTACACCATCTAAGATGTGAATGCTCGTAAATACTCAGTTTTTTATTAGACATGTACTTTTCAATATACAGTTTTCAAGGAAAACCTGCTTTTACAAAACTACTGGGTAATGATTGTATATTTGTAAAATATGATAATTTATACCAAGCTGTGACATCTGCGATATGTCTGCATTTATCGTAATTTTGTTAACATACTAATTCCTTGTGCGCGGTAGGTATTAGCCCATAGCCAGCATGTTTTATTGGAGAAAGATTCAATGAAAGACATGCATGTTCTAGTATATGTTTAGCACTACTAAATCACTTAACGTTTCACACACCATTCTCATTTTATACAGCCATTGGTTATGACGTTAGATGTTTTGAAGTAAGATTCATAAAGGGGCTGATCACGGATTCGACGTTAGAGTGTGCGTAACTTAGGGTCGTAACCTTTTGACTTGCACCCATTCTAAAGTATAGACATAAAGTAATGTTTAAAGTGTTGACATGGGGGCTGGGGTACAATTTCTTATCCGAAACGGTGCATTTTTCATATTACCTTTTTCCCTATATTAAATTACAAGTAAAGTTGGACTATTTTAGGGGTGGGTGCCCCCCCCCCCCCCCCCTGGATCCGCTGGTGTCATAGACAGCCATGCATATATCATGTCCTTATTTCACTATCCGTTTAGCACTACATTGCAAATAAAATGTCAATACAACATTGATTGGAAGCATTTATTTTCACTTTTCATGTACAATCAAGCTTGCCATATCATCTAATCATTTGTAAGAACGTTAGATGTTAATGCTTTATTACCCCATATAATTCTGGTATCATTTGATAGAAGGTTACTTGCTAATTAATACTGCGTAAAATTAATGACCAAAACACAGTATAAAGTTACTGTAGTTTGTGTTTTTGTTCTTTCTTTCAACTGAATATGCTATGAAATTTACCATTTTCAATCAGTCATGTTGAACCAAAGCCTGTTTGTAATGTTTGTTACTTTATATGTTTGTATATTCCTTCATTCATATCAAACGCTATCCGATGGTGCGCAAGTAAGATGAGGTCACCGGATAATAAAATCCCTATAGTAATACATGGAGTGCCTTGATGTAAATGCTATAAACCGTCAAGATCGTTGCTACCTGAGACGACAGCCAGGCCAATGGTTATGAAGAGGAACACTTTGATGTTTTTCTTGACAAAGATACTAGCCGTCACGGTGGTACCGATCGTAGCAAACAGGCCCAGAAACATCATGGCTCGGGTGGGCTTTACCCAACCTGCCAGTAAACGAAGACTCTTAATGAAGTTACATGTACTCGCTTTTGGACGTTTAATGAGTTCCATTGAAAGAGTTTTGCTTGAATGGAGTCATTTATCAAGTAAACCGCTCATGTTCGGACATTTAAGAAATGTGGATAACTTAATGTAATATGTTCCTGTTAAACATTTTAGAAATGAATGTATATTCTGAAAAATAAACTTTTTATTGGCTTTTAGGTAAAGCGGTTCGTTCAGATATAGAAACTGAGAATCGATTTTGTTTAGTGATAACCAGAATTTCTTCATATATTTCTATTATAAAATAAGTGACGAGATATTGTAGCATATTTTTTTTAAACGAACTTCTATTTGATTAGTCTCTTTTAAATGGATGTTTATGCTTAGCAAAAATTTAATAAACTTTCATTTGCTTACTTGGCATATCTGACCAACCTGTCCAAAGTCCTACCCTGGGGAAGGGTGAATGGTCGATCCAGTCGTCCAAAATGAGAGCAAGATAACAAAACAGCACATTAATACACGCTTCTCCTACACCAACAATACCTAGAAACCACTTTAATTCCATGTATAAAACAAATAACGGTAAAATCCAAATGAGATACGATACACCGTTCAAATGCCGGAAGTGTGTGTAGTACTCGTAATCTTACAGGAAGCTTAATAGTTGCACCATAATTGAGTTGCTGTTAGTTTGTTGATTTGCTAGATTTTCCGCCATATGGTTTAAATTTTAAAACGTGAATGTCGAAAGCAAATTACGACAAAGTTTCAATTTAAGTTAGTGACATTTTATATTCAGTTTTAATATGGTTTGTAAGGAAAGCTTTAAATGATTTTTATAAATTATTTATTTAGTTTTAATATGGTTTGTAAAGAAAGTAAGTTTTAAATGAAATAAAGTTTATTTTTAAAGCATTAAGAATGTATCAATATCACCCATTACAAAGCAATAAATGCATGGTCCTAACAACTTTCATTCGAATGTCAACCTGCTTAAAATATCTAGGAAATAACTAGGAAGTTATCCATTAGATTCCTGCTGCCTGATTTCACTTTATGATAAACACACGGATACCTGCCTAATGAAAACAATGGAGGAACTTAAAGAAACCTGAGACATTATATTTATAGTTTATTTTCATAAGGGGGAACAACTGAATTTAGTATAAGTGTCAATTTTAGGACAGATTGTTGGCCTTAGTACGCTATGCAGTGCCTTTGGATCAAGATTTGTCCTACTTTAGTTCTTTTGTTTGATGTATTCGCACACCGTCACAGTTTAAAGTTACCAGGTGGTTACATTACGCATCAAGCTGATATTTTTATGCATGTTATTTGTATTCAATATTTTATTCATTCATTTATTATTTCATGTAAACTAATTGGCCAGTTGCAGTAAGTCTGTGTTATAGGTGCTCGAGTAAAACAAAGACAAAATACATGTATAATGACAGGATATTGCACTCAAACAGGAACCATAAATGGAAGAGCCCCACATGTTAATGTCTTCTACGGGACAGTTCCTGTACCGTCGACATCATCGGAGATTAATTTGTTTTAGAGCACTCGACAGTTATTGGTGTACTGACATTTAATAAATGTTTCACTAAGTCAGTTTTGCGCTGGTATTTGAAAAATTGCGTACATGAGAATAAATACGGTCTAAAGGATAGTGCAGCAGCAGTCGTCACCGGTGTCTGAGCTACGCTGCTTTGAGGTGGCAGGTTGGTTGTACGTAACGGCTGGCCATTGCTGAGGTGCCGCTCCTCGCTAGGGGACCTGCAAACGCTTGCATAGGCGCGGTCCAGTAGTTCAAAACCCATAGGTGTCTGTATACCATGATCTTTGAAACTGCGCGTTGTTGTCAACCTATAAGGATACTGTTTGTCACCAACAGGTTGTGGCGGACCGCACTGATCTCGAAAAACGCTATGTAGCTTTCCCATCACATGGCATTGTCCTTAAGTACAAAACACGATTCATGGCACGAATAACGCACCCCTTTAAACGGACGTTTTCCCTCTTTGATTTCATAGTCATTAACGTTCAACTGCTAAACACGTTTGTCTACAAACAGTAAACCGAAAATCTTTTTAAGCTGACACAAGCATACATCTTAAGAAGAAAGGAGGTGGACATGAATGCTTCATATAGGCTCGTGTTTGATTATTATTACCAACCATAAACAAGGTACCTGAATCATGACCTTGTCGTCAAGCTCGTCAGGTGAGAGGAGAAAGCAAAGAGACACGAGGGCGTCCGCCGCTACAGATACAAGCTCAGTAGCAAAATATTTAAACATAAACCCGGTTTAGTGGCACTGGGAAAATGCCAAAGACATAGAACACAATATCACAGACAAGAAACATAGAAGAACAGCACAAAACTCCACAAACAGCACAATGCATACATACTATATACTTATATATAAAAAAAACTAAGTATGTTAACAAGAATTGTTAGGTACCGCATTGGAACGGTCAGTAAATGTAAATTTACTGGGGGTTTAATCCAGTTTATGTGCACAAACCTCACTCTTATCACAACAATCCTTAATAAAGATAAAAAGAAAAAGTAAAGCAAACTGTTTCTCTAAACTCTATGGCCTTATTAGGATGTAACAGATGTTTGAGGTATTAAGAAATGTTCGTCCTATTGTCCATGTATGCATAGTCTTTTTCTCTAGCAATCTAGTGTATATATACTCAGATTTAAATGAAACTTCACAGTAATAAATTAATAATAATGATGATAATACATGGCGCTGGTAGTGTTTGAAACTTCAAAGATAGGGTAAAGATGGCAACGCGAACTATATGGCACTTTTCTATGTATTTTTGTGCAAGCCATAATTCGAATATTATTATAAGCTGACAAAGTTCACTTTGGCAAAGTGTAAGAATTATAACTCTTCGTCTAACAGATACAGAGTAAACAACATGTACTTGGGGCTATGTGTAATATCAATAAGAACTATAAATTATGTTCAATTTAGTGTCACTTATGATATTTCATTCCACATACAAAAACACTAACATGTTCTTTAAAACCAATATCCTATGTTATGATAAAACCATTGCCAAGTTGGTAATTTGAAAAGACAAGAAATTATATCTGGTCAGGGTTTGACATAGTCTTTCTAGACAAGCGTGCTGGACTTGTTTTGCATTTACTTCAAAAATCTTCAAAAGCTAAACTGAACAAGACTGACGGAAAAAACTCACAATATAAAAAGGGGTTTTAAAGACTTATGAGATCATTCTCAAATCACCTATACCATTAGTTCTTATCTACAAACTTAAGTCAACATAGTAATTAATGTTTTACATAAATATTGCAATGAATAAAACATATTGCAATAAGTGCCAATAACATAGCAATCACGCATGATCACTATTAAGGCCTAAACATGAGATTTCAACATTTCCCGATAAACAATAAAACAACTTACTTAACAATTTTCTCATTATTTACACAAGCTGAAAAAATGGTCTCTTTTTGAAAACTTCACATATTTCATGGCTTTCATCATTCAAACTAACATTTCGCTTGTTATTTCAATATTCAATGATTTTGTAAACATTCATAAATGATGGTTAAAATTAACATTCATGCTAATCATGCCTACCAAATGCATCTGACTGACCAATCAGTATCCAATTTTGGCAGGGCTTATTGGTGGTTCATTGAAATCAATCATGACCTCCCACAATCTGCACTGATCAACAGTAGTTAATGAGTTGTTTCAATTGTTCTTATTTTCATAAAGTTAGAAAACAACTGCAGTGAATAAAATTTATTCCTTATCACTGAGAGAAAGTTTAGAAAAATGAACGAAGCCGAATTACATCTAGTAGAATATCAAATCCTACAAATCTATTCATCATTTTATATAACCGTATAATGTAAATGTTAAATTTTTCAAAGTCTAAAAAGTTCCATTTTTTTGTATATCAAAGGACATTTGTGTGTATAATTTTGATGATATTTTGTGATTCATTTAATTTCATTCTTGTTTCATTTAGTGTCCAATCCCAAGCTTTCTTGTTCACATTTAAGTGCAAGAAAAGTCACTTAATAATGATCTGAATAAATTTATTATAATGTAAGGTCACCTAAAGGATATATTGTGCTTTTTAAAAATAACATGTTTTCATCTGTTTAAAATTATGTCAAATGTAGTGCATTGAAATTTTATTATGAGTTTAAAGCTGCACTCTCATTTTGACAACTTTTTTTTAATTTTTTGTCTTGGAACGAGCCAATTTTTGCGAAAATCCATGGAAACCAGTTATATAAGACTGCTTACCAAAATTTAGATGGCAGATTTTTATATTAAAGTTAAAAAATTGATGTTTTAAGCATTATTCTTAAACTGTTAGTAACGGTTTAAGCCATAAAACAATATTTTTCGAACGGAAATATGACAAACTACGAGCTGATTGTTTGTCAGCAATCTGATATCAGTGGTTTGAAGATGTTTACGCAAAAATTTGCTCTTTCCAAGACAAAAAAAGTTGTAAAAATGGTAAATCTATGTGAGTGCAGCTTTAAACTATGACAGAAATAATTCAAGGAAATGTTTGTAAATTCTAGCATTAAAATTGTCTGAATCGCATAAAAATTTATAAATTATGTAAGGAATTCTCACATTGGTCACACTTTTTAAACTTTGTGCTGTCTTCTTTTTGTTTGTCTCAAATTAATACAGCATTGGCTTCACTTGTTGTTTATGAAAGGTCTGTACACCAAATTGGCACCAAAACAGTTGTTTTTTTTCTGTAACGAATCTAAGGAAACTTTTTTAATAAAATATTTTACTCTTTGATATCGTTATTTTAAATAATATACCAAAAAAATTGCAGTGAAGTGTCGAATCCACTATGCTATGAAGACTTACTTTTAGTTGGTGGAATTTTCCAGATGTATACCTAACACGCTAAAATCATGTAATAACATCAACGGCAGATCACGCATAAGGAATGAATTCTACTCTGCAGACATACCTAGTAATCTTTTTTTAATGGAAAAACACGAAATAACTGCTATTAATAAATCCTTTGTAAACTATGGGGATCATCAGTTAGTAAGTTTCAATGCATTAATTGTACACATAGATACCAAGTTTATGTCAATTTTCTACAATTTTCTTTAATTTTTTGCTGTTTCATCATTAACTGAGTACAGCCCCTTTAAACTGTACCTTATAATGTCTGTGACTTATCAAATATTTAATAGTAATGGTCTACAACCAAGATTTGTTTTAATTATCCAGGTTTCAAACTGCATTGTGTACGCGATTGGAAAGGTAATCTTGAAAGCTCACTTGGTATAATTTTTACAAATAACATTCACCCTGCAAGGTACTCATATTTGGATGATACATAAAGATTTGCACAGTCAGTTATGTATACTTGCATTTATTTATAAAGTATACCTTTTTCAAATCTTTGATTTAGATTGCAAAGCATAACTTTATATATATATTTACTTTATCTGAATACACAAGCTAATGCATCAGTCAATTGTAACCATGCCCCCCCCCCCGGAATCGCGGGGACTTTTACTTTCGGTCCAGCCAACCCCAGCTAAAATCCCCGCCCTGCAGAGATAATCTGATGGTAAAGTCCCCACCAAATGCCCCGCACCCAAGGGACATTATGTTAAGCCCCATCCATACTGTATTTTCCGGGAAGACCTGGCACTGCGGGGCCACCTGAAAGGTAAAAACCTGGCCCATTTCGCCGGCTATCCCCGGTATACCCCCGGATGTGGGAGCCGTGGTTACAATTGACTGGTGCATAATGATCCATAGTGATCCAATCTCATGCCAAGATGATTTCAGGACTGACATCGCGAGGTTAGTTATTCTTAAGCATAAAAAAGCCTGGACAGCATTTGAGAAAGACTGTTGTGAGGTTAAATCTTCATTACTTCACTATTCCACAACATTGGGTGATAAGGGAACTTTATTGAATATTTTGATTTTAATTTTGTTCCCTAAACGCCACAAGTCGACTGAGTAATTAATACAAATTCAATTCTATCTCCACAATATCCGGCACTGCATTGTTAAATAAAACTCAAAAGTTACACTTGTAAATTATTTAACCAAGTACCTTTCCCTCAAATATTTCACAAATTTATATTGATCTATCAACAACAATGCATCACCATACAGTATCTTTGACTGATTTTTGATATTCATTCTTGGCTAGAAAACAAAAAGTGAGCACAAAGCGTCTTCAGAAAAAGAACTTGTAAAGTATGCACCAGTCAACGAACCACGCCCCCCCCCCCCGGAAAAAGCAGGTACTTTGACTTTCGGTCCAGCCAATCCCCGGTGAAATCCCTGCCCTGCGTGAACGAACTGGTGGAAATATCCCGTGAATAACACCCCCCCCGCACCCAAGGGATCTAAGATAAGAGCAATTCCCTGATATATTTTGAGGGAAGACAAAACCACCGCAATCACCCGGAATTGCGAGGACACTAGTTCTGGCTTTCATAACTTTAATGTTGATATTTATTTTTGACTGGTACATTTCACAGGGGCAGGTTGTGTTGTTTTGACACACAACGCCCCGGTCCGTTTTGTTGTTTTTTGACCCTGAATTTCCATATATTTGCTGACATGACCCTGTTTAAGAAGCCATAACTTTATCAAAACTTTTATGTCAAAACAACGCAACCTGCCCCTGTGGTAAGAGAGGAAATCAAAATTGAGCATGCAAAATTGTTTTATCAATGGCGATGGTTTATCACAATGCCATGTACTTACACTGAGAGTGGCTCCAATACATTCTATGCACATAGGTAAACAATCATCTTATTCACAAATGCTGTGCACATATTCATACATTTGGCTCCATTTAGAATGAAACTTCATAAATAAGTATGCGCATATTTGATATTTTTTATCTCCATTTTGCAAAATTGAAATCAAATGATTTTTTTCAAACAAACTTGTATTGCTTGAAAATTTACGTGTCAATTTAAAAATGCTACCCACGGTAAGATGAAAATAAATCCGTTTGATGGTGGTAATCATTCAATGGCGGCTTTATTGATAAATTTCCTCAATAAAACACTATGAAATTCACATCATCAGCATCCGGAAGTAGCATAACATGTATGTCTGAATCATTCGGCCGCTCTGATCAGATTAAATTTTGAGGTCAATAAGTAGACTGGTACCCTGACTTACTTTTCCTCAAAAATATAAAGTTATACAGGTACGGGGCATATGGATTTTAGTAAACATTAATAGTATTTGAACAATAAATACCAAAAATCGTGTTGTATTTAAAAAATGTGCGAAGTGCCATGCGATGATTATTTAAAAAAACTTTGTATCGAAAAGAAAATATCACGGAAACATGCAAATTATGTCGAAAAAAAGAACAGGGACCGACTTCGGAATACCAACATTATATGCAAAGGATAACAATATCTTTTTTAAACCAAATTTCTGGTTGTTTTCTTCTTAGACGCACGCTTTATTCGTTTAACGTATGAATTCACAAAACATTTCGAATGCGCGACGGGCACCGCGGTTAGCTGATACTGGTTTCTTTTCGGATAAAAGAGAAAGAGGGTACCAGTCTATCAATACAGAGCATTGAACGGAAAATTTCGCTGCTTACTTTTCCATTATGTTCATATTCTTATTGCATATAATCTGACCGTATGCAAGAATATTCATGTAGTTAACCCGATTAACTCACTCGCTACGTATGAATTTCTTGTGCTTCATTAAAAGAACATACAGTTAGCTTGAATTGTTAGGAGATCTATTTTTATTGGATGTTTTCATTGTATTCAGTGCCGGTACTACTTTGATTATTCAATTTCGCTAACGGCAATCCAATCAAAATACAGCGTACGAATACATTACGTCAGTGAACCCCCAGATGCGGCTTGAAAATGCAGACATCGCGGTTATGGCTATGAACTAGGACACAAGTGCCCAAGTCCAAAAATGGTACTTATTTGAGAATATCCGGTACCTTACGTAAATTATACATTTTCATGCGATTCAGACAATTTAAATGCTAGAAATCACAAAACAATCATTCCCTTGAATTATTCCTGTCATAGTTTAAACTCATAATCAAATTTCAATGCACAGCATTTGAAATAATTTTAAACAGATGAAAAACTGTTATTTTTAAAAAACACAATACATTGTTTATCTTTTATGTGACCTAACATTAATATAAAAATTTATTCAGAAAATATTTTAGAGACTTTTCTTGCACTTGAATGTGAACAAGTATGTTTGGGATTGAACACTAAGAAAAACGAATTTCAAAGAATGAAATTAAATGAAGCACAAAATATACAAAAATTGAAACTTTTTAGACTTTTAAAACTTTAACATTTATACTAAATGCGGTTACATAAAATGATTTGATATCCCACTAAATGTGACCGTCGGCTTCGTTCATTCTAAACTCTTTCTCAGTGATAAGGAATAAATTTTATTCACTGCAGTTGTTTTCTAACTTTATGAAAATAAGAACAATGGAAACATTGCATTTACTACTGTTGATCAGTGCAGATTGTGGGAGGTCATGGTTGATTTCACTGAACCACCAATAAGCCCTGCCGAAATCGGATTCTAATTGGTCAGTCAGGTGCTTTTGGTAGGCATTATTAGTATGAATCTTAATTTTAACCATCATTTATGAATGTTTACAAAATCATTGAATATTGAAATAACAAGCGAAATGTTAGTTTGAATGATGAAAGCCATGAAATATGTAAACTATTCAAAAAGAGACCATTTTCCTGCTTGTGTAAGTATCGAGAAAATTATTAAGTAAAATTATTTATTGTTTATCTGGAAAATGTTGAAATCTCGTATTTAAGCTTGATTGGTATGTTATTGCAATATGTTTTATTCATTGCAATATTAACGTAAAACATTTTTATGTTGACTTAAGTTTGTAGATAAGAACTAATGGTATAGGTAATATGAGAATGATCTCTTAAGTCTTTAAAATCCATTTTGGTACTGTGAGTTTTTTGCTACAGTCTTCATCAGTTAAGCGTTTGAAAATTTTCAAAGTAACTGCAAAACAAGTCCAGCTGTCTAGAAAGACTATGTCAAACCCTTACCAGATTAAATTTCTAGTGTTTTCAAATTACCACCTTGGCAATGGTTTTATCATAACATAGGATATTAATGCTAGTGGTTTTAAAGAAAATGCTAGTGTTTTTGTATTCGGAATGATATATCATAAGTGGCACTAAATTGAACATAATTTATAGTTCTCATTTATAAAACACATAGCCCCAAGTACATGTTAATCTAAGATTTAAGGCTTGGATGGAGTCAGGACAAGAAAATTGCATGTAACATTGTTAATACATTGTACTTTCCAACGCAAGATCTGTTTGTTTATTTAAGTAAATAAAGCAATCCCCACACCAAGGAAATGTAGTATTGCTTAACCAGTTCAATTGACATCATAAGTTGGACATTAAATTGCTGCAATTAAAGGCAAATCTAGATATTAGAATTATTCACTGATTTACAAGGACGGGTAAAAGTATTTGTAGTAAAGTAAATGTACTGCAACACCTGATACATGTTGCCTAGGAATCCTACAAATTCTAGGCACTCCAAATGTTACAGTTCTATTCAATTCGGAGTGCCTGAAATGAAAACTTCTTGATCAACATCTTTCTGTATGACCAATGACCAGGAGAATCATGAACATACAACCATTTGCAACTACTGAGTAGTGAGCTATCAGGACAGAGACAGAGGACAATACACGAATGGCCAACTGTTGCAATTATTGATGTCTTTTACAAATATTATCCAAAGTATGGCCCTGTGGTTTAAAGCTCCCCTGAAAAAGATGTGACAGGTTTTCTATATAGGATATAATTACAGCATTGAAAATGTTCTCTGAAACTGCAAATAACAGACCTTTGATATAAAATGGCTTAATAAAATTAAAGAAGTATGTGTACTTTGGTTAACATACGCCAACCACGTAAATTAATTTGTTTATGTCTGATTTAACGACATTGAGATTTTCAAAAGAGCTTTATCTGATTAAACACTTTAGATCCTCCCTCTACCCTCTTCCCTCTACCCACACTTTTAAAATTTCCTTTGCAGCTTGCAAGCAGTTTTAGTCTAAAGTTTAAGCTAGCCCATTAAACAGTGACCCCTTGTGATGTGAAACGATTTGTTTAATGCTTGGAACATGGTTATCAACATTCCCCTAAATGAAGCCCTAGTCCATCAGTGCTTTCAGCACCTTGATTTCTTGTGTTTTTTTGTGGCATTTAATAATTGTTTTCGTATTAGCAATTTGATAATTTTGCTACGATATATAAAATATTATCTTCTTATTTTACTCTATAAAGTGAATTCTGTAATTTATGACTTAATTTCGCTGTAGTAGCCTCCCTTGACTTCAAAACACAAAAGTACGTAACGCATTATTACGGGCAAGCCATTTCATATTTTTACATTTGACAGATGCAGGTAAATTTAAATCAAATTGAAACCGAAAAATAAAAAGGAATAATTAGATAAACCGATAATATATAATTAATGGAATATAACGATAAAACTCTCTTCTTGTGACCTGTATCATGTCTCGTTCGGTGTGTATACATGTATCAGTCTCGACCAGGTCACTAAAAAGCGTCCTATCATAATATCCCCTTTATTTTCCGTCAATGAAGAGTTTTTGTCAGATGGCAAATCGGTGACAAATCGAAAATGCTTCATATGCAACATAAAGACCTTTAGGAGACATAAATGCCGTGTAACGATACGCCAAAGATCGTATCACGATACATTGCGATACGTTTTTTTTAAATGTTCTTTTTTATAGTTCAATTACAAACACCACGTGACTACAGTAACTCTATTCCAGTCAATGTGTATGTTGTAAAACGTATGCTTTTTTATGCATCTTCAAGTAATAGCAGATACGCAGGTTATCTTGACTCATGATTCATAAGTGAAAACTTAACATTTGTACGGGCTCTAAACCGAGCGAAGCTAGGCAGGGCCCTATTAAGGCTACAAGTATGCTATACAATTAGCACTATTTTCTTTACAAAGTGCAATCACTATAAACCCGAAGTACGTAAATGTGATGGAACAAGTATTTTTCGGTTCATAAACCATATTGAGCGCGTGTATGACGGACACCAAAATAGCATTAGAGTGTGAGGCAACTGCGTTCGGTAGTTTTCGTCACCATAAACTCGGCCGTTTTAGGTAAACAATTTACATAAAAAATGAACCCACCAGATGCAAAATATAGTCCTCAACTAATTCTAAAAACCGTAAAGAATGCATGTTAACAAATACAAATGAAAACTCTGGATAAAATAACACACAAAATCAAATCAGAACCCTATATAGTTTGGGAGAATTTTATTCTGTATTCGATTTTTCATTGATGATATTTAAACGCACGAAACGAAGGTAACCATCTAGGTTATGTTCGTCGGTACGTCTGACAGTCACTTCGGATTTTGGAATATTTTTGGGACATAATTTGTCACGCATTCCTCCTGAACACTCATTTATTTCCGAACATTGCCAACACATGGCAAAGATCGTCACGCGAATATAACTGAATGATTGTTTGTAATCTATAATATCAGTTTGACAGTTAAGATGTTCATGATGTTGATGACCTTTTAACTTCGTTTTTGCGTAACTTTGACTGAAACAGTGACTGAGTGAGTGCGAATTTTACTCATTGTGACTAATACTATTGATTGGTCGACCACGGACCGCCACCAAACTCAGTGAGAGATGGTGACTTAAACCTTTATTAATAATGGAAACAACGGTCAACCTTCAGCATGGCTTATTGATATATTGAAATTAGAAATGTGGGAATGCCAAGAAACACCGTGTATTATGTGAGAGTGTGTAACTGAAGATGAACGGTGTAGTGTTGGTAGGAACTGGCAGCATTGTGGTTGGTTGTGGCACTGTGCTTGTGTTTTGGTGGACATGTGTTCGAGCCCCATACCGGGCACACTTTTTCATTCCAGGCTTACTTTACATGCGACACCGTATTTAGGTGACATATGGTAACTGACTAACTCAACATTTTGACAAAACACGAATATGTGTTATGGGAACACACAGTCACTATGCACTTGTTCAGTCAATGGGATACCATCTGCAGTCTCCCAATATAAAATGTGATGTTCTTTCTTTGGCACGTACTAGAATCATAGAATGAACTATTGGCTTAAATTGTTTTCATTTGTTCAGGTTGTGAAAATAATCGGATAGCAGTTGAACAACGAGGCGATGAAGAACATTCAGTGCTGACTCTAACGTGTACTACAACTCAACCTGCAGTTTTACTCAATTTTGTTCACACAAATGCAAAAAGCAGTGTTGATACAATTGTCGCCACTTTTGTCAATTGTGCAGTCATAAAATTTAATTTAGAGTTTCTGTACAATACTTCATGTGACAGTGACATTTGTTTCATCTCGGTAACAAAACCACAAACTAGACATTACAATGGTACTGTATACGAACGTCAAAGGTAAACCAAATTATTTTTTGTTATGTCTACGCGAGTTGCTGTCTAATTTCTTTTTATATTACGTTGTATTCGTTTCATGGTACATATATTTTTCTTATAAGTTCATTGTGTTATAATCGCAGTTCCTATACAAGAAGACAGTATCTCGCAAGATATTCCAGATACAATATTCACAAATGAAGGCGATCATATCAAGCTTCTTGGTGAGGCGCCTTTTTTGATCCCGTCGGCAAACGTATTTTGGTTTTCTTGGTATTTTGGTACACGCAATTTGAAAAAAGTAGAACTGTTCAACTGAACGTAAGAGGTAAGTGATGTTCGATTCGTATTCATCTTTTTTTATTAGTTTCTCAGTTTTCATGTTTTTGTGTTCGATAAATATGGTGAATTGCGCAAAGTCGTAGTAAGCAAAGTAATACGCTAGTTTGCTTTATCAAAAATGCACTCTTTCTCCCCAAAATAAGATTTACCACAATTAATTCAATTGTTTTAATATACCAAAAAGGTAGAATAAATGTCGAAAGCAATGGTTTCTATGAAGTATAACGAGTTTAATTTGAAAGAAAGGTGCAGAAAACACGGTATTTCTACCTTATGAGACGAAAGTAGATCGCAGTAAATATTTTAGCGCTCACCAATCATTTAAGATTTTTGCGTTTTCAGCTGTTCAATATACGGTTACAGTCTTGTTATCTGTAATTAATAGTTTCCATAAATGCATTGTTTAGGAAGTAGTTAAATGTCTATTTCTAAAAATTTATATTTGTTACACATCAGTATGTACTGATTTTAAATTAGAGTGTCACTTTAACTTTAGGGATTGGCATTCGTAATCCTTGAACACGATTAATTTGTCACGAACAAACCGTAAATGGTATCGATATATTTTTCGACCGGACGGCATTTTCATCATTATATGTGCACACAACTTTCTTTTATCAAACACATAAAACCGGACATTTTTATTCAGACAAACCAGCTACCTTATATTATTATAAACAATAACGAAAGTTATAACGACTACTACATGTTCCGGAATTCTTCAACTATTCAAAGTTTACAATGTGATGTTCGTGGTGGTAATCCGTTTGCGACTTTGCCTTGGTCATGCTACGGGGGAAATCAAATGAATTTCAACAATACTGCGGGCACAACCAGTATTGTAACATGGACGGCAGGGACTCATGATCACTCCATATCCTTGGATGGTCAGTTGAAAAGAATGTATCTGTTCATGTACTATGTAAGTAATATATATATATATATATATATATATATATATATATATATATATATGTTATATTAACATTTCTCAAAATAATGAGAGAGCGGAGTTGCTATTTCTTTTTCGAACATTCATAATTGTGATGTAGACTCTTACCACCATAATTACTTGAAAGTGATTCCAAACAGGATTGAAAAATAACATAAAACAAACAATAGATCAATAAAAAAAACGTAAATGCTTTAAGTGCTTAAGGATTTATCGCAATTTTGATTTAGACAGGGTTGCTTTAAAAAGAATAATAGCACGAGGGCTATTGAACACATACGTAGACACTATAAGGAAGACATTAAATATAGTAATAAATAGCTACACTTATCACCAAAACAGTCAAGAAAATAGTGCAACACGATGCAACCCAATGTTGTTTTCTTTTGTCTAAAAAAATACCATTATTCAGCTTTGAAGTAAAATTGAAGTTAATTCGAAGTTAAATTGAAATTGAACTACCAAAAAATTGCACTTACAATGTTTGAGTATGAAGCACATTGCGCTGAGATTAAGTCGTTATTAAATGTTTTTCAATTTGCACTGGGAGGTGTAATTTATTTGATGTCCAAAAGGCAGGGATCTTCTGTGGTAATTTCAACTTACGTTAGTAGTAAAAAAAATGAATATGCTGTTCCGTACATATTTCGATGATACACATTTCTAGCATTCACTTGTGGCTTTATTCGCAAAAATATCTAGTTCATAATTGCTTCCGATCTTTACATTTTACCAAACATGCACCAGAGCATTTAGTCATTACGCTTGGCAGAGGTTTACGCATGTATTATTGTTTAATTACTTAACCGTCTAAATACAAATCCTTCTATGCCATTTATATTTCGTTTTCTTATATTTACACAAATATTGTGCACAGACCTCTTTCAGATATTAATTTAGAAGTCGAATAATTTAATTGCACTCGTTATTTCAGACTTATAAGACTATAGTAGACCACAGTAAATCGTTTAGCATTCACCAATCATTTAATATGTTTTGCTATTAAATACACGGTTACAATCTTGTTATCAGTAATTGATATTTTCAATAAATTCATCATCTAGTTTGTAATTAAAAGTTTGTCAAATTTATGTTTGTTATACATGTGCATGTATTGAGTGTCACTTTAATACGACATTGATTGGAAGCATTTATCTTCACTTTTCCAATTAACAAATATTCTTGAAAATTAATGACCAAAAACACACTATAAAGTCATTGAAGTTTGTGTTTTTGTTCTTTCTTTCAACTGAATTTGCTATGAAATTTACCATTTTTCAATATTTCATGTTAAACCAAAGCTTGTTTATAATATTTGTTACTTTATATGTTTGCGAATGCCTTCAGTTCACATCAAGCACTATCAAATGGTGCTCAAGTAAAATGAGGTCACCGAACAATAAAACCCCCATAGATATACAGTGGGTACCTTGATATAAATACTATAAACCGTCGAGATCGTTGCTACCAGAGACGACAGTCAAGCCAATGGTTATAAAGAGGAACACTTTGATGTTTTCTTGACAAAGATTATAGCCGTCACGGTGGCCCCGATCATAACAAACAGGCCCAGAAATATCATGGTCAGGGTTGGCTTTACCAAACCTGCCATTGAACGAAGACATTTAATAAGAATACATGAACATTTACTGAGTTGCATTGAAACAGTTTTGCTTGTGTAGAGTTATTTATCAAGTTAAACAACTCATATTCCGAAATTTAAGAGCTGTGGATGACTTAACTTAATATGTTCCTGTCAAACATTTCAGAAATGAATGTATATTATGAAAAATCAATTTTGTATTGACACTTAGATAAAGCGGTTGAGCGAGATATAGAAACTGAGAAACATTTTTTGTTTGTGTTAACCAGAATTTTTCCAGATATTATAAAATAAAATAATATAGTGACGAAATATTGTAGCATAAAACTTGAATTTAATTTTTTAAGCCATTTTATATGCGACGGGTCTCTTTTAATTGATGTTGATGCTTTATGCGCTATAAACTTTGTCATCTTGTTTTTTTATAATTTATTATCTTGTAAAAAACCACTTCAGACTTCATCTGCTTACCTGGCTTATCTGACCAATCTGTCCAAAGTCCTACCCTAGGAAAGGTTGAATGATCGATCCAGTCGTCCAAAATGAGAGCAAGAAAACAAAACAGCACATTAATACACGCTTCTTCTACACCAACAATACCTAGAAACTGATATAATTCCATTCATAAAACAAATTACGGTATAATCAAAATGAGATATGATACACCGTTCAAATGCCGGAAGTGTATGTAGTGCTCGTATGTGCTACTCTTAGCAGTCTTACAGGAAGTTTAATGATTACATCATCATTGAGTTGTTGTTAGTTTATAAATTTGCTAATTTTTTCACTATATGGTTTGCATTTTAAAATGTGATTGTTGATAGACAATTATGATAATGTTTCAATTTAAGTTAATGAAATTATATATTTAGTTTTAATATAATTCGTATGGAAAGCTTTTAATGAACTTTTTGCAAATATGTATTAAGTTTTGATATCTTTGTAAGGAAAATAAGTATTAAATGAAATTAAGTTTATCTATAAGGCAATAAGAGTGTATCTTTGTCACCCATTAAAAAGCAATAAATGCATGGTCCTAACAACTTTCATTCGAATGTCCCACTACTAGTGATCTAACTCGGAAGCTTGGAACACTTGACGTCACGTCCGGCGTAAGAAAACAACTTTGGACAACGTCTGGAATATAATAGATTAAAATCATATATAACGTTACAGTGTTAAAACAGAATGAAAAATGTAAAAATTAAGATGCACGTTTAAATTTCTAGTGTATTGATATAAGTATTTTCGCGATATTCCTTGAAACATGGATTTAACGGTGACTGAAATTGTTCCGGAAACCGGCGCCGCACTTATGGAGAAACGGTTATATCAGTTAAATAAACAGAAAGCGCTGAAGAAAAAGTACAGCGCATGTGATAGAGACACTGTTACTGTTGAAAACACTGGAGGAGGAACTATGTTCCGGTTCAACACAGGAACATACGAAGTGTTTAAGGCTGCCGCTGAACAATTTTACAGCTCGGGAGAAATGCAAGGCCAGACCTTGAAGACGCAAGTTCATGATAAAAAACAGCGGATTGTCGAGACTAAATTTAAGGTCAACAATGGTAAGGGACATTATGCCTTAAATATGTATCATACGGCCTGTGCATGTCTTGTCAACGGAAAAAAAGTCGAGTGGTTTCACGAAGATCATCTGCCGGAAATAGTCTCTTCTATCGAAAATAATTTAGCTGAAAGGGGCGTAACGGTGCAAGATATTAATTTATCGTTAAAGGAGTTGCTGCACCCATCGAACCTTGTTATTCAGTCTGAAGAAGAAACAGTCACTTTAATTGACTGCGACAGTGAAGTTTAGTTAAGAATGCATACTGATACAGAATGCCGCGTAGAAAATTCGCTAACAACAAGTACAAACGAAGTCGATGCCATAGATTTCCAACATCCCATCTCGGAAACCATTGCTTTACTCAAAGGTCTACAAGAATCTGTCAGTCGTTTAGAAACTAATTTGGAATATCATATTACCCAGACAGAAGAGAGATTTGCTCAACTACGGGATGAAATGTTCAGCGTCAAAAGACAAAATAAAACATACTCTGATTTTACCGACCGTCACCTTGAAGATGTAGAATCGAGTACTATGCAGTTGAAATCGTCTTGTGAAAAAATGAACGAATCCAATGCTAAGAAATTACAATCGATATCCGACGCAGTGAAACAACTAAATCAAACATTAAAATCGCAGAGAAAACCAGTTTCTACAAAAATAACATCACAGAAAACAGCTTTTGAAAACGATGTGAGACGGATGGAGCACAAAACAAAAACACTGGTGATTGGCGATTCAATCCTCAAATGTATGAAATTTCGGCGTCTGCATCCAAAAGTTGAACTTGACGTTAATCCAGGCAAGAAGTTATCACACATTTGCTCTAAGTTAAATGTTTCAAGCAATGAAGAGTGGCGCAGTATTATAATCTACGCCGGCGGGAATGATGCTGCTGCCAGGGCTCCACGGATAAAATCTATGGAGATCTCAAGAAAACCGTTGAACATTTGCGCCAGTGTGAATGTAAAGTTTATGTTTGTACTGTGTGTCCACGACGGGATGCAAATGTATCTCCGATAAACGAATTGGTACAGCGTGTGTGTGCAGAGACCGGTGCTGAGGTATTGGATATATGTATTTCCTTCGTCTACAGAAATGGCAACGTGGTCCAACATCTCTTCCATAGTGATGGTATCCACATTAATGACCAAGGTGAAACAAGGATATTTCAATGTATTAATCGCCGTGTAAATATTGCAGACACGAGGGATTCTCCAACACCGTCAATGCAAGGTGACAACATTGCCGAAAGGAGCAGTTACCAAAATTTGCGGCACGAAAAACAAACGGGCCAATTCACCGCAAACGCTAACATTAGACATCCGGTAGGACAGTTTACCAAAAAGAATCGGTACACCGGATGGTCTAGTAATGAACGACCTGAGACCGGAAGAAACGATATAACCAGAATAGATGGTTATTCTTATCCTATGCGACATCCTTATCAGAAACATCCGCAACAGAACATCGAAAGGAATCACTGTACCGGAAGCGCCTACCGAGAATATTCGGCGCGACAGCTGACGGGAAGGTATCACCCCACCGGAAGCTCCGGGCCAGAACTTCCGGCGCGACAAGACTACGGAAGGAATAATTTCACCGGAAGTTCCGGGTACGAACATCCGGCGCGACAGAATAGTGGAATGAATCACTCTCCCGGGTATCAACATCCTGGCCGAAATGACACTGGAAAAGATTTGCTCACCGGAAGCGGTAGATATGTGCAGCCAGAGCGACAGCGAACCGGAAGAAACGAGTTGACCGGAAGAACTGGCTATGGACTTGCGGAACAACGATATGAGCACGGGCAATCTCATCCATATAGACAGTCCTCTTATGAAGGTGTTATGCACGGACATAGTTACAACAAAACTAGAGACTTTTGTACGAACTGCAATATGGATAATCATGCAACAGAAGCATGTCGACGACGTTTCTATTAGGGATTTACTGACAGTCACACAATCAATTTTGCTAGCAAGAACAGGTTTGAAAATTTGCTTAATATTTGTTCAGAGTGTAATTTTTATAATTGTGCATGTGTTAGACATAATATTTCTGCTAAAAGCAACAACCTAAAATGCAACCACAAGTATAGCACTAATGAAACAATATCAAGACAAGTATTTATAAATGAACACGATGACCCTTTTCCTTTTCGTTGCAAAGGTTTACACGTTGCGTGCTTGAATATCCAACATTTATTGCCAAAGTTTGATGAAATCAAATATTATTTGATGTCATCGCGCAAAACTTTTGATATTTTTGGGTTCAGTGAAACTTTTTTGACTGACAGAATATCAGACAAAATAATAAACGTTTCTGGTTATATTTTTGAACGTAAAGATAGAAAAACTAAAAAGGGCGGTGGAATATTGGTGTACATTAGGGAAAATATACCATTTATTCGCAGAAAAGAACTTGAGTCTGAACACATTGAAGCAATGTGGATTGAAGTATCTTTTTGCAATACCAAACCATTTCTAATGTGTTTCATTTATCGACCACCTGATAGTAAGTCAGAATGGATTAATATGTTCAATAATCAGTTAAAGAATGTTGAGGACTTAAATTTAGAGTATCATATCGTCGGAGACATTAATATAAATTATAATGCCGAATGTAAGACATTTAAAATTACTGCATGGCAGGATTGTATTATGAAATACGGATTAAATCAGCTTATAGATGTTCCTACAAGAGTATCAGAGAAAACATCTTCTATTATAGATCATGTATATACGAACTCAGTGGATCGAGTATGTGAAGCATTCGTATCAAATTTAAGTATAAGTGACCACTTTCCTGTTTGTTTCACTAGAGCTGCCCGTTTACAAAAGATTTCAGAAAACACGCATCGACATCAAACATTAAAATATAGGTCGTTCAGAAACTTTAATGATATTCGCTTCTGCATTGATCTTAACAAGGTAAATATTAATGAGGTTGAACAAATTCAAGACCCTAATGAAGCCATGGAAGTTTTATATAAGCGACTGAATGAGGTGTTGTCGCACCATGCGCCACTGAAAGA
Organism: Mya arenaria; assembly: GCF_026914265.1. Lineage (NCBI taxonomy): Eukaryota > Metazoa > Mollusca > Bivalvia > Myida > Myidae > Mya > Mya arenaria. Next base: position 49,138,383 of record NC_069126.1, on the reverse strand, counting down.
AAAACGAATAAAATTTGAAACACAACCAACCTGGTTTACTGACGAAATAAGGTTGGCTATAAAAGAAAGAAATCGATTGAAAAAACGTCAACATTGGTCGGAATATAGACTTTCAAGAAATAAAGTTACTCGATTAGTACGGCAAACCAAGAAATATTATTACAATAAAGCTGTTAAAAACTGTAAAGATTCTAGGGTGTTATGGAAGAACCTCAGAGAGTTGAATGATAATAATAATGACACTACAAACAATAATAGTATAATATTACCACAATACCTTCATTCAAACGGAATAAATGTTGTTGGCGATGCACAAATATTAGACGTGTTCAATAAGCATTTTACTGACATATCCGATTGTATCAGTAAGTCAGTGTTCGATGAAACACATTTTTCAAAACTTGGTACTAAATTAAATAGTTTGCTAAAGGGTCAGTGCTTTGATATATCTTACATCACCCCATTAGAGGTAAAAATGTATATTGATAAGCTTAATACGGCGAAAGCTACAGGATTAGATGGAATAGGGCCTAATATCCTTAAACAATGTGGTGATTGTATTGTTATACCACTAACGTCCATTATAAATAATAGCATACGGCTAGGAATATTCCCAGACTCATTTAAAGAGGCTAAGGTTTTGCCTATATATAAATCTTCTGGTCGCAATGATCCAAATAATTATAGACCAATTTCTATCCTTCCAACACTGTCAAAGGTGTTTGAACGGCACATGGCAGATCAAATCAAAACATTTTTAAAAAATACGAATATCATACATGAATTTCAATCTGGGTTTCGAGAAAATCATTCTTGTCACACAGCGTCGATAAGAATAATTGATGATTGGATTGATGGAATTGACAATGGAAACTATGTAGGTGCTCTCTTCCTTGATTTACGAAAGGCTTTTGATCTAGTAGATCACCAAATACTTTTACATAAATTGAAATTATACAATTTTAGTGATAATACCGTTCAACTGATAACTTCGTATTTGAAAGATAGACACCAAATTGTAAAGTTTGGGGGTTTCAAATCTTCACGAAGATGTATAAGGTCTGGAGTTCCTCAAGGATCCATTCATGGACCTATTCTTTTTCTTATATATATTAATGACATTACCTTTGAAATAGAAAATTCCTTGATTGACTTATATGCTGATGATACTACACTATATGCAAAAAGTTCAAATACGCAGGAAATTGAACGTACGTTGCAAATAAATTTAGATATAATATCGGAGTGGTGCAAAATAAACAACATGGCAATACATCCATTGAAAACGAATTGCATGTTGCTGGGTTCAAATGCAAAGTTAAGAAATGCATGTGCACTCAAATTATTCGTAGACAATGTACTAAGTCTTATTGAAAATGTAACTTCGAAGAAATTGCTTGGAATTGTTATTGATTCATCATTGTCATGGAACCTGCAAGTTGACTTTGTCTGCAAGAAAGTAACTGCAAAGATAGCTCTTTTAAAAAGACTTAATTACTTTTTAACGGATCAAATGAGACATTTGTTTTATAAATCGTATATACTTCCTATGTTTGACTATTGTTGTAGTGTTTGGGGGAAAAGCAAGCAAACGCATACGAAACGAATAACCACGCTTCAAAAAAGAGCTGCTAAAATTATTCTCTTTAAGCCTATTAGAACGCCATCGCATGAATTATTTAAACAATTAGAATGTCTTCAATTTGAATACCGTTGCAAATATCAAACGGCTGTTATGGTATATAAATCTATTAACAATCTTACACCGAGTTATATAAGAGACATTATAAAGTTATCAAACAATACAAGATATGGATTACGATCTTCTACGCGACAAGACATTGCCCACATTCGACATAAAACTCAATACAAGAAACACTCGTTTGCATGCTACAGCGGGACAGTTTGGAGCTCTTTACCAGAACGAATACGTAAATCGAACACGGAAAATACATTTAAAGCCTGCTGCAAGAAGTTCTTTTTACATCATCAATTGCAAAAACCGTTGTAAGAATTGTACGCATAATTCCATGACTATTGTTTTTACATTATATATATCTCGATTAAGGTGTTAAATACATGTGTGACTGTCCTACTTACTCAGTTAATAAATTTTAATGATACGATTTGTTAACCTTTAGGTACAAATTGATGTATTGTTCGGCATTGATCTTATAATTAATGTATTATATTCATGTTTCTTTATGTTTTCGTATAACATTTTAATACGTACCCTTTTGAAATAACATAAATTTATGCTTGCGTTTTCATTCTAAGCATGTATGTGTGTGTGTGTGTGTGTATGTTCTTTCAGAAGGCCACATTGTAAATAAGTCGTGTGTTATGTTTGTTTATAATATGATGTCTATGTCTTAATGTGTTACCTTCTTTAAATAAAGTTATTATTATTATTATTATTATTATTATTATTATTATTATTATTATTATTATTATTATAAGCTAGTCATTATTTTCCTTCTGCCTGATTTCACTTCATGATAAACAAACGAATAGTTGACTAATGACAATAAAGGAGAAAGTAAACAAAAATTGAGACATAATATTTTATAGTTTATTTTCATAAGGGGGAACAACTGAACTTAGTATAAGTGTCAATTTTAGGACAGATTGTTGGCCTTAGTACGCTATGCAGTGTTTTTGAATCAAGACTTGTCCTAGTTGTTTTCTCATGTTTGATGTATTCGCACGTCGTCACAGTTTAAAGTTGCCATGTGGTTACATTACGCCGACGAAAATGTAAGAAATACCTATGACATATTTAAAAACAATATCAATATTATAATTGTGAGTTCATCCAATTGCATACACATGTCAAAATGATGAATTAACGATGTAATGGTATAGCTAAACGACCATTAAAACACCATTGTTCTAATAAACCGAGTTCAGTATGGTAATTTATAAAATGCTAGAAATGGCAATGACGTTCAGAAATTAATGAAAACACAACGCGTAACCACTCTCTCCTCAAGGTGATATTTGAATGCATGGTATTTGTGTTCAATATAGTATTTATGCATTTTTTATTATTTTATGTAAACTAATATATGTATACATTAATGAACTTATGTATACCATGTGCGATCATATGTATAATACCTTCAAGCATTTGTTATAAACTATTCTCATAATTTATTCTCATATGCACATATTTTCGTCTGATGATGACATATTAGCTATACAGCTTTTTTCGCATCATTTAACTGAGAAAAACTTTGAGATACATTTTATAGTACTAAATATATAGATCCAGTTCGACGTTCACCGATCCTGGTTGTCTTCAATTAAATCTGGGCTGATCCATCTTTCTTTACTAATGTAGAATGCTTCACAGGTACTTGAATGAATGAATGAATGATGCAGATCCCGAAAGCTGCCCATGGCTTTTTAAACTAGTTGCATGTGGCATCAGCTTGTAATGCTTGTACAAGATTGAAACTCAAACCGACAAAATGTTTTTGTTTTTTTTTAAAGGTGCACTCTTACTCTCAAATAGAATTACCACAATTAATACAAGTGTTTTAATACAAAATAGTATGAATAATGAACCAATGGTTTTCATGAGGGATACAACTAGTAAATACACGGTCATAATCTTGTTATTAGTAATTAATATGTTCCAATAGTGCTGTCAGTAAGTAGTTTGAGGTTTAAATTTATGTTTGTTATATATTGGTTTGTTTTTATGTTGAATAAGAGTGTCACTTTAAATAGTGTGGGTTTATTTGTCCTTTAATCCTAATTTTGCACGGTGGTGATTCCTTCAAGATGATGGCAAGGACAGACAAGGAATGTGCAAACAAATGTTGTTGTTTTAAATTTATTAAAATAATAATTTCTAAAATATGTATACAAGTCATATAAACATATATTCATATATACTATTAGCAATTTTAAAGCATTATGTTCATGAAAAAAGCGTTTGAATACTGGTGAAACTTGCGCCCATAAGCACAAAGCATGAATTGACAATACAAGACGTACTTTGAAATATTGATGTTTTTGATACATATACACAATATAAAACAATATTTTATTTAAAGATACGAACTTTGAATTCGGATCACCGGCTATAAAGGTTCAATAGTGAAAATAATGTAAAGACGACTGGACGAGATTCATACAGATCTAATTAATTAAAATTAGTGAAATACCTAAAGAGAAAAAAGTATGTTATAGCAATAATTAATTAAATTTATTAAAGATTACATGTTAAAGACATAAGATGCGTCATGATGTAATGCTTTCAACTTGGTATACAGTAGTAGTTGAAGAAGAAACAGAGCGTACAAAATAAGATAAAAACATCTCTATGCATCAATATATTCAATACATTGCTCAAATATAGGTTCATATATCTGAAAGTGGTCATCACTCCTTACTTTAAATACATGTCATTGTTTGCATGGCGTCAGGAATCATCAACAATAATTCTGCATTCTTTTTAATTATGAAATTGGACATGGTTTTTGTCGCTGAGTAGTTGGTTTATCAGTTTTCATGATTTTTTTCCATTGCTATCCCCGATGAGGCTTATTCTTTTATTTTTGCAATTGTTTATAAATGTTGGGACAAGTGTGACGTTATGTACCCATCAAATAGTTGACACCCCAGTTAACTGTATCACTGGCCCTAACCATAACCCTTACCCTAACCCTTAGGTGGTACCTAAACATTTAAGGGTTGATCGCATTTTTTGTGCGTTTATGCTGTATGAACGCAGTGGGGAACGCAAGCAAATTTCATGACAATATACGTTTGTATAAAAGAATAGCTGATTTTTTGTAACGTCTTATATCATTGGTTAAATGACGCCGCGCTAATCCGATCGAAGTGTAATATTGAAACAAACAATGACGTCATAATTCCTTGTGTGTTATACAATAAAAACGTCAAGTTTTATCTTTACAAAGTACTAGGCGAATGTGAAAATTTGTAAATGAAGATATTTCGACGCATGTGTGGCCAACCTGTAATGTTTTGTACGCGGTTGTATCTCGTTTAGTGTATGATACTAAGTTTTTTAATAGGGTTATTCATGTAGTTTCAGTTATATTTTGTGTTTGAAGTAAGGGGTGAGTGATCACCTTTGACAGATACGGTCACCTTTTTGTTAATATGACAAGCTATCTAACTGGGAGCAGAACTTCCTCTGGACAGAATAAACATGAAGGCGAAAAGCCCGGCTACACCCCAAGCAAGGAGCCATCCAATCACACACAGTGCGAATCCGGCACCGTAGTCATAGGGCAAATATGATGTCTCGTCAGCGAATATAGCGAAGCCAATCATCATGAACAGGCCTGTCGAAATAATAGCAAATAAAACATGAAAATAACAGTTTACATGGATCGCTTTTTCAAATACAATCGAAATATGTAATGAAAAACAACAGGGTTTTTTAAAGATATATTTCAAATGAGAATGCAAAATGCTTAGCAGCTACATTTATCAAAACTAAGCTTGATTATAGCACTGACCACAGGTTTGGTTTTCTGTTTAAACATTCTCCATAAAGATAAAAAAACAACAACAAAAACCTTGTACCTGCAATGCCTGACAGGCCGATGGTAATGAAGAGGAACATTTTGTCATCCTTTTTGACGAAGACGTACAGTATGGCTGTCACGAGGGCCCCTATCATACAGAACAGCCCCAGAAACACCATGGCTCGGGTGGCATGCAGCCAGTCTGTAAATGGTTAAACACGTAATGATAATGATAGAACTATACCTATATTGTTTAGCTGTGTTTTTTTAAGTCGAAACTACTTTAGAATTAAGATAAGCAGTACTTTATTACTTATATGTGTTAAGTATTCACTTTGATATACTAGTAGATAACAATTTGTCTACATCGAGTTATGAATGTATAATATAGTTCACTTTATACATAAACAATTGCTCTGTAACATCTTAAAGCGTTTCGTCAACAATACATATGTGGATTGGGAAAGCCAAATAGTAAAACGCATGAACACTTGTGTTATATTTGTTTGGAAGAAGGGTAAAATCATTATTTGATGCATGTTTGGATTTCAGGGGGTGAGCATAGTTCACTAGCAAACATTTTTTTCAGCGTCTCTTGAAAAAATGTTTCCATCCAAACGCAAATGTCAAGGGATTAATTTCTTTTTAAACATGACATTGAAAGTATGGTCAACTCCTATTTTGCTGACTGATCGATGACGTTAACCTCTGCATTTATGATTACAAGTGTTTCAATATGTTTATGGATGTATGTCATTGTTGCAATGTGATGTTCTTTTCGTGTTTGTATATGCGTGCGTGCATGCGTGCGTGTCTGTGTATGCGTGCGTGAGTGCGCGCGAGTGTGTGTGTGTGCGTGTGTGTGTGTGTGTGTGTGCGCGCGTGCGTGCGTGTGTTTGTGCGTGCTTGCGTGCGTGTGTTTGTACGTGCTTACGTGCGCGTGTATGTGTTTATCTTTGTGACACTTAACATGGTCGTTGTTAATACCTAGCTACTGCCGCATTTCATGACAAAAAAGCACTGTACGTACATGGCACGATACACAAAGGATGAGCACTATGATATCTGGATATTTTGTGTAATTCGTTTATCCAGTTGTATGTGTCTGACGTTGAACATTTACGGGCCTTCCACAGTGCAAAAGTGAGTGCGGAAGGCCAAAGATTAAAAAAATTCAAGGTTCATGTATCATTTAGTTTTGAGGAACAATCTTTAATGGAGAAAAACAGACATCCTTTGCGACATGTTTTATGGTAATATTGAGTTCACCAAATTTTACAAAATATTAAAGAAGATTGTCTCAGATTTTTTCGGAAAAGTCTGTCGACAATATTACAATGTTTTTGTGTCAAATGACTCAGGCTACCCCATCAACAACGTATTGTGAGTTCTTGGTGATATCTTAAACAAAAAATATATTCAATAAAATAATGAAAAATAGTGGATTACATTTATTTCCTGGTTACAAAAATGTCCTTCTTAAAGCTGCACTCTCACAGATTGAACGTTTTGAAAACTTTTTTTACTTTTTGTCTTGGAACGAGCCAATTTTTGCGAAAATCTATGGAAATCAGTTGAATAAGAGACTGCTGACAAAAATAATATCGCAGAATTTTATACTTAAGTTCAAAAATTGATTTTTTTTTTGCATTTTTCTTTAACGGTTAAAGCCATAAAACATTAATTTTCGAACGGAAATATGAAAGTCTGCGATATGATTTTTAGTCAGCAATCTTATATCATTGGTTTGCAGATATTTACACAAAAAAAATGCTCTTTCCAAGACAAAATAAAAAAAGTTGTAAAAATGGTAAATCAGTGAGAGCGCTGTTGTTGTTGACTTGCTTGAACACACTATTTTGACTTAAAAACATATTTATTTTGTATAAATACATTCTCGAAAGAAACACAAAAGCTTTTTGATAATAAATCTGATGAAATCTTCCTTCGTAGAATTCGCTTCTAATTACAGCTACATAGCTGTAACTGATATATTTAATATGTTTGCTAAATATTAAACCTTAAAACTAAACAACGACTTTTGGGCTGTGGAATGCCCTAAACATGTGCGGAACATAAATGTTTATACGAAAAACGACTGACCGTATTTAAAAAAAAACAGCGATCGAGCTTATTTTATTGGGGGTAGAAGCGTAAAATCTCAAACCCGAGAAAAACATGTCGGCCGAAATGTAACTTTTTCAAAAACCTGGCCGAAAGGTAAACAGTTTCGACCCTGCTATCGTATGATGCATTTAAAAATATATTTTAATACGAACTTTCTCATTCATACAGGTTTGTGAAAGATTTTTTAACTATTTCATAATTTATGCCTTATAAAAACATAGCTAATGAATTGACGCGTGGTATAATCTTACTAAGCTTTTTAACGTATACGTATAAAGCAGTTTTGCATAAAACACAAAAGATACAAAGTATTGCTAGCTGTCAACATCGATGGTTTTTATCAGGGCATTATCATATATCTCTTTTTCACGATCCACGATCAACTTACACGCCAGTATTAAAAGTGTTTATCCCCATTTAACCACATCCCTCGTATATAGCATGTTCTTCAGTCAAGGCATGATGAGTTTACTCAGGCCACTACTTTTATATAAATTGGTTTACAAAACCGGCGGGTCTAATTTTCCGAAAAGTACAAAAAAATAAAAACGGAATTTCATTTTTTTTATCAAAATTATTTTTCCGACCGTATTGATTTGGTGCGAAACGAAAGAAAAATGAACAGATAAGAGTACGAAAGCAGTAGATCTCGACTGGTTTGTTGTTCCGTAGCAGTCAGTATTCGCCGATTTATAGTGATAGCATGTGAGCCATCCAACTGTTATGGCAGCGCCGTTGGCAATGGCGGAATTGACGATAGCAGTCATTCTTTGTATGAAATAATTTATCAAAATATGCAGGAGATGTTAAAATAACAATAGTAAAAACATTGGCAAATTTAACAGCCGACACTAACAATAACTGTCACGTGATTGTTGTTTTTCCCCGCCAATTTAGGTCATGAAAATACTGTTGTTTATAGATAAAAAATAAAAGTGTCAGCGGCTGCCATCGAATTAGTAGACACAAATATCTGTAAATTATGTGTTAGAAAAACATTTTAAAGCATTTTATGGTTAAATATGAAATAACAGTGCACTAAGTGTGAGTGGTGAAATCGAAAGTAAAATTTTTAAGTTGACACCGGTGACCTAGTTTCACAAGTTCGGTCGGTGGTGTTTATAGATTTTAAATCACAGACTGGTTTGGAAATACTTGTCATTGAGTCAATTTAAAGCTTGTGTTTATTCTAGATTACATATTTATTCATGTTTGGGTTTAAAGTAGAGTAAAAACAATGAAAGAGTTGAACACATGTGTCAATGACATTACCGGGAGTTGTAACTGTGCAAAACATTTAGATAAAACAACACAGAAAACTTTTTGAATTAGTCCGTTTAATCTGTTATGAACTTGACATTTCACTATAAATGAGATTTGTAGTTGTAACCAAGGAATGCTTTTTGAAATGAAAAATAAACAAGCAAGTATAGATGCCCTGTGAACTCATGTATACACAAAATGGCAGAGTTTGGAGAAGATGAAAATATCCGATACATAATTATGGATTTCACTGTCAGTTTACTATCATTGTACATAAAGTTAAGTCACATGCTAGATTTATTATTTTGCTATGTGATTGTTACGTACTAATGTGGTAATTTGCTGCAAGATTTGAATTTGAAATGGATTTGGTGAATATCCCATGGTAAATATCCCGGTCCGAAAATAACCGGACTTAGCATGGACCGGGTTACACAAAACTAGGACCCCGCATAGTAAGGGTAATTAAAACTCAAATTAAGGTCTAGTTTGGTTTTGAGTTTTTCAGGAATTGTTTTCATAATATTAAAGCTCAAATGTCTTCTTAAAATGCTACTTCCTTATTTACAAAATTGGTAATTATTTCACTTTATTGACATTTTCCAATATTGAATTAAATGAAACAATGTTTAGAAAATGTAATGTATTGTTTTAATACAGTGCACTTTTTGTGTATTTTAATGCGTAAAATTCGCCTTCTCCTTTTTTTCAATTTAATATCGGTCAGTTTTTAAGTGTGCTGCATTTACTTTTGCTTTAGCAATAAAAATGCTGCATACCATTAAATCTAAACAAATGTCTTGCTGAGTGATATTCAATGTATCTTTGAAAAAAGTGTAGTTTATACTTGTTAACATGTTTTATAGTCAATTTCATTGATGTTTCATATGCACAGTATGTAAGATTTAAACTGTGTGTTTAATTAGAACTTTGAAACTTTGAGTGTATTAAAACATGCATTAATAGCAGTTTTAAAATTTAAAATGTCCAGTAAATGATATAATTTCTCAATGTTTATGTTGTTCTCTGATATTTGCTCTTCAATAGTATGTTTTGTGACTTTTTTCCCTTTTTTTTTTTTTTTTTTTTCGACCACCCAGTGGACATTTTTTCGGAAAATTCTTGTAAACCAAAAAATAAAAAAGGAGTGGCCTCAGGGACTAAATTAAATTAAACATTTGCTCACGATTCATAACAGACAATTATCATCCTTTAAGTTTATTATGAGTTATTGTTTAATGCGGGTTAATATGCAAAATGTGTAATAATAACTAATAAATATTAACCTTAAAGCTGCACTCTCACAGATATACCGTCTTTACACCTTTTTTATTTTTATCAAAGAATGAGCATTTTTTGCGTAAATATCTGCAAACCAGTGATAAAAGACTGCTGACAAAATATCAGATCGCAGATATTCATATTTCCGTTTAAATATCAATGTTTTATGGCTTAAAGCGTTTATAACGGTTTAAGAAAAGTGCATAAAACATCAATTTTGAATTAAAGTAAAATAAATGCGATCCATTTTTTTGTCAACAGTCTTAAATGACTGGTTTCCATGCACTTTCGCATACATTTGCTCGTTCAAAGACAAAAAATAAAAACGTTGTCAAAATAGCCAATCTGTGAGAGTGCAGCTTAAAAGATGTTGAGTGTGTATATTCCAACGTTTTGCTACAATGCTGTATTTAGCGTATTGCTGCTGAGGAAAATGACTAGCAGTTATATGTTGAAATTAGTTACACAAACATCGTTATCAGACAACGAATACACATAATATACATTTAAAGTGACCTTTTTCAATAAACGTTTGTAAATGCAAAATGGTCATTAAGATACAGACACGTAAAGGCATTCCGATGGCAAACGTTAGGGCAGAGTAACGGTTCTCGTATCAAATCGACTCAGGTATAAGACGTTCGGTTGATATATCGTATCGAACGTTCGCGTATCGATCAATATGTTGATCAAATAAAAGCTTGAACAACTTTTGTTTTATTTATTTATTTTGTATCATTTTCATCCATCATATAGTACGGTAGTGTTGGCGGTTTCGTCAGCCAACAGGTTCGTGTATATAAAAATTATAAATGAAAGTTTATAGTGTTCGTCAACTTCAGAACTTAATACAAAACAGTCTTGAAAATACAACACTATTGCATCTAAAAAATCAACAGCAACCGTTTTTCGAACTTTTAATCCTTAGGCCTAAAAAAATATGTCTGTTTCGGGTAACCCGACCCTTCCTATAAAAATGCGCCGACCCTAACTATATTTTCCGTTTCTGAGCAAAAAAAGATACTCGTTAGCGAATAGAGAGTTACGAAGGGCGGATAAATGAAGATTTTAATCAGAATTATTGTTTATATGATAAAAACAAAGTTAGGCAATGACAGTAATGTAGGAAAGACTGCCATGTGCAAGAAAACACTCTGAACTTACGACAGATTTTGAAAAAAAATCAAAAAAATCCCTACCTACCCTACCTAGAAATTTTGGGAAGGTTACCCTAAACAAACAATTATTTTTTTGGCCTTGTTCATCGGTTAAAATTCATTAACAAAATAAGTCCAAGGTAACCTAAAATGGTGTGTATTAAATTATTAAAAGTTGTGACAAACAATATAACTAAGTCAATACAGTCATTTTGCGATTACTCTAGATTTTAATATCAATTAAGTAGGATAAGAATGTTGAATTTGTATCGCTTGACTTGATTTCTAGATCGTACAGCTCACTTCTTCAAGTTGCAATGACATGGGATCTCACCGCGTCCGGTTGAAATAAATTGAATGTACGCATCGACACGGCCTTTACCTCTAACAATATTATTCAAATACAATCGTTACAACTCGGCCATCTCCGGCAAGCTTCGAGATAGGCTCTGTTGGATACTAGATGATCTAAATCGAATCAATTGCCCTGAATGGCTCTGATGTGACCATATGTTCAATTTTTGTTCACCTGTGTTGCCTTATATCACACAATGCAAATAAAAAGTTCAAACTGTTGATAACACATTATGTTATCATCATTTATTACAAATTTTAACCCTAGAAAAAATATCGCATGATATATCAGATATCTTTTATCGATACAAATATCGAATCGATCATTTCATTTGATACTCAGCACTAGCAAACGTACTGACATCAAGAGACACATAAGTCAGCAAATACGTATGTTTTTGAATATATGGAAGCGATGAAAGAAAACGTCAAAAGAGAGGTCTCAAAGTTACGCATTTTCCAAGGCAAAGAAGGAATCTCAAGGTTTAGTCACAGGAATCTCAAGGTTTAGTCACACTACATGCATATAATTGAAACTACAAGGACAAATCCTGCAGCCAAATGCCTGATGTAATATTATTTAATAATATAGAACAAAATGAGACAAGCATAAGGACGACTTGGTTCAAATCTATTCTCACCTGCAGTCACTGTCCAGCCTTTCCAAAGTCCTACATCGAGAAATACTTCATCTATCCAGCTGTCAAGAGCGAGTGCTAGAACGCAAAATAGCACATTTAATCCAGCTAATCCAACGCCAACAAAACCAAGAATCTGCTTTAAATCCATGTTTGCTCCTTTTCAATCCGTTGTATTTTTAACAATCCACAAAATTATCTGTGCGATGTTAAGCAAAATATGTTGACTTGTCTAAGATGTTACTCTTTCGATATACTCATAAATTCCTTTCCGACGAGTGTTAAAGGTGTATGATTTGATCAAAATCTTTGTACCAGTATTCTACACTAGTTACGCGAGTTCAAACAATGCTTGAGGAAGTTGGGAAAATATAAGTCGCACTTGATTACAAGTCTAAACTACAAATGACAGGATGTTAATATCTGGAAGGCAAGCAACCGGGACGGAATGACAATATCTGAGCTGTGTCAGCTTAGCAATGGAGTTTCCTCTAATAACGCTCTAAATTTGCTACCATGAACTTTGACCTCTTTTTATGCAGTAGTGTTGTTGTTTATAATGGTATGTGGCGTTTGTGTGTTTTACACCGAATTTTACAGAAAAAACAAAACACATGATAGTATATGATCACATCAGAAATTAGGTGTAAAATAACTAATATTTTGATTATGCAATATGGGTAGATTAGATTATTTTATGTCTCAAGTTATAAAACGGTATCTGTTGTATTAATTTGGTTTAGCAATGTGTGTGTGTGTGTGTGTGTGTGTGTGTGTGTGCGTGCGTGTGTGCGCGCGCGCCTGCGTAAGTGTGTGTGTGATTGTTCGTGTTCAGCTGGCTAATCAAATTCAGGTTAATGGCCGTTTAGCATTTAAGCAATTTTCAAGCAGGGAGGAATTAAGCATTGTATTACATAACTATTAATAAAAATAAAAAAATTATATTTATTTTAAACATCGACGTCTATATTTGTTTATTAAATCGTATCTCAAATCAAGTTGAAACGTTGTTTTTGTAATAATATTTGAAAGAAATGAAATGCTGTTAAGATTTCTTGTACGTCTGAATATCACCCTTTAACATGGCCAAAGTTCAATGCTGACCCTTGCTGCGATCCATAGCTTCAAAAGAATGTGATTCATAATTTCACGGTATTGATAACATAGTGAGCGTATTTTATGTCGACGTTTATGACTTTGGGTTGAGGGTGTAGGTAAGATACTAACCTATATACATGTGTTTATACTTTGTTTCAGCGTCCACTGTAGGCTGCAGAAGTTAACTTCATACTTTAAATTGTTGTCACGCTCTAAATATGTTACTTTTGTAAAAAGTGAAACGTCAAATAAACGCCCAAAGCAGCGAGTTTTACATGCAACAATAAACACGCTTTGAAATTTGTTTATTGCAAACCAGCGTAATGAAATGAGCGTACCAGTGAAATATGATTTGTACCTATTACATTAGCATCAGTTAAAGATACACTCTTACTACCAAATAAGATTTACTACAATTACTACAATTGTATTGATATACCAAAAAGATGAATAAATTTTGAAAACATCGGTACTTATGCACCAGTCAATTTTAACCACGCCCCCCCCCCCAGGTCCGGGGAATAGCGGGGAATTTGACTTCCGGTCCAGCCAACCCCGGGTAAAATCTTCCGCCCTGCGAGGACAAACTGATGGTCAAATCCCCGCCAAATGCCCCCGCACCACAGGGCGCCTAGGTAAGGCAAATTCCCCGCTATATTTTGCGCGAAGACAAAATTGCCGCATTCACCCGGCACTGCGGGGCCACCTGAAAGGTAAAAACACGGCCCATTTCCCCGGCTTTCCCCGGTATACCCCCGGACCTGGGGGCCGTGGTTACAATTGACTTGTGCATTATGAAGGATATCAAGTTCAATATGTTAATAATGCGCAGAAAACAACGGTTTTTCCACCTTATGAACCGATAGTAGATCAGTGTTAATCTTTTAGCATTCACAAATCATTTAATATGTTTGCGTTTTCAGCTATAAAATAAAACACGGATACAAACTTGTTATAAGCAGTTAATATCTTCCATAAATGTATAAGTTAGTAAGAAGTTATAGTTTTAAAACTTGTATTTGTTTGCTTTTTTCTTCAAAAATATTCATTACAAGGAGTAATGTAATAATATTTGATAGATTCTCGCTCACGTTGATACATGTATACGATGTGTTTTCCTTTTTACTCAAGTGCGCAGTATTGGAACTTAAAGAAAATGTACTTTTAAAATTCATAGTTTTAGTTATTATACAGTTATTAAAAAGTATGTTTTAACTCGTTAAAACAAAATGTCCCAAAGCTTCCCATTTTTCGAGAGCGCTGAAAGAAATATAACATAATTTAATATATGTGGACCGATTTCAGTACATTGTTGTCACCACGTTGATGGTCAAAGATGCTGTAAGTGTAAGAGACGGGAGATGCAAACTAAGTCCGCCGGGTTAGCTCAATCGGTAGAGCGTTGGACTGTGAATCGGACAACCTGGGTTCGTTTCCCGGGCGGAGCAGGTCACTTCTGTTGTGATTGGTTATAAAATCCTTTCTACGAACATTCGCACTTTACCACTGCCCCTGGCATGTACAATGTTGTCAGTCCCTTGCAGAGGTGAAGGCACCTAGTATAGGATAGGTGTGCGGTGGTTGAACTGTCACTCTGGGTCCCTCCAATGTGCTAACGCAATGGCGACTCATCAAAATACATTTATTTATGAATATGAACTTTTCAAAATTAAAAGTGCATTTTTTTTCTTCATTAGATTATACTCATTTGTTTAAGTTCGATTGAGACGACCTGTATAAGGTTATAGATTCATGTTCAGGTCTGTTTCCTGGATAAAAACAGAACTGTGATGGTCCATTTTGCGGGGGTGGGGGGACATGAGAATGTACGCATGGATGAACTCGAACCAACGACCACTTGGGTCAGAGGCGTGCACCTACACCACGTTTACGTGTTGTCCGGCCCGTCTATAGCATCGTTAATGTTTTGTTTAAAAAGTGAATAGTCCCTTCACAGACGTCACAGTTATTATGCTTTGTTCAAGTTCTCCTTTTATATATCACCATTTTGACTACACAGAAACTGACATGTTTTCTCAATAAACCCATTGTAAATTTATTTACAAACGACTCCTTTAACAGCGTTTCTTTTGACATTACAATGATTAATTGTGGAAAATGCAAATGAATTTATATAATGTGTATTTTGTATAATGCCTTGTGCTGAACCTAGTCAAGGCTCTTTACCAACTTAAGTTACTCGCGTGCTTGCATGTTTACGCAAATGTTTTCTGTTTGGCATGTACCATTTACGTGCATATTCACTATACTAGGATCACTGTCTGTATAGTCAGTTGATTTACTCAACGATGGATCAAATATTTGAACTGGGAGAAAAAATAGATAATGGTCCTGCATGTTTACATTATGTCGACAATTTAGGACGTGGGGATTTATTTATCAAAGATAAACAACATTTATGTATACGAAGAGCAGTAAAAATGGTAATAATTGTATAACGTAGCTATGCATTGATAGATAACAATGTAATAACTTAAGATTAAAATGCCCAACAATTTCGAATTTCATTAATTTCTTTTAAAAATCAATATGATAGCAAGTGCTGTTTATTTTTTATTTTCTTCTCTTTGAAAAAAAACGCACTTGCATTAGCATGTAGGTTATGTTTCTTAACATGATTTAAGAATTTTAAATATGGACGGGGCAGCTGGGAAACCAGTTTACTTGTTCAGGCTGAAAGGGTTGTAGCGTCATAAACGGTTGGTAAACGGTCTTCAGCCTGACCGGCTTGTAGCGTCAAGAAAGGCTGGTTGACGGTGTTCAGCCTGAACGGCTTGTAGCGTCAAGAACGGCTGGTAAACGGTCTTCAGCCTAAACGGCTTGTAGCGTCAAGAAAGGCTGGTTGACGGTGTTCAGGCTGGACGGCTTGTAGCGTCAAGAAAGGCTGGTTGACGGTGTTCAGGCTAGACGGCTTGTAGCGCCAAGAAAGACTGGTTGACGGTGTTCAGGCCGGACGGCTTGTAGCGTCAAGGAAGGCTGGTTGACGGTGTTCAGGCTGGACGGCTTGTAGCGTCAAGAAAGGCTGGTTGGCGGTGTTCAGCATGAAAGATTTGTAGCGTCAAGGAAGGCTGTTTGACGGTGTTCAGACTGAAAGGCTTGTAGCGTCAAGAAAAGCTGGTTGACTGTGTTCAGACTGAAAGCTTGTAGCGTCAAGGAAGGCTGGTTGACGGTGTTCAGACTGAAAGGCTTGTAGCGTCAAGGAAGGCTGGTTGACTGTATTCAGACTGAAAGCTTGTAGCGTCAAGGAAGGCTGGTTGACGGTGTTCAGACTGAAAGTCTTGTAGCGTCAAGGAAGGCTGGTTGACGGTGTTCAGACTGAAAGGCTTGTAGCGTCAAGAACGGCTGGTTGACGGTGTTCAGACTGAAAGGCTTGTAGCGTCAAGGAAGGCTGGTTGACAGTGTTCAGGCTGAAAGGCTTGTAGCGTCAAGAACGGCTGGTTAACAGTGTTCAGACTGAAAGGCTTGTAGCGTCAAGAAAGGCTGGCAAACGGTGTTCAGACTGAAAGGCGTGTAGCGTCAAGGAAGGCTGGCAAACGGTGTTCAGACTGAAAGGCTTGTAGCGTCAAGAAAAGCTGGCAAACGGTGTTCATACTGAAAGGCGTGTAGCGTCAAGAACGGCTGGTTAACAGTGTTCAGGCTGAAAGGCTTGTAGCGTCAAGAACGGCTTGAAGCGTCAAGTACGGCTTGAAGCGTCAAAAACGGCTGGTTATCAGTGTTCAGACTAAAATGCTTGTAGCATCAAGAAGGCAAGTTATCAGTGTTCAGGCTGAAAGGGATGTAGCGTCAAGAACGGCTGGTTATCAGTGTTCAGGCTGAAAGGCTTGTAGCGTCAAGAACGGCTGGTTTATGGTGTTCAGACTGAAAGGCTTGTAGCGTCAAGAAAGGCTGGTTGACGGTGTTCAGACTGAAAGGCTTGTAGCATCAAGAAAGGCTGGTTGACGGTGTTCAGACTGAAAGGCGTGTAGCGTCAAGGAAGGCTGGTTAACGGTGTTCAGACTGAAAGGCGTGTAGCGTCAAGAAAGGCTGGTTGGCGGTGTTCAGACTGAAAGGCTTGTAGCGTCAAGGAAGGCTGGTTGACGGTGTTCAGACTGAAAGACTTGTAGCGTCAAGGAAAGCTGGTTGACCGGGTTCAGACTGAAAGGCGTGTAGCGTCAAGGAAGGCTGGTTGACGGTGTTCAGACTGAAAGGCTTGTAGCGTCAAGGAAGGCTGGTTGACGGTGTTCAGACTGAAAGGCGTGTAGCGTCAAGGAAGGCTGGTTGACGGTGTTCAGACTGAAAGGCTTGTAGCGTCAGGAACGGCTTGTAGCGTCAAGGAAGGCTGGTTGACGGTGTTCAGACTGAAAGGCGTGTAGCGTCAAGGAAGGCTGGTTGACGGTGTTCAGACTGAAAGGCTTGTAGCGTCAGGAACGGCTTGTAGCGTCAAGGAAGGCTGGTTGACGGTGTTCAGATTGAAAGGCGTGTAGCGTCAAGGAAGGCTGGTTGACGGTGTTCAGACTGAAAGGCATATAGCGTCAAGGAAGGCTGGTTGACGGTGTTCAGACTGAAAGGCTTGTAGCGTCAAGAAAGGCTGATTGATGGTGTCCAGGCTGGACTGCGTGTACCGTCAAGGACGGCTGGTTGACGGTGTTCAGACTGAAAGGCTTGTAGCGTCAAGAACGGCTTGTAGCGTCAAGGAAGGCTGGTTGATGGTGTCCAGGCTGGACTGCGTGTACCGTCAAGGACGGCTGGTTGACGGTGTTCATGCTGAACGGCTTGAATCATCATGGACAGCCCATGGGGCCAACTTCACCCAGATATATCTACTTTTAAGGGTCAATCGATGCATAGGGGGATACAAAAGCGCTTTTAAGTCCTTATGCACATAATAAAATTCTCATTTATTTGTTATCATTTGTACTGGTCAATAATTTATTTAAAATAACAAGGTCATCCCTAAATGTTAGTAAAACAGTGCCCCTATGTCTTTCTCTTAATTATAAATAAATCAAATTTCGAGTTCTTATTCATATGACACAAACTCCTCATCAGAGTAAATGCGATATTGTACAATGCCTGAGAGTGATTTCCGCATTTACACCCATATCGGAACGGAACCAAGTAGAATAGGCGTCACCGTTTAATAACTACCGTGCGTTATCCACGTAAACCACATACGCTATCCATCAAAACATGGCACAGTCCCATCAACAGCAAACTCGGGCCGTGAGTGCCTTCTCAATTACCTACAAGCTACATTTTGTACAAGGTATAGGCTACATGTTTGAAGTATTTTAAATACTGTCAAAACATTGTAGTTTTATAATATTATTTTGTATAGTGCCTTGTGTCCTGTTCTGGTGATAGTTTATCATCTTCCATGAACAGCCCTACTGTTATTCCAAATGCATTATTATTATCATAAAGTTGACACTTGTATTTGATATTTCATGATCATCAGCAAAAATGTTTAAGGCTGCATTTCGATTTCACTTTATCATAATGAAATAAAAAATAAACCACTGAACGCTAAAGCTATCTGATATATTCAATTATATGCGCATAAACTTCGTTGTAAAGAGGTATACTTTTGTATATGTAGTCAAAATTGTACTCTTTGAAGCAAAACACATTATAACATAATGATGCAACGTTATTATATAATGGTAAAACGTAATTATATGAAGGTATAACGTAATTATATGAAGTTAAAACGTCATTATTTTAAGTTAAGAAAGCTAAAAGGCAATTATATAAAGGTAAAACCTATTTTTTTAAGTCAAAACATTATCATATAAAATCAAAACAGCATTATATAAAGCTAAACAATAACCATGTTAAGTTATAAAAAAAATCCTGTCCATATGTTGACATAAAAACCATTAACATGGGCGGCCCATGATTCTATGTTAGAGGGGGCTTATCTTAAGGGCATAACCTTTTGACCTGCGGCCTTCCATCTGAACCGAAATTTAATAAAGTGCTTGGAGGGGGGCTTGGGGGTATTCCCCCACGAAAATATTTAACAATTTATAGTTCTTCTCTCCTATATTGAAATAAAAAATAAACTTAGGGGTTTGTGGGGGTGGGGGCTTGTGAGATTAACAAGACGGCGCTTGATATCAACAAGGACGTGATACAATGTGATTGACAATACAGTTGATATAGCTGAGATGGCGGAGATCTGTTTTTCTTTGTCATGGGAGATAACCGCGTAAGATATTGAAATGATAGTATATCGATTAGACATTTGTGTTGTTGTTTATTCAACAAAAAGCGATAACTGCTTTTTGCATGATAAGACGGAAACACTTATTACCATGTTCCAATCAAATAATTTTAATTGTGCAAACTAACCAAAAGATAACCTGTGGACAACATAACCAAGTTTAATACAAATGGGTGCAGTTTGATATAATAACATGTCACTTAGACATAATTACACGTCAGTAAGACATTCTAACATGTCGGTCGACCATAATAACATGTCATTAAGACATAATCACATGTCGGTTAGACATAATGACATGCTAGTTAGACAATATAATATGTCAGTCTGACAAAATAACATGTCAGTTAGCAGAGGCGTAGCTAGCCCTCTTTTCATGTAGCTTCATAATTTTGCTAGGGGTTTCGGGGGCATGTCTTCATAGAAAACTTTGAAATGCATGCAGAAATCTGGTGCATTCCTGGGCGTTCTGATGCGCTTTATAAACTAACTTTGAGTGATAAATCTTAACCTTCTTACTAAATAATGCATTTCTGGAATATATTATGTACTGAAAACAATATTATAACCGTATATTTAATAACTGAAAAATAGTACATGATTTGTGAGTGCTAAAAGTTTAACTGTGATCTTCTATCGTCGCATAAGGTTGAAATAATGTGTTTGCTGCACCCTTTTTTCCATTCAAACTCGGTATCATTCATAAGAACCAGTGTTTTGACATTTATTCATCCGTTTTGGTATATTTGAACAGTTGTATTATTGTGGTGAATCTTGTTTGGGAGTAAGAGTGCATCTTTAAAAAAATAATTTACATTACCTATTCATAGGTAATGACAATTACAGTTTGAGGCCGCTAAAGAGATTTTTAGATTCGATTTTATTGCTTGTGAATATAATTGAAAAGGAAGAAAAACCAGTCTTATCGCGATTACAGCCTTATCTGCATCCAGAATGGGCCGGACTCCGGCATACCAAAGGCATTTAGTGACAACCCCATCAATACCACCCACGTCAGCTGACTACTCGTCTATAAGTAATAGAGCGCTGGTATGTTTATAAAAGCGACCGCTTTGTGAGATTGATCACATTTTTACAGGCCTCATAAAATCAACATTTTATCATCGAACCTTTTACAAGCCTTTTGAAGAAGATCTACATACAAATAAAGGTTTGATAAAACCGTGAACCTTAGTCGTAAATAAGGCTCAAGTATTGTATTTGAAGCGTTCGTGGTTGTCTTCGCATTCATCGTTTGTTTTAGCAATTGATCCTATCAGGCATGAATGTTTTGTTATTCGTATTTGATATTCGTGCAGTGAGATTTTGCACAGGCTCAAATGTAATGCAGCTACTTTAAGATAGCTTATATCATTTAGCAAATTAAACCGAAATCTCCCTTATAATTTGTTGATAAATGAAAACTAGGAAGTTTTGAGCAAGTGATGTTTCTGCAGTTTCAAAGTAAAAGTTAGATGACATGACTTAATGATTAAGAATGGGCGGGTTGAGCGTAGCGAAAAACCAAGATTCCAAGATTTGTTTACTTTGCTCGAATCCGAAGCACCTTTCTGTGTATACGCTTGCCAGCAGAATAATATATTCAAGACAAAAATAAATTTGTTTGGTTTTGCATGTTTTATCTAAACCTTTTCAGACTACACCACTAGCGGATCAAGGGGGGGGGGGGGCGCAACCGGTATTCCCCATCCCCCCTATCCCTATAATCGTCCAAGTTTACGTGTGTGTGTGTGTGTGTGTGTGTGTGTGTGTGTGTTTTCAATAAAATACACCCCAATGCACCATTCCGGACTAAATATATAAATATAGATCAGTATTATGATTTGAATATTCACAACATATAACTTAAAATGTGTTATATGTAATTTCCATTATAAGCCCTAGTCCGAGGCCAGTGGTCTAATCGCTAAGCTTGTTATACAGAGTATTATATGCTTTTTTCAGACAAGTATTACTTTTAATTTCATTATATTTTAGAGCCACATATTTTACACATCTGATGTAATTATATTTCAAAGCTTTTTATAGCTGGTTTCTCTAATATTTAGTGATGTTCCTTCTTTTTACATGGTTGTTGTTTGTAATGTCCTCGTTTGAGGCCGTTAAATCTTGTATGACGATGTGTTGATTAATGTTGGGACCTGTGTACCAGTGTGTGTATACCACGTGATTAATGACGTCATAAATGCTACATCGGAAGGCAACATTTTGCTTCGAACGATGACTTAAAACCAAGATAACTTTTCTTTTTGTTCACAATTTTAAATCAAACAAAGGGCAGGCTATGCCGCTTATAGAGCTCACCTTCGTTTTATTACCGGAGTTTGAATAGGTGATTCGTTTCCTCAAACACTTCGACAAACCTTTTTCCAGAATGATGTTTTGACAGTGCTACACCAGGCGGCGGTTTTGTGAAGTTGAACTGTTTTAAGAAACTAAACTCTTAATCAAACTCTAGTAAAAGACCGAAGGCAGGGCTATGTAAGCGGCGTAGACTACACCATGTTTCACTTAATATGATGAATAAATAGTAAAGTTATCTTTTTTTCTAATTTGAAGCAAAATGTTGCCTCATGACGTATCATTTATTACGTAATTTATCACGTGGTATACAAACACTGCGTAAGAGTGATCACCCATTAACTAGTTCAAGAACCCAGTGAAATGTTTCGCTGATTGTCGCATGACGGTCATTCATTAATATGTGGGTAAAGATATTTGTATGAATGTGTGGTATAGAATCCCTACTAAACTGATTTGCTGGCCGTCCTTAGGCAGTTCTTCAATAGTATGTCAATATAAGTATCTTATGAATTGTATTATACAATCTCCACTGAACTGTTTCCCTGACTGTCCCAAGGCGGTCATTCGTTATCACGTTGATAAAGATAATTGTATAAATGCCAACTTAACTGTTTCGCTAACCATCGTTAGGCGGTCATTCAGTATCATGTTGATAAAGATAATTGATTGAATGTGTGGTCTGTCTTTGTGGCTTGCACGTCGTTTGCCCCTCTCTCAATGAAAGCTTTGCCTTAGACCTTTGACGGCTTGGCCTGTATTATGATCAACCCGCCGAAAAGTTTCGATGTGGCGTTATCCTTCAGTATGTCTGTCCGTTCTTTTGGCGCCGTTACAATGTATCTTCTGGACAAAGATAAATGAAATTGTGGTCAAGTTTGCATAATCATAATGCGCAAGTGCACGCGCAATATTAATCTAGAATGTGTCAGAAACACAAAAGTTATTGCCAATTGATTAATGAAAAGGTCCTTCCGGAGCAATTGTCTTCATTGGGTCTTCACACAAAACTTATTTCCCTTTAATAAATGAAAAAAAGCTAAAACATTTCTGTCCAAAGCCATTACTATATAACTAAATGCCTTGTAAACATTACTTAAACGTGTGTTTGCGTGCGTGCGTGTGTGTGTTTCATGCATGCGTGCGAGTGCGTGCGTTTTTGTGCGTGCGTGCGTACGTACGTGCGTGCGTGTGTATGTGTGTGTGTGTGCTGGTGTGCGTGTGCGGGTGCGCGTATGCGTGTGCGTGTGTGGCTGTAGTGTAGGATGCATGCGCAAGATTCGTCTTCATATGGTCAGTACAACCAGAGTCATCGCCCTTTAAGTAATGATAAAGGCTGATATGTGCCCATCCGGAGCTACTATTACCATCAAGGCAGAAGTTAATGACATCTTCTTGAATATAAGTATCTTCCATGGCCGCTCGTGTAAGATAGGTTCATTCCGACCCGAGCGTAGGGTGTTTTGCGGAAACGAGGTTTGAACCGGGATGAACCTATCTTACACGAGCGGCTTTGCTGGATACTTTTTCTCCCACCTCAGTGTAACAAAATAAAGTAAACATGTATTTTTTGCTTGAACTCTGTGTGCTTAGTGAAAATAATTGCGTATGGATATGCGATGATTCGTGGTTGTCATGGATATGCGCGCAGTTATTCAGATTATGTTGATAGTCAAATCGGTCTTTAAATAGTTCTAAGGAGAGTGAAGCATTATTTCTTGAAAGGTGCGTTAAAACTGTTTTATGGTGACATTTGAAGCGAGAAATAATTAATTAGCGTTCTAAATATTGCCACAAGACAAGGTTTCAATGATGCTATAGACGACAGTTTTCAACAAGGGAGGTAATTACAATGTGGTGACCATTAAAAAGGAGTTCCATACGGGCATTTTATCTTCGCCCGTGGGCAAGATAAGACTTTCTAGCATGGTTAAATTATTGGATCTACTTATCTGAGGTGGGAGAAATGAGTATCTAATATATTTACAAAACTTTGTTGTGATAATGCATGCATTGATGGGGTCAATAACACAAAATGTATTGCCCTATAATAAATGGAAAAACTATAAATTGGACGGTGACAGCCGTTTAGATATAAAACTAATGAGAAGAAATAGCGACGTGTGTAAACAACCCAAGTACAATGGTGCATGCACATGTGATGTCTGTACTAATTTCATTGTCCTTTTCATTAATTAAATTAATATAATTTAAACACTAACTATATTTAAGTTGAATACAGTCGGGCCCCGCTGGCTCGAACCGTCCGACGGCGGAAATACCTCGAGACTCGGAAAATTCGAGTCAAGCGGGAATAGTTACATTCAGTATAATGAAGTCGGTCCTTTACATTCAAATCGAGCCAACGAGGTAATCGAGCCAAGCGACTTCGAGCCAACGGGGCTCTACTGTATAATGTGATGAAGCGAAAATCACAACAGCACATTGTATACTGAAGTTTAAGACTAATGTATATTCATTAATTCTTTATTTTAGATAAACTATTCTTTTATGATAGTTGGTTTTACTCGAGTCCTGAAATCTTTAATTCTTCGACTCTGAATCCTATGGCGAATAAGCTTGTGGCTGTTTTATATGGAAAGGTTTTAAGCAAAAACATACAATATGCTTTCTGACTTGTACATCTTGCATTCTGACTTGAATATCTTGCATTATGACTTGAATATCTTGCATTCTGACTTGGATGTCTTGCATTCTGACTTTGAATGTCTTGCATTCTGACTTGAATGTCTTGCATTCTGACTTGGATGTCTTGCATTCTGACTTTGAATATCTTGCATTCTGACTTAAATGTCTTGCATTCTGACTTGAATATCTTGCATTCTGACTTGAATGTCTTGCAATCTGACTTGGATGTTTTGCATTCTGACTTGAATATCTTGCATTCTGACTTGGATGTCTAGCATTCTGACTTGGATGTCTTGCTTTCTTACTCGTACATTTCGGCCAATTATCAATTTATTCATATAATCATGTAACCACTAGCAGATCCAGGGGTGGGGTAGCGCACCCCCTTCCCTCCTTAAATCGTCTATTTTTCATTTTTCCTTTTCATTTCAATTAAGGAGAAAACAGTATTAAAATACGCCTGAAAAGTACCATTTCGGACTAGAAATTGTTGATTCTATCTTGGGAAGTAACCCCCCCCCCCCGCCCCAATACTCTTAAACAAAATAAATTTCGCTTCAGAGGGAGGGCGCAAGTCAAAAGGTTACGCCCCTAAGTTAAGCCCCCTCTGATGTCAAATCCTGGTTCCACTCCTGTAACACATTCAATATTGAAATAATTAAGACGTTATCATGTGCAAAGACAGTTCTTGACTACAACAAGGTGAATGGTCCATTACATGATGACAGTTGTGTCAATCAGATCTGCGAGAAGCCGAGTTGCACCACTGGTAGATGTTATATGTTTAAGGAGCAGACGACTTTTAATTATGACTATATACACTCAATGATAATCCACATAACTATCCATTAATTTCAATAAACATGGTGTAACTTAAAGCACACCTTAAGAAACTAGAAGCAAATACCAAACTTGAAACAACTTGAACACATCCGCTGGTACCACTTCAGATTGTCAATTATGATTTCTTTTTAGTGAGCTTAGATGACCCCACATCCTGAAGTGCTAAGAAAAGTTCCGTATTTGACAGTTGTCAAAATGGAAGGTTTGATAACAAAACTTGTTATAAAAAGTTATCACTTTTCGACAGGCCTACACGTTCCAAGATTTTCAGAATGTATGTAAGACTTGCACAAGATCATCTAGTATTAAAAACAAAATGCTGGAAATTATGTGGAGACCGATTCCATTAGCTTCATTCCGTTTGATAGATTAACATTAAGTCTATACTATATGTATGTGTTTTTTACGACAAAGTTATCACAATTAAGTGGTTTGTCCAAATCTAGGGTTACCCTGTTTATATGCTATTGGCTGTTTTTGTGGAAGATAAAATAGTGCAAATGGGTTATCAGTCAGTTATATTATCAATATATCGTCGCACCGTTGCAAAAGGATATTCTCGGAAGTAATTGCGCTTAACAGATACAACTGTCTTATCGGTATGTACCCAAATTCTTTGATGTGAAGCCAAAATATAAGGGGGCTCTAGAGCATGAACCTCCTAAATATTATTTAGGCTAGAGGGAAAGTTAATAGGTAATAGTTAAGCACCAGTCAATTGTAACTCCACCCCAAGGTCCGGGGGGTATACCGGGGATAGCGGGGGAAATGGGCCGTGTTTTTACCTTCCATGTGGCCCCGCAGTGCCGAGAGAATGGGATGGTGTGTTTTCGCGCCGAAAATAGCGGGGGATGGGCTTTACTTAGGATGTCCCCGGGGTGCGGGGGCAATTGGTGGGGATTTTACGGCCAGGGATTGCCTTGACCGAAAGTCACAGTCCCCGCTAGTCCCGGACCTGGGTCCTAGGACATGCCCTCCCCCGGACATTTTTGAGGCTACACGGTGAACGTTAATGGTTAGGGTTAGATGTGAAGGCACAACGTAAGTGGGCGCGGGGCAAGGTCCTCATCGACAGTTTGAGACTACATTGAACGTTAATTGTTAGGGTTAAGTGTGAAGGCACACTATACGGGGGACTGGGGCATGCCCCCCCCCCCCGGACACTGTTAAGACTACAATGGGAAAGTTAATAGTTAGGGTTAAATGTGAAGGCACAATACATGGGCCTTGTGGTATGCTTAGCCAGCCCATTTTAGATTAATATGGATAATCGATGCGCGTCATTACCAAAAGTGACATTTGAAATGGCAAACATTTAAAACAAAATTAATCGACCGGTATAGACAATGTATTAATGAATATTTTATCGAATGTGTCAAGCACTTAACTCGACCGCTGTAGATGGGGTTAAATAGTATACAAGCCTCTGAAATATTCGTTTACGAAATGCTTCTGGTCGAGAGTTTCCGTCCGGCTGCGTATGACTTTCCAAACTTGCACCCTCTGGTGTAAAAAGGGAGCTGTACATGTGCTTTTCGATCATTAGGAGCATGTGAAGTCTCTAAATGAATTAACATGACGCGGCCTGTAGGTCAAACTAGCCGGTCGATATTCGACTGACCAATCAGCGTCTAGATTAGGCGGGGCTTATCATTTGCCCGTTGCTATCCGCCATGAATCCGACAATCTGCATTAATCAACAGTAGCCTATTTACGTGTTTTACTTTACAGATATGTTTCTCATAACTGGCAGATACTTAAGACAATCATGCACCAGTCAATTGTAACCACGGCCCTCTAGGTCCGGGAAATAGTGGGGACTTTGACTTTCGGTCCAGCCAATCCCAGGTAAAATACCCGCACTGCGAAGACAAACTGCTGGTAAAATCCCCGCCAAATATCCCCGCACTCCGGGGACATCCTAGGTAAGGCGCATAATCCCCGCTATTTTCTACGTGAAAACCACCGCATTCACTCGGCATTGCGAGGCCACCTGGAAAGGAAAAACAAGGCCCATTTTTCCCGCTATCCCCGGTATACCCCCGGACCTTAGGGTCGTGGTTACAATTGACTTGTGCATTAAGGAAATCCGAAGTTCTGACATTTTTCCTTAATGCCGCTCAAATTATGCATTTCATTGTACCTGTGTGATAACAAAGTTACCTTTAAGTAGGCTATTTCAACCCTCCATAATAATTAGTGTATAATTATGACGATATCATGTGATTTTTTTAGAAATTTGTCTCCTTTTTGTGCGTTTAATTCTAAATCCGAAGCATAAACATTAGCTTTTAAGTTGTATACAACTAACGTCACAAAAAATATATACGTATATACACGAGAGTCAACTTCAGCTACACATTAACCCCTAATTGACCGAGAATCTAAGGTCAAATTCTCGTGTTATCATGTCTTGGGAATTGCTGCGGTTTGGGTCAAGATTTGGAAGAATTATGTATTAAATTTTGCTAAGAAAAACATGAAGAAGTATTAAATATTATACATAATTATTGACAAGTTAAACTTAATGTAAACTTATACATAAAATATGTTGTTGTTTTTTAATGAGTAACATTAAACTGTTTTAAACATGTGGCAGCTGTTAATTAAAATAGTACGCTTATTACAACCGTTTTATTTGGAATGTAAGTGTAACCTATATTGATTTATATGAATCTGGTCGTTTCATAGGTCGAATTGTATTTAGGGGTATACTTTACTAAGCGTATAAATATTGATTTTACAATGGAAGCTAGATTGATTTCGCATTTTATAAAAGATATAAACACTCTTTTAATTATTCATTTTAAATGCTTTGTTGTTCACTGTATTATTTTTAATGAAATTCGTTAGTACATTTGAACCCCATTGACTCGAACTCATAGGGACCGGCGAACATACATCGAGCCTCGGATAATTCGAGCCAAGCGGAAATGCTTACCTTCAGTATCATGAAACATTTTCGGACCAACAAGGAATTCGAGCAAAACGAGTTAGACCCAACGGGGTTCTACTGTATATGTACACAACGTGGATTATACAATCGAAACTTGAAAATATATCATATTGGTGAAACTGAACTCCGAATGTCAAATCTACTTCAATTGTGTTTACATCATCATGGACACATTCTGTGGCATTGTGAATTCATTTTCGTATTACCGTGAGATGCATCTTGCATTGTCTTCATACCTTGATCGGTGTAGGAACATATTTGGGCCGACATAAAATCATAATCCTTGAGTGACTAATTTCCTGAATAATATTATGCCCCTCCCCCCGCCACCTCTAAAAATAATAAAATGACTCTCCAAGATCGTGTCTGTAAAAAAGTATATAACCCCGAACAGAACTGAATATGTTCTATTGAAGTTTAAATAAATATATTAAGTGAACATGTTTGGTCATTTAATGCGTCCGCTTCAAGTCTTAGTAATACAGCTGATAATGCTGCAGTTTTTGCTGTTCATACTACCACTACTGTCATCACCACCGCCACAACACCACCGCCGCCACCAGCACGCTGCTGTTTATACTGTTGTTGCTGCCACTTCTACAGCTTCAGTTATGACTCCAACTACTAACTATCCAATTACTACTTGTACTGCTGTTAATCTCGCGATAATCAACTATGAAGTTGTAGATGAAGGGACTACGTTTGTGTGTCAATGCGAAGGCCCTTCATTTATTTACTTATAATGATGAAGGCACGTAGTAAAAACAACTTTTTTTCCGACATCCACCGAAAAAAGTCTCCCCGGTATCATTTTATGTCGTGCGCATGAGTCAAATATAAGTTTAAACATATATACATGTATTTTACAACGATTGTGAAAAAAACAATACATCAATTGCTCTTGTTGGAACGATTTAACGCGAGAGTGTGATCTTGTTTAGTGGTGGAAATCGGAGAACGCGGTGATAAAACTAATGTCCGGCCCTATACCAAAATCACATGCGCCCACGACGGGAATCGAACGTGGGGTCGTCTTGGTGAGAAGCGAGCGCGCTTACCAGTGCGCTAACCGGACAACCAACCAAGTAGTCGATAAAGTGTGACCCATGGACTGGGTCGTAATTCTATTAGGGTTTAAATACATCCTTACACCTGCCAAATCCTAATAGCCTCTTATACAACAATACAGTAATGAATTTGATAAATTATTCGACACAATCTAAGCTAAATGCGTTTTTTCAATACATTTAGATGTTGCGGAGTTAAGAAATATAGAAAGATATACCTGTACTTGATGTTTTCAATCTTTAAACATATCTCAAATGCCTAGTTTAGAGGGTTAAACTCCGTTGTCAATGAGATTTTTAAACTACATCAAAGATTTAATACTTAGTTAATTATAGTTCAGAAAATCATGTCTATATTCAGTAATAAACCATTATTGAAATGTTTGTGTTATGCTTGACAAGTATCGAAATATAAAAACTGAGATGAAGCGTAAAACCTGAGAATCATGCACTATTCCAAAAACTGACCAGAGTCATTACTCCCATGCAATTCATACTGGGCGTAATGGTCATTAAATTTCGATGATTTAGCTATTAGCACATAACTGATAAAAGTTGCCTGGAAAATCACAAAACCATTCACTGGAACATTAAATATGCCAGGTATATGCAGGCATAGCCCCTGAAAACAAGGGTTTCCTTCTTAACCGAAAATTGGATAGGATTTCTTGACATGATCGTCTGCTTCTGCATATTTGTCGGAGGGCCCTTACTAAGGAGTCACGTGACACTGTAGCTGTAACCATATCGCTGTCGGCGTGTTGTCAATTGTAATGCACCAGTCAATTGTAACCACGCACCCCCCCACCCAGGTCCGGGGAATAGCGGGGACTTTGATAGTCGGTGTAGCCAAGCCCGGGAATTATCCACGACGACCTGCGGGGACGAACTGCTGGTAAAATCCCCGCCAAATCTCCCCGCACCCAAGAGGTTAGGTAAATTCCCCGGTATTTTTGGCACGAATACAAAACCACCGCATTCACCCGGCACTACAGGACCACCTGGACGGTAAAAACACGCCCAGTAGACCCCCGAACCTGGCGGGGGGGGGGGGAATCACATGACTTCAAATAGGTTCTCATATGAGTCACCACGATTCATAACCGATGTCAGCAAATAAGTAAGAGACGTTAATTTCTAATTATCATTTTTTTTGACAGAAAAGATGAAAATATGTTTTAGCCTATAAAAGACGTGCTATTGTTTGCTTCTACATGGGTGAAATAATTTACATTGTGTTGTATTTGAATGGTGCAATCTTTGGCTAAAATTTCACTGTTGCATCGTTCTACAAAATTCCGTTAAGTTGGAATATTGAAAATGTGTAACGTTATTTATCATTAGACGTAGATGTTCAAAACATAAATCATAAAGATTAAGATGCTCAAATAATAAATTGAAACTGGTAGGCTAAAAAATATGCCAAAAATATGCCAAAAGAAAAACGCGTTTGTCGGTTTTGTCTAGATAATATTAACACCTTTGGTTTTAAACTGTGAATACTATGTTCTCTTTATATGTTGTTAATATAATGATATACGAACGCAATATTTATTTAATTGGTATTCTAATGGTACGGAATAAGAAGATTTTTAAAGGTTATTAAGCGCAAATCAATCTGAAGATTTTCGAAAACTAGCTTATTATGTATACCATCTCCTTTTTAACATTAATAGTTAAGATTAAGGGGAAGTAATCATGCTTTATTTACACTTTGCTGGTATCGATTAATTACCCTGACACAACTCATGGCTTTCTTGTATGTTTCTGTATTTTGGAAACGGTGGCCTTTAATTACTCAATTGAATTGACTTGAGTAAGTCTACTCTTATAAAAGATGTATGTAGTTGACTTTGATGTTATCATAGTGCCTTGAATGGGCTGGGTAAGCTGTTCGCCTGTCGAAGACCATGTTCTTACATTAGAATACAACCTCATTGGCTGGCACAGTGTCAACGCAAAATATGTTATCCGCGAAAGTTGAAAACCTTAATGATTAAGCCAAGTATTTAATGCATATCTGCTATTTCATTGGCTGAAAATGTAGGCTGTATTCCTAAGTAGAGTTTTGAAGGATTCAGCCATTCTATATGTAGCTCCAGGAAGAACATCAATCTAGGTTGATATGTATCAGGAGAACTTTGAAGTGGCCCTTTCAAAGTACCAACCATTACCGTTGCTAAAAAAGCATGACTTTGGAGGGTATATAAGGTACTAGTTCGAGTTTTCATCGCGACATACACGATCATTTATGAATAAGACCGGACGCATTTTGGAACATTTATAAATGCAATTATCCTTACAAATACAGACATACAAGTATATTTAACAACTTTCTACTTTATAAGCTTTAAGCTTCCGATCAAATTTTAGAATATTTTGAATTAAATATAAAGATTCATGTTGTCATTTATATATTTTCATAAACTAAATATGTTTAAACTAAGACCAGTTTGACCGTATGTATCACAGATTCAATCTTGATATTTTGATATCTGAGATGTTTCATCTAAAGCGTCAACAAAAAATGACCAAGTAACCTACTAAATTTCCAGAAATGACCCATGATTTTATACACTCATATCTAGCGTATATGCCTTTTGACTTACACGAAAGATGACCCAGGGCTAGCTATAATGTCACACACTTATATCTAGCGTATATGCCTTTTGGCTTACACGAAAGATGACCCAGGGCTAGCTATAATGTCACACACTCATATCAAGCGTATATGCCTTTTGGCTTACACGAAAGATGACCCAGGGCTAGCTATAATGTCACACACTTATATCTAGCGTATATGCCTTTTGACTTACACGAAAGATGACCCAGGGCTAGCTATAATGTCACACGCTCATATCTAGCGGATATGCCTTTTGACTGACACGAAAGATGACCCAGGGCTAGCTATAATGTCACACTCATATCTAGCGTATATGCCTTTTGACTTACACGAAAGATGACCCAGGGCTAGCTATAATGTCACACACTCATATCTAGCGTATATGCCTTTTGACTTACACGAAAGATGACCCAGGGCTAGCTATAATGTCACACTCATATCTAGCGGATATGCCTTTTGACTTGCACGAAAGATGACCTAGGGTTACCTGTAATGTCACACACTCATATATAGCGTATATGCCTTTTGACATACACGAAAGATGACCCAGGGCTAGCTATAATGTCACACACTCATATCTAGCGGATATGCCTTTTGACTTACACGAAAGATGACCCAGGGCTAGCTATAATGTCACACACTCATATTTAGCGTATATGCCTTTTGACTTACACGAAAGATGACCCAGGGCTAGCTATAATGTCACACTCATATCTAGCGTATATGCCTTTTGACTCACACGAAAGATGACCCAGGGCTAGCTATAATGTCACACACTTATATCTAGCGGATATGCCTTTTGACTCACACGAAAGATGACCCAGGGCTAGCTATAATGTCACACACTCATATCTAGCGGGTATGCCTTTTGACTCACACGAAAGATGACCCAGGGCTAGCTATAATGTCACACACTCATATCTAGCGGATATGCCTTTTGACTCGCACGAAAGATGACCCAGGGCTAGCTATAATGTCACACACTCATATCTAGCGGATATTTCTTTTGACTCGCACGAAAGATGACCCAGGGCTAGCTATAATGTCACACACTCATATCTAGCGGATATGCCTTTTGACTCGTACGAAAGATGACCCAGGGCTAGCTATAATGTCACACACTCATATCTAGCGGATATGCCTTTTGACTCGCACGAAAGAGCCAAGGGCTAGCTATAATGTCACACTCATATCTAGCGGATATGCCTTTTGACTTGCACGAAAGACCCAGGGCTAGCTATAATGTCACACTCATATCTAGCGGATATGCCTTTTGACTTGCACGAAAGATGACCCAGGGTTAGCTATAATGTCACACACTTATATCTAGCGGGTATGCCTTTTGACTCGCACGAAAGATGACCCAGGGCTAGCTATAATGTCACACTCATATCTAGCGTATATGCCTTTTGACTTACACGAAAGATGACCCAGGGCTAGCTATAATGTCACACACTCATATCTAGCGTATATGCCTTTTGACTTGCACGAAAGATGACCCAGGGCTAGCTATAATGTCACACACTCATATCTAGCGGATATGCCTTTTGACTTACACGAAAGATAACCCAGGGCTAGCTATAATGTCACACGCTCATATCTAGCGTATATGCCCTTTGACTTGCACGAAAGATGACCCAGGGCTAGCTATAATGTCACACGCTCATATCTTGCGTTTATGCCTTTTGACTCACACGAAAGATGACCCAGGGCTAGCTATAATGTCACACACTTATATCTAGCGTATATGCCCTTTGACTTACACGAAAGATGACCCAGGGCTAGCTATAATGTCACACTCATATCTAGCGTTTATGCCTTTTGACTCACACGAAAGATGACCCAGGGCTAGCTATAATGTCACACACTCATATCTAGCGTATATTCCATTTGACTTACATGAAAGATGACCTAGGGCTAGCTATAATGTCACACACTTATATCTAGCGTATATGCCCTTTGACTTACACGAAAGATGACCCAGGGCTAGCTATAATGTCACACTCATATTTAGCGTTTATGCCTTTTGACTCACACGGAAGATGGCCCAGGGCTAGCTATAATGTCACACACTTATATCTAGCGTATATGCCTTTTGACTTACACGAAAGATGACCCAGGGCTAGCTATAATGTCACACACTCATATCTAGCGTATATGCCTTTTGACTTACACGAAAGATGACCCAGGGCTAGCTATAATGTCACACTTATATCTAGCGTTTATGCCTTTTGACTCACACGAAAGATGACCCCGGGCTAGCTATAATGTCACACACTCATATCTAGCGGGTATGCCTTTTATCTTGAGACCAGAATCACGCTGAATAAGATGAGTCAGCTGTTATGATAGGAATGATATGGATTGTCAAACTAGGTTTCGTGTTAAAAACAACCTACTGGTAAAGTGACATGTTCGTAGGTCAAGGTATTCCGAATAAGCATACCGACAAGACATTGCTTACCGGCGGACCATAACATAGACATTTACACACCAATGTGTTCCGTCTTTGATTAGATATCTTAGATCCCGCTCACTCTAATCCCAGCAATAATGACATTACCTTACTTCATTGCACCATTTCTCATATACATGACTATCATCATTATCAAGTGTATTTACAACTCAGTGAGGAAAATTAAACAGAGGAGGAGCTGCCAAAATTATTTCATGGTCTAAGTATTAATAATAATTTAATACACTTAAAAAAATCCGCTTAACATGACATGCTTTCAAACTACTGGAAAATACTAAAAACAAAATCAAATGCCTGATGTAATCTTTATTGCAACTATAATTGTCCATGTACAATCATAACTAATAAAGCACACATTTCGAAAACATTAAACAAAGAAAAGCTATACATGATTCTGTCTAAGTTGTTTGATAGAAATTTACCGCAAAAAGGTAAATTAAACGCAAAAGGTAAATTAAACGATCCAAATGTACTAAAGAGGCATTTTAGGATACAGATCTATTTCAATGGCAATGTAAGTTTCATGAGCAGTATCTAGGGGAATTATACACATTAAACAGAGCAAAAAAAAACGTTGTTAACTTATATCAATGTTAATATACCGTACATGTCTAAATAGATGCACAGAAATTTGATTTCAGGCAAGTGAACAAAAGGAATATTTTGTTAACATAAATCAAAGTTACATGAATACGTGTCTTAAAACAACCACAGAAATTGTATTTCTGGCAAGTGAGGCATGAAAAGAACTACACATGGTAACTTGGCTGTCTTATAAGGCATTGGTCAAGTTCCTGAATCAAATAAAATACCCATAGAAAAACGAGTGCATCTATTAGGGTATGTACATCTATAAGGAAATATAGGGTAATATTGTATACAGATGATGGGAGAATTATGGATTAAGAAAATTGTGTGATGAAAAAGTGATAAAACTTAACAATGAATTAAGCACAGAAAATAGACCAAAAAAAATAAATGATTCAAACCTCTTATGAAATATAAATCTGACGCCTAACTAAAATTTGTATGAGGACAATAAACCAAATTGAAGAATGGGATACATACTTCTCTAAAATATGTTTATTTAAGTATCTTAAAAGCCAGAACCAAAATAGTGCACTGAAAAAATATGTATGAGTGCCTTAGACAAAATAATATTTAAAACCAAAATCAATGGATTACAACATCGTTTCACTATGATCTACTGAGCATGTAAGAAAAATGTATCTTTCTGATAAACATACAATTAATCCATCATAGAACCTGGTCGCTACACCAGGCATCTTATTCAATGATACTACAAATAGTACTACTCAAAAATGGGAGGATCACCTAAATCCTTTGTGTGATAAGGGCATATTGATGTTGCAATACAGTTGCAAACTTAACAAATGAAATTGCATTCGTGTACATACATAATAAACATAAATTGATTACGATACTGCTACACTTAACTACAACAACAGCAAACAACATAAAAGTAAACTATTTGTTCACTACATATGCATGATTGTTCAACAATCCCTAGCATGGTATAAATGGTGGTCACTAGCATGAGGATTGAGAAGCCAACGCGAATACTCATCTGATTCTCTTTTTGTCAAAAAGGGGCGTAATTTAACACCTTTTAAAGCAATAGAGTTATAGGCTGTGATACACATGTGCATATTGTTTCTAGCAGCACTTATTAACAGTAATATACTAATGATACAAGCGGTATGCAAATATCTTAGCATTTTTACAGATATGGCAAAGAGTAAAGGTTTTGCACGACAGCATTGACAACAATGACACATGAATATCACAATACTTTGACTTTGTTTCTTTTCAAGGAGTAGAAGAAAAAAAAACATGATCTAAATATTTTGAAAACAAAAAAAATAGATGTTGATAAAAAATAATAATAATTCAAATTGTTAACTAAATCTTAAAGTAATAGAAGCTTGTCTGATATTGTTATTAAAACCTTGTTGCAGTTGTAGTTCAGAATGCTGTTTCATTACATGAAACCTACACAATCTCTATACTAAACACATAACAAATAAATTGGATTTCATAGATATAAGCGATCTATAGTTAGAACACTTCAACTTCTTGGAATATTCAAATAAAGCTTATTAGGAAGAAAACTGAAAATAGAAACAAAGTTTTTGACATGTTAAGGCCCTTGTGGAGATATCAATATGAATTCATTTTGACTCCATCAGTCACTGAAAATTAGACATCTGATCTTACAAGCCCGAATTGTAATACTATTGCTTGGCATCAAATTTTTGAACAAGCCATTCAGAATTTTAGCAAGCCCGGATGACATTTTACAATGCAGGGCTTGCGGGCTTGTGTTAATTTAACTACTGGCCCATTTTAAAACAAATTCCCAAAATCAAACAGCAGGCAACAATAGTGTTTGTATTGCCATGCTTAAAGCTGCACTCTCACAGATTGAACATTTTGACAACTTTTTTATTTTTCGTCTTGGAACGAGCCAATTCATGCGAAAATGCATGTAAACCAGTCATATATGACTGCTGACAAACAATTATGTCGCAGATTTTTTTTATTGAAGTTCAAAAAATGAGGTCTTTTTTCCTAAAAGGTTAGTAATGATTTAAGCCATAAAACATTACTTTTGAAATGGAAATATGAAAATCTGCGATCTGATCTTTTGTCAGCAGTCTTAAATTACTGGTGTGCAGATATTTACGCAAAAATTTGCTAATTTCGAGAGAAAAAAGAAAAAACAGTAAATCTGTGAGAGAGCAACTTTAAAACAAAAATATCTTTTTACATATATATGTATATCAATGGTAGTATTTCATTTCTTATTTGCATTTCACAAAAACAAAACGGAACAAACATTAAACAAAAAAAAAAAGCGGTTTGAGCAATAATCTCAAAAATCCTCATACTGATATTATGCAAAACTTACTATTTCAATTTTTTCTACAAACCGAATCCTTCAAAAGGTTACTAAATAAAGCAATACATATATATGCAAGTGACAATAAAGAAAAAAGACGATATAATTCACTTTACAAGTGCTCAATTCTCAGCCCAGCGGCCCACTCTCACATTGCATTGCAAAACATGATTTTGAGACATTTCTGGAATGTTTGTAAAAATTCTGAGTAAAAAAAAGATAAAAAAAAATTCTTGGACTTTCTGATAATTGCTGTGATAAATGGTAATATTCAGACATCTGGGGGCTATTTCATCAATATTCCTACCTGGGAAAGGTTTTCAACAGTTGCCCACACCAGAGACATTAGTTCCTAGGATGAGTGATGAAATGGTAACCATTGGTCATTCCAACCACTTAAAAAATCATGCATTATATTCCAAGAACACTTGATCTTGTAAAAAGCAATCTTAATAAATGAGACATAAATCTTTTTTTCTTGGATTAAGTCATAGTTAAAACTTATTTTTTCAGATTTTCTCTAGAAGTATGATCAAAGTTAAAACAATTTATATCTTAATCGAGGATGGTTTGGAGATCTCCCTCGAAGATAGCTATTAAGAACATGATTCCGCCTCCAATCATCATGCCAATAAACTGCAGCAGAAGGTGACAGAATGGATTCTCTCCCTTCTTTGTTTCCACTGAAGACATCTCTGGTAACTGAAATCATAACAATAACTATTTTGATATGAATATTTTGATTAAGCATAATTACAATGGTTTGCCACTAGTTCAGTGGTTAAAGCATGTGTTTAATGGGAAGTGCACCAGTTAAATGGTTAATGAGCTAGATTAATGGTTAGTCACTTGTTTTATGGTTAGTGCACAAGTTAAACAGTAAGTGAAATAGTTCAAAGGTCAGTGCACTTGTGTAATGGTAAGTGCACCAGTTTCATGGTTCCTACACTAGTTTAATGGTAAGTGCACTAGTTTCATCAACGATCAGTTAAGGATATCAAGCTTTTATACCATATCAACAAGGGCAATGTAAAGGAACATTCCCGCAACAATGGTGAAGATCCACAGACTCGCACCCTCAATGTTACCAATGGCAACCCCGATCACCATGCCAACGAAACAGAGAATGGACGAGACACAGTTGTAGAATATGGCCTGTTTCGGTGACATTCCTGCCCTCAACAGCATGGCAAAGTCTCCTGGTAAAATACAGAATATCGATTGTACACAAGTTTATCAAACGCTGACTCATCAAAATATGTATAACAATCAGCAATTACCTGGTTCCAATTTCTCGAAAATTCTGAAGTATGTTTACTCAATAACATACTCAGTAAGAATAACGCTCTCAACTGAGGAGGTTTGTTAAAACAAATTTCTTGAACATACGCAAGAAGCTAATCAACAGAGTAAAAATAATGTGATTATCCTTCTAGTCATTTCAGTTAAAAGGGAGCTCTTTTGTAAAAAAATGTAAGAAAGTTAAAAGTTCAGGAAATTTGACAACAGACGACCAGAAATGTAGCAGTCTTACCCAATTGATGTACCCAGTCTTTAAACAAATAAAGGCAACTTTACTCTAAGACCATATTATTTTTAATTTTTTTTGGGGGGGGGGGGGGGCGCGCGCGCTCAAATGCAATATTATGTGCAACCGTTGATCATAATACTTATCTTAATTGATAAAGAAGTCCTAATACTATATCGTTAAGAAAAGATGAAAAAGGATATTTTATTACAAAAAAGTTGGAATGGACAGGATGACATCATTCATAATCATTGTCTGACACTAAATCTTGCTAAAGTTCGACAAGTGACCCATCACGAAAGCAATTACAGTCGAAACTCGCTATGTCAAACTCTGTTATCTCGATTTTCTGATTATGTGGAACCTTTTGAGAATCTGTTGGGTTTAAGGGACTGTACACCAGATTGGCACCAAAAAAAGGTTTCTTTCTGTTACGAATCTCAGGACAATTATTTAATAAAATGTTTTACTCTATGATATCATAATTATAAAAGAAATACCAAAATGTAAAAAAATCTAGTCTTAGACCGGATTCAAACCGGTGTCGCCAAAATTGCAGTCCAGTGTTGTATCCACAGTGCTACGAAGGCTTACCCTAAATGGTTGGAATATTTAAGCTATATACCTAAAATGGTAATATCACGTGATAACATCGATTAAGCCAATCACGCATAAGGAATGAATTTTACTAGATAGACATACCTAGTAATCTTTTTTAATGGAAAAATACGAAAAAACTGAGAAAAATAAATTAATTATAAGCTATGTGGTACTTAAGTTAGTATGTTTCAATGCATTGTACACATCGATACCAAGTTTATGTCAGTTTTCGACAATTTTCTTCTTTTTTTTCTCGCTATTTCATCATACGGAGTACAACCCCTTTAAGTTATACACTTTTTGTTTTTCAGTTATATCAAAGTATCGTTATCTCAAAGTATTTCCTGAGTTCCCAAAGATAATGAAATCGCAAGTTTTGACTGAACATCATAGTATAATGCAAATTTGTGCTTCTATTTATTTGCACAATATGAAACACTATTATTGATCAACTGGTTGATTGGTAACAGTCAACTTGTCAAGTGTTTTGCATACTTAATACAGTCAAACCTGGTTGAACGGTCACCTGCTTTAAATGGCCATCTGCCTTAATGGGCCACTCCAAATTCCCCCGTACGTTTTTACTATATAATGTAGGTGCATTAAGCGGCAAACTGTCTAACGTGGCCGCAGCCACTAATTTTTGTCCCCATAAAGCCATATAAACACTAATTAGCGGCCACTAATCCCTTTCCACTTATTATTTTTTCCAATAAACAGCTTTGATTGCTTATAGAAGTTTACGGAAAAGAACAACGGCCTCGGGTATCTCCGTCATCCAACGAAAATGAATATTGCATCACACGATTGCCATGCGTGTTTACTCATCGAGAAATCATGTTTATTACACATCGGCAAATGTTTTGATCAGAATTGACACAATTAATGACACAATTAATAAGATAATCAAATGATTACGAAGTTAATTATTAAATACCAACAAAAACACCGGTGATTATGAATTCACAGTTTGCATTGTCATTCGAAGGCGTGAAACGGGTACGATTTTATTCACTTCAATATTGTTTTTCAAAGTGCGTGGATTTATATTTCTATGAACGGATATTTACAATGCATTGTTCTTCTGTTGATATTTTTTTAACTTTGATTATGGCTGATAATAAGACTAATCTAAAGTGTTTGACTCTAAAAGAACGTGTTGAATGTATAAAGTTATTAGAAAACAACCGCAGTGCAAGAAGTGTTGCCAAGGAATTGAACTGTGGGAGGACTCAAATCAATTTTTTATATTAAGCGTAAGCGAGAAGATACATACTCCATTCTTGTATAAAGCTAAAGTGGAGGAAATGTCAAACCTGGATTAAGTGGCCACCTGTCTTAAGCAGCCACTTTGATCATTTCCCAAGGGTGGCCACTTAATACAGGTTTGACTGTATATGGAAAGTTCCAGATAAAACAGACCTATTTCGTGCGGCAGCTCATGACAGAACACAGCAATGGAAGTGCTGAATCCTCCGGTTATGCTGTTGGCAAATGCCGCTCCGATGGCCAGCCCATCGCTGAAGTTGTGGATTCCATCACCAAGTATCACCATCCACGCCACGGCAGACACGGAGTTTGGTACTCCTGGAATTAGATGAGGAATAAACGTTTTTTATATTGCCAAGACTGAATTATAGTTTGTCTTAAATGATTTCACTCAACATTGTAAGTGTTGCTAATTAGTGATGAAAATGAATATCAAAACATTTGACTGATGGTAGAATCATGGATTAGGAATTTTAATAAGTAGTGATACTGAATTCAGTTTTTCTACAATTCAGGGCATATATCTGTGCCATAGTGCAAGCCATTCAATAAATTAGTTCTACTATTTTACCTTCTAAATGTGCAAGACTTGAATACTGTACAAAATGGCAAATAAAACTAAGCCTAGTATTTTAAGAGTGGTGTTTCGAATGTGCTTATGACATCATGCACTTTCATCTAAGATATTTTTTCATTTGAAAAAACACGTTCTTGCAAGTTCAATTTACCCTTAACATAAAGTAAGTTTTCATTATTTTTTTCCACACAGCAAATGCTGAATATACGGGAAAACCTGGAAAATACAAATTCCAAATACAGTCTTGGTAAACTTTTACAGCCATTTGAAAATATTCTTAGGTGATTCTTTAGGCCCCTCCTAAAAGTCTTTAAAGACTCTTAGTGTTCAACATAACATTTTATCTATATATATATATATCAGTGTTAGTGAGTAGTCTACACCATATAATATAGACCACTAAAGAGGCTGTTAGTTGCGTCACATCAAACTATTATTTTTTTAAGTACACACTAACAACAATTAACCTATCGAACTGTATAATAAGAAAAAAACATTTATTTTACAGTTGATGTGTTATCATAGTAATCTTCATACTTAAATATTTCTGTTTGTGAAATAAAATTTTTAATGAATGAATAAATTACACATTATCTTTCAAGAAGATATGAAAAATGTAATGATTTTTCATTTACATAGTATACTTTCCTCATATCAAAAAGTCAAGCATCTTTCATTACTGAATTTTATGCATGAGTCAACATTTATTTAAAGAATGTCAAAGTTCACAAGCTTATATTTTGATTTACATACATTCTTACATTACCATAGTGTATCACTATGAATGCATTACTTTGACATTAAGATAAACAGTATCTATAGCTTTATCGGAATGCAAACAAACACTTTTCAAAGCTTTGTCAGTCTGAATATATTAAGAAAACAGACAATTCCCATCATTCTTCAGGGCAGACCACTGTGTGCATTTTAATTACCTCCCTTATGTGGAACTTCGTTTTATCCCCATGTACAGTAACTGTTTTTAATTTTTACTCTAAAAAGAGATTTCTGATATACCAAAATCATTATAGGTAGTGCAAAACACATCCTTGAAAACAGCTCAAAATTCTCTACCACTTTTTTGAGTTTATTCAATCCATTTTGGATTTAAATTTATGTCAGGTGTATTCATCAGGGTTTCCATTAAGAATTTGAAACTGGAAGTATGAACTTCCTGTCAATCAATTTTGGAAGTTTTTTCACTCAAATGTGGAGGTTTAAATCTCTCCAATACAATAATAATTTATGTTAAAAATCAAATAATTGACAACTTTAACTTGCCAAATTCGGACTTATATTATAATATATGTATACATATATATATCATTTTACTGAAAGTCTGATTGAAATTGTGACCATTAAAGTAATATTGACAAAAGGTTTTGATATTTTGAACTTCCATTTTTAGCTTTCAACTTTGGAACGGAAGCCCTGTATTCATTCAATTCTGAACGCACTGGTCGAACCAGCAAATGGATGAAGCTTAATTAAATACATTGTATAAACTTACCATCAGCACAGTGCGAGTGTCCGTGACCGTGACCATGTCCATGGCTTGCGCTGTTATTGTGCGAGATCATCGTGTCATTCTCCTCGCCATCAATCGCAGTCTCAGCATCATGACAGCCATGTTGGTGGTTAAGCGCTTTGGAGTTGCCGAAGCTTATTGCGCAATGTTCGCTGTGGGCCTCCGCTGCATAGCCCTGCAATGCTGTAAAATACAAAAAATAACCATTGTGTTATTATGTTTAAACTTTAAGCCGGAAGAAGCCAGTAATAAAGTTTATTAAAAATAACAAAAACGTTTAATGTTCTTGTGCACTATTACATATTATTATCGGTTTGACATAAAATAATCATCATTTTATTACAATGTGTTAAATTTTTACCAGCCATTTTGTTAAATTAAATGGTTCTCTATGTTTGATTCTGG
The DNA here is from genome assembly GCF_026914265.1 of Mya arenaria. NCBI lineage: Eukaryota > Metazoa > Mollusca > Bivalvia > Myida > Myidae > Mya > Mya arenaria. The sequence continues at coordinate 49,094,963 of NC_069126.1, read as the reverse complement.
TTTGTACCATTGGATTGATAGCATTTCTTCTTGCGTTTATACTATATGAACGCAGTACAGCACGTGAGCAATTTCAATGCAAGCGCTAGCGCTTCTTGGTCATTTGCTCACTTGCCCTACTGCGCTCACACAGCATAAACGAAAATAAAAATGTGATCAATACTTATATTTACATTTACAAAAAAAGTTCTTTGCTATTACAAATTAGCAGTATCTTCTTCAATTGACTATTTGTTTTTAAATAAGTGTAACCGACAACAAACGCTTGTATAAAAGAATAGCTGATTTTTGTAACGTCGTATGTCATTGGTTAAAATACTTCCCGCTTATCCAATCGAAGCGCAATATTAAAGTAAAAAATGATGTCATAACTCCTTGGGTGTTGTACAATATTAAATATGGTATAAACGTTTTATCTACACAAACTCACTTACTAAAACTCAGTGTGAAATGAATGTTGTAAGTCAAAGCCTTATCAATGAAAGCAACTTGATAGACAAGTAAAACAAGCGTGTCACCGAGCAAATGCTAAACACTTGTCTGTAGTTATTTTCGGAAAAGGTGGCCTATTACTGGACACTTATTATAGTCAGTGTTATGGGTCTTGCTATACATTTGCATATTTTCTGAGGTAACATGACTGTACTAAGTTCCGTATTCAAATCTTGAGCGGTTTTTGAGTAGTGACCAAGGTTGAAGTTTGTGCACGATGCTAAAGAACATTACAATTTTGTAGTAATGAAATAATGAAGCCAACAATTATATTAAAAGTGTTAATACATGTATGCATAAATTCAACCATTGGTTAAATCTTTGATAATCAATTAGTAAAACTTGATGGTCCACAATTAATTAATATATTCCAAACATTATTGTTGTATGTTTTGTCACTCGAGTTGTCTGGCACTATTTTAAATATAACAGTCAGGTTGGCTCAGTTGTAATCAAGCTAGACCCGAGTACCTTAATTTCTTTAACAGATGTACCAGGCAGTTGTCATTTTTAGACCCAACATGTACAATTTGAACAACAAAGCTATAGTTTACGGTATATTAATAGTATTGTGTAACCTAAAAGTACATAAACCTTTGCAAAGTTAACGTCTTTCAATTAAACTATGCATGATTGTAATGTGAATTGGCAGCTAAGAGATGGTGAACTGGTACAGACCAACAATGGTGTCAGACAGTCAATTTCAACGCTTCAACGAGTTTTGTTTCTCACCGTGTGGTCCTAGCGAGAACAATCTAAGCTTTGACTTCAGTTGGTTGTTTAAAGAGAAACCAATGCATACAGTTCGTGTATGAATGCTTATGAAGGGAATGGCATTTCATCTGAGTTACAAGTAAGCCCAAAAGTGATACAAAAAAGTATACACAAAGCCGCTGATAGTGGTAGTCAGTTTCATGAATGCGTGAAGTCGGCCCACAGGCTATAGAGGTTGCACTTGAATTGAACTTCACTTGATAGATTGATGCAGAGTCACATCATGATAATTTAATGATGGCTTAGTTCATATGAAAAGAGAAGAAGCATGTCAGGGAGTGGTTTATGTAAATGAGGTAAGAAGGGGCAGAAAAATGCCGATTGATATATTTACAGAAAATACTCCGCAATCCTTTCAAGTTTTGAGTTGAAGGTTTCAGTATTATTTCAAGTCCAAGAATCAAACCAACTACCCACTAACATTATCATGGTTTGTAGTTCAAAACTTGACCGACATTGTTCATGAAATCTAAATGTACGCAAGGTCATTCATGTGAACTGATTTACTTTTATTACAAAGATGTAAGTCAATCTCATGAATTTTATGGGCTTGAAGGATTTGATTACCTACAATATTACACACAAGAGGCTACTATCATTTATAGCAAGCTATGAAATTAACCCATATTTGTGACATAGAAACTTGTTAAACTTAAGGTGAGATTTCAGTACAGACTGACACCCATTGAACTGATGTCAATAACCTTTAGTTTAAACATTAAAATATTTACAACAAATGTAAAGAAAGTCATGCTAACTTATACTAAGTTGGCCCGATGTTACGCCAGGGTGTGGTTTTGTGTTATGGGGGAAACCGGATATCCAGAGAAAACCCACTCGTCTGGCTTGGTGACCACTAACCAAACTCATATGCGCCAAGGCTGGGAATCAAACCTTGGTGAAAAGCGAGAGCAATAACCACTGCGTTAACCAGACAACTATACTTGCCAATAACTTTTTATGCAATGTTTACACATTGCTTTGTGTTTATGATCAACCAACAAAGGATGAGCAAACAAACGCTTTTTGTTGAAAATGCAAGACATATTGACAGTAAAACTGAAAACAGAAATAGACTGAACCAGAGCTCATGCAATTTGATCACTACAGTTTAAAAGCCGTACCATACCCATGCTGTCACAAGCATGCCAACAGATTTGAACAGCAAATAGTTAACCATTAACCCATGCTGTCACATGCATGCCAACAGATTTGAACAGCAAATACTGTGAAATCATTAATGTTCGTGGGGCATTAATGTTCGTGGTTTTCGTGGGTTGGGTGATCCACGAATTCAAGATCCCACGTAATATAAACCCTTTATTCACTTTTTCAATTGCCTTGTTACGTACATACTCTAGTATATTATTTACAGAGGTCGCAGTATACAGTGTTAAAACCTGTCTCACTGTATAACTTACGATCATTATTCTGTTAATATATTATAACTGCCTTTAACAAATAATGAACCAAATCAATTAAATGTGTTTTATGCAGCAAATGACAGTTATAAGCACGTGTTTAAACGTGTGCTGTTAATGAAAATCTCCAAGTTTACAAGATGTGTGTGATGAGTGTCCATACTCGATTTTTTTTATTTAATCAAATAATTAATCGATTACTAGTACATTGAAGGTTACTAAGCACCGAAGGTGACAATATACGCACCTTTTCGGTGTTTTCACAGTTTGCAAGATTCTTGATTGGCATTCAATGGCTTCCCCTATCTGTATTTATGATCAGAGTACATCTTCTTTTATTACCTTTATTCCCAATTAAATCGATAAGTGACATGGGTATATGCACTAATTGGCATGTTGTACCACATTAGCGAGTGTCATAAACCGAGTGACGTAGAAGACGGAAATCACGGGCCAGCGCGTGGATATTATGCAGACGATCTAGGACGATCGCATCTTCGATTTTTTTTTTTCAAAAATGAAAATCCACGAATTCAAGTACCCACGAAATTGTTTTTTTTCGGTAATCCACGAAATTTCATGCCCACGAACATTAATGATTTCACAGTAGTTAACCATTAACCCATGCTGTCACACGCATGCCAACGATTTGAACAGCAAATAGTTAACCATACCAATGCTGTCAAACGCATGCCAACAGATTTGAACAGCAAAGAGTTACTAACAAAGTGCCCACTTAGTCAGAATTTTTTTATAGATGGATATTTTTATTAAGAACATTTCATTTGAAGTAAAAAAAGGAAATTTAAGGACTCTTTCCTAAAATACAAGCCATTTTCAAGCAGTTTCAAGGCAAAATGTTTCATCCACCAGCCTAAAATTCAAGTCTGTGCAAACACTGATAATGGGCATTACCAACATAGTTAAACTTAAGTCTAGGAGTTAAAGGAAAATTATAACAGTTGTTTTCCTTCCAAAAACAGTAGTATTACGTTTAAATAATTTTTTTAATATATTTATTTAATCACATTTAACTTAATATTTCTTCAGTTATCATGAGTATTGGTTTTTTCACCAATAACTAAACGATGCTCTAGTGCTTTTATCACCAATAGAAAACATTGAAGGCACCTTTTATTGAACAGGAAGTTTTATCTTGAAAATAAATTGGACTGGACTTAAGCCAACTTTATTAACTGCGCAGCAGGGCATTTTGAGCCATTCAATGTGAATTGCTATGATAAGATGCAAGCAATAGTATTAATTTTGTGCTTAATTTAATTCTGAATATATATGCTGTTAATCTAATATATGAGTTCTAAGTAGTTTTTTATTTTCATATATTTTGCAACATAATAGCATACAAGGGCTTGGGCAAGTACATTTTACTGCATGATAACAAGACAATAGAAACCCGCAGACTTAAAATTTAGCCAAGATCCTGGCTAGTACCCTAACAGTCCATTTACCCTCCCAAGTACAGCCAGACGCTGTGATGACCAGAGGAAGCCATGGTGTGGGGCGAAAGGATGGCAGTTGAGGATTTAGGAGTATCAAAAAAAAAGAAAAAGAAAAAAAAAAAAAAAGGATCCTTTTTAAAGGTACAAGAATCAAATTAATTGGTACATTTCCAGCCAATGAAATTGCCTATCACCCTTTAACTTAATTGATAAGAATTGCAGTTTATCAAATTAACAAGCATGACGTCATAATTTGGTTCCCTGTCTGCAGTTGTTTTGGGCCTTTGACATTTTATATTAATGACATTTTAATGATTGCTTTTGTTACAGGCACATATTTTTATCATACTAGGTATCAAATTTATTTCTGTTAACTTTTGAACAGCTGCCAGGGGAGTATAATTTATTTTCAATAAAAAAACAGTGTTGTGACGTCTTGGTAAAAAAAAATTGTTTTGCAACTGAAATCTTCCAAAAGATGTGTGATTCCGCTGCTTCATTAAATTCGGCTTTAATGCAACACACGATTCATATGATGATATAATAAAAAAGTAAACACTTATAAATGCAAAATCTTTTGATATTATTAATTGATCCAAATTGCAAATGTCACTGAACTTTCTCTATGGTTTTACTTTTTTTTTATTGAAATCCAAATCAGACACCTTCATTTAAATATCATATAAATGTTATTTAATAAAATCCATTTGAGTATTTATATGAAATAAGACCAGCAGAGTTTCTTTCAAGAGCAAAGTTGTTTTTTGGAATTATTTATCCCAAAACACCATTTTTTGTCCCATTCCTAGACACTGGTCTTCTATTGGTTTTCTCTTAAATGATATTCTGAACTGTGTGTGCACCAGTCCACGTAAGTGCTTTATTTGATAAAAAGAGAAAACAAATTATTCATCTATTCACATGCAATCTTTGAAAGTTATCCTAATGAGTGGCAATGTCAGGATATTGAAATGAATGATATGTCTGGTTTAATGTTCCTAAATAAATACACTATCAAATGAAATGTCTATCATCAAAAGTGTGATGCAATTAATTCCAGTTTTTTACCAAAAGGGGAACACTTTTTGTTATAAGCTTGCGTATGAATCAGATTAAATTGACTGTACAAAAAGGGATAAAAACAAGTTGCGAAAATCGCTTTAAAAGTAATATTTTTTGGAGAACTTCACAGCTAGAATCTTGAGTTATCTGAATGCTATTAAAGGTGTATAAGGAAAACTTAATCAATCTGAAAATAAAACAGCAGGTTACATGCTTATTAATAACCTTCTTTCAAATCAGGTTAGACGACACGGATAGATACTTTCCTATTTTTGCGTAACAGATAAGGAAGCTTACACAGCGGAAATCCTGTAATTTCAGACACAAGCAGACATTTGAAAACAGAGAGTTTCACTATTGAATTAATAAGGAACAAGAATACTATTGAGCAAACAATGCTTGTTTGATGTTTTTCAGTAAAAAGGGGAATAGCTCTACAATTGATTATAGAATAAAGAGCCATGGTGGGTAACTCTGTGTCGTGTCTGGCAGCAGATGTACCAATATAGCTTCAGTTGAATATCTTCGAATGTTCTTTGTGTTGTGGTCAAGTTTAAATGTTTTTGCAAATCAAAGAACTCGCTGATGACAACAATGCCTAGCCTAAGCAATGAAAATACTTCAACTTATTTTCTTGAAAAACTTGACTGGCTGAAAATGCTCAAAATCAGCCAATCAAGAGTATTTTAAACAGATGCCAACTCTTGCAATGTTTTTTTTTTTATTACAGCCAAAAAAGGTGCATTATATTTAAAGCCAGAGTAATGGGCCTTAAACACATTACTTCTATTTAAGTTACATGGCAATATCTTGCACACATATTGATTGTGGTCAAGGTTTTATGAATATGGAATACCGTTTGATATGTACATCATATAATAAATAGCATGTTAGAATTGTTGGCAAATGGAAAAAAAATACAAGAGTGAAGTAAGTTGATGCTAATATACATGCTAATATTTGAAGATATATTTTGACCGAATAAGCAATAAACATGTTATACAGGCTACAGATATCATGCAGCTAAACAAGACATAATAAGTATCATTGCGTACCACATACAATGTCAATGAACACATAGCCGCAAAAGGAGATGCCAACCCATCTATTTTTCTTAAATATCCAGTCAGATCCCATTGGCACAAACTCCCTTGGCTCAAATTCCTTGTTGGCTCAAACTAGATGTAAAGGACTGATTTCTTTATACTGAAAGTAAACCATCCCGCTTGACTTGATTCTTCAGAGGCTTAAGGTTTTTTTTGCCAGTCCTTAGGAGTTTGAGCCAACAGCTTTGACTGTAGTCCATCAATGAACATTACTCTACAAGTTTTAAAGCCAGAGGTACCTGCCTTGGAACAGTGATGTCTATAATCACTGTTACGTCATAATGCACCAAGTTTCATGATAATGCACCCGTCAATTGTAACCACGCCCCCCCCCCCCCCCGGTACGGGAGTATACGGGGGATAGAAGGGGAAAATGGGCGGTGTTTTTACCTTTCAGGTGGCCCCACAGTACCAGGTGAATGCAATGGGTTTGTCATTGCGCCAAATGTTGCGGTCCTTACCTAGGGTCTCCGGGGTGCGGGGGGCATTTGGCAGGGATGCTATTCCCCGGACCTGGGGGGAAGGGGGTTACAATTGGCTAGTGCATAATATCTTCAACGTTGTTTTTTATTTTAATTATGGCCATGGTTTAAATGTTTAACAATAATACTGTTAACATCAAGGCTATGAATATCATTTATTTACATTTTTCTTAAAAACAAGAACTTCTTAAGTCACCTCCTAACTTAAGTCATATATTTCTTAATTTTAGTATCTCTTTAAATCAAAGAAAAAAATTAAGAAAATCTGGAATACATTATTTTCATTTTCATTGTTGAAATAAACACACTTTTATGTAAAACACTTTCAGTATGAAAATTTTAAGAAATCGACCTGTTAGAAAATGACGTAAGAAACTTAATGAATACAGCCCCATATATACTATTACTAATGAAATATATATACATATATATAATTTTTTATGTGAGTAGTTAAATGCCAGGGTATATATACATTTAGGAATGTACCTGACTTGTTCATAACAATGATTTCTGCTTCGCCATCTAAAGGAATAAAGACGCTGACAAATAAAGCAAACAAAGTCATGTTTTCAAGTTGGCATAAGCAGGTTGGTCTACAAGTATTTGTAATTTATACATTAAATTTCTTATTTTGTAAAATGGTATTTAGTTAGCTTCGCAGGTACGCAAATTAACTAGGAGTATGACTAATGCAACTGAACTCATATAATGAATGTGATTCACTTTTTGATCAACTCTGCTTATGCCGAAAGCAGAACAGAAAAAGCTTCAATACTGATGTGACTTTTATGACAGTGTTGCATACTCATGCAAGTCTGCACATATATTAGAACAATACAAATGTGCTTTTGAGACAAAACATAACTATACATTTTATATGACAACAACACCAGTTTGCATGCATGCTTTCTTGCACCTACTGAAAAAGCCATACCTGACCTAATAAAAGCAGAGTCAAACTTATTGGCCCATATAATAATCATGACAATATAAGCTTTAAATTTGTGAAGTTTCAGAGTCATACACTGTCCATTGCTATTTAGGTTCTCCAACAGCCTTACAACTGAATTTTATAACAGTGTTTGAAAAGCAACAGGTGTGTGTGTGTGTGTGTGTGTGTGGGTGTGTGTGTGTGTGCGCGTGTGCGAGTGTGTGTGTGTGTGTAACGGAGAGTCTAAGAAGGTTTATTTACCTTTGTTAGGGTGAATACTCATCAACATTTCGTCACACATGTCCGCCTGAGCAAGCCGCTCTCCCACATGATCCGAGTCTTCCCTCTCCTTCGTGTTATTCTTCCTGTTCTTCAGCTTCTGTAATTAATGCTACTTCGTGAGTTAAATCATTTATAAATACTAGTTACAATTCTAATAAATATGTTGTTAAATTTCATAATATTAAGGGTTCCTGAAACAATTTCCATTCTAATGTACTCAAATTATTCTGCCTTTTTATCTGCATTAAATTAGTAATTCCCCTATTATAAACACCCCTTGAATATTATCAGCAACTACGAAAAGCTCAAAAATGGACAGATTGAGTGAAACAAATTACAACCTACCAAAAAAAAACCTTGTTTAGTTTATTGTAAAAGAAAATATTAAGTGGCTATTTCAGCAAGTAAGATTTGCCATTCAACTGCTATACCTTCCTCTTCCTCTTCATCTCCGTTATGATGGTAAGAATCCTCTCTATGACGAAGAAGAAGTAGATACCCATTAGTGCACCAAGTCCCTTATAGATGGGGCCAAGGTCATGGGCGTGTGAATCCTCACCATGGGAGTGGCCATGATCAGACTCTCCCTCCCCTCCATGACCTCCAGCAATGGCCTGAAATGCACAAATAATTGTAGGTTATACCAGTCCTGGAGTAACACATATTTCCATAACAATTTCTGAAACAAGTTGTCAATCAGTTAAATAAAGAGGATGATGTTCCAACATGCATTTTTTCACAAAACAAGGTCAATACAAGGTCATACTGTATCAAGGTCAATACAAGGTTGTACTGTATCAAGGTCAATACAAGGTTGTACTGTATCAAGGTCAATACAAGGTTGTACTGTATCAAGGTCAATACAAGGTTGTACTGTATCAAGGTCAATACAAGGTCGTACTGTATCAAGGTCAACACAAGGTCATACTGTATCAAGGTCAATACAAGGTCATACTGTATCAAGGTCAACACAAGGTCGTACTGTATCAAGGTCAACACAAGGTCATACTGTATCAAGGTCAATACAAGGTCATACTGTATCAAGGTCAACACAAGGTTGTACTGTATCAAGGTCAACACAAGGTCATACTGTATCTCTCATAACCACACACTATATTAAGACAGTGTCAGATTTCTGAAGCAAAGAAGGGATGACATGATACTGAGTGCTGTTCCAATATATGCTGACACATATCGATACACAAACCCTTGATATCAATATCAGTCGATCAAACATTTGCTTTATACTGTTCGGTTATTGGATTATCTCCATAAAGACCTGTTATCGTTTGTTAATTTGTAAAACTCCTCCCATTTGTTGATTTGTTTCATATGTGTAATACAATTAACGTAAGTATTTTTGTTATAACATTTCTCTATGTTTGCATGTAATGACCTGCCATCTCAGCAACTGATCTTTTGTCAGCAGTCTTATATCACTGGTATCCAGATATTTACGCAAAAATTGTACCATTCCAAGATAACAAAAGAGTTGTCAAAATGGTAAATCTGTGAGAGTGCAGCTCTAAGGCTTTATGTAAGCACATTATTGTCATTATTGGGAAAAGGTGTTCAAGTAATATTCTTTATAAAGCTTTAAAGCTGCACTCGCACAAATTTACCCTTTTTTCAAACTTTTTTTTATTTTTTGTCTTGGAAAGTGCAAATTTTGGCTTAAATATATGCAAACTAATGATAAAAGATTGCTGACAAAAGATCAAATCGCAGATTTTCATGTTTCCTTTTGAATTTTTTTTTTTATGGCTTAAAATGTTACTAACGGTTTAAGAAAAATGCATAAAAAACATCAATTTTTGACCTTATATATAAACATCTGCGATCTAATTTTTTGTGAGCAGTCTTATATATAACTGGTTTCCATGCATTTTCGCAAAAATGTTCCAAGACAAAAATAAAAAAGTTGTGAAAACGTTCAATCTTTGAGAGTGCAGCCTTAAAGGTTTTAAAAAACATATTAAAACACACACTAATTTTTTTCAGTTTTATTTTATCAACAGACTATAAAAACGGTAGGGTTAACGCCTATTTATACACGAGAGCTGAGAGAGGACAACTTTGACAATGAGGACATACTTTTCAGATATATGATATGAAACACGAATCTGTTTTTTTGCTATTGATATTTCACTCATCCTTAAAATAAAATTCAGGGTTTCCAGTTTCCAAATATAATGTGATTTTATGATTTATTACACTATCATGTTTAAGTTTTAAGGCCTTCTTATAAATAATTGTAGCAAAGCCTCGTAAGAGTCAAATTCTTGACGCTATATATCTTTTACATTTTGCTTTAGTTTAACAATATACAAGGTACATTGTTGAATTTGTTATATACACCTGTATATATATATTCAACCGGACAGGTGTACCACTATAAGTCAAGGAAATGAGGTCATACAAAAACTACGTTCTCGGTCAACCGGACAGGTGTACAACTATAAGTCAAGGAAATAAGGTCATACAAAACCTACGTTCTCGGTCAACCGGACAGGTGTACAACTATAAGTCAAGGAAATGAGGTCATACAAAAACTACGTTCTCGGTCAACCGGACAGATGTACCACTATAAGTCAAGGAAATGAGGTCATACAAAAACTACGTTCTCGGTCAACCGGACAGGTGTATATAACTATAAGTCAAGGAAATGAGGTCATACAAAAACTACGTTCTCAGTCAACCGGACAGGTGTACCACTATAAGTCAAGGAAATGAGGTCATACAAAAACTACGTTCTCGGTCAACCGGACAGGTGTACCACTATAAGTCAAGGAAATAAGGTCATACAAAAACTACGTTCTCGGTCAACCGGACAGATGTACCACTATAAGTCAAGGAAATGAGGTCATACAAAAACTACGTTCTCGGTCAACCGGACAGGTGTACCACTATAAGTCAAGGAAATGAGGTCATACAAAAACTACGTTCTCGGTCAACCGGACAGGTGTACAATTATAAGTCAAGGAAATGAGGTCATACAAAAACTACGTTCTCGGTCAACCGGACAGGTGTACCACTATAAGTCAAGGAAATGAGGTCATACAAAAACTACGTTCTCGGTCAACCGGACAGGTGTACCACTATAAGTCAAGGAAATGAGGTCATACAAAAACTACGTTCTCGGTCAACCGGACAGGTGTACCACTATAAGTCAAGGAAATGAGGTCATACAAAAACTACGTTCTCGGTCAACCGGACAGGTGTACAATTATAAGTCAAGGAAATGAGGTCACACAAAAACTACGTTCTCGGTCAACCGGACAGGTGTACAACTATAAGTAAAAAAATGAGGTCATACAAAAAAAACTACGTTCTCTGTCAACCGGACAGGTGTACCACTATAAGTCAAGGAAATGAAGTCATACAAAAACTACGTTCTCGGTCAACCGGACAGGTGTACAATTATAAGTCAAGGAAATGAGGTCATACAAAAACTACGTTCTCGGTCAACCGGACAGGTGTACAACTATAAGTCAAGGAAATGAGGTCATACAAAAACTACGTTCTCGGTCAACCGGACAGGTGTACAATTATAAGTCAAGGAAATGAGGTCATACAAAAACTACGTTCTCGGTCAACCGGACATGTGTACAACTATAAGTCAAGGAAATGAGGTCATACAAAAACTACGTTCTCGGTCAACCGGACAGGTGTACAACTATAAGTCAAGGAAATGAGGTCATACAAAAACTACGTTCTCGGTCAACCGGACAGGTGTACAACTATAAGTCAAGGAAATGAGGTCATACAAAAACTACGTTCTCGGTCAACCGGACAGGTGTACAACTATAAATCAGTGAAATGAGGTCATACAAAAACTACATTCTCGGTCAACCGGAGAGGTGTATATAACTATAAGTAAAGGAAATGAGGTCATACAAAAACTATGTTCTCGGTCAACCGGACAGGTGTATATAACTATAAGTCAAGGAAATGAGGTCATACAAAAACTACCTTCTCGGTCAACCGGACAGGTGTATATAACTATAAGTCAAGGAAATGAGGTCATACAAAAACTACGTTCTCGGTCAACCGGACAGGTGTATATAACTATAAGTCAAGGAAATGAGGTCATACAAAAACTACGTTCTCGGTCAACCGGACAGGTGTATATAACTATAAGTCAAGGAAATGAGGCCATACAAAAACTACGTTCTCGGTCAACCGGACAGGTGTATATTACTATAAGTCAAGGAAATGAGGTCATACAAAAACTACGTTCTCGGTCAACCGGACAGGTGTATATTACTCGGCTAAAACACGGTATTTGTCCATTTTATATTTTTTGGTTGTTATACATAGATTGAAGGAAAGTGTGTGATTTCAAACTTAATTCTTTGCAGCCAAAGCATGTAACCTAGTCCACTCCTGCTGGCCTCCAAATTTCAAGTGAAAATATCAATTTGTATTCGAGTAACAGCAAAAAACATATCCCAAAAATGGCCATTTTGAAGCGTTATGCTGTCTCATTTGATTTTTTTATATATTCAAACTGTTATATATCTATTTTGCATGATGATTTGGAAAAAATGCATTACCTCAGCTTATAGAAAATTTCAAGTGCTAAATTTTGGTGGGTAAATCAAGAAAATAGACAAATTATTACAGAAAATATGACTTATTAACATAAAGTGGTGCTTTTGCCAATTTTTCAAAATCACAATAAGTATCCCTTGTTATATGCATGAAAAACATTGAAAATTCACCCATTTACAAGTGATAACTGTTTTGTAAGACTGATTATTAATCAAACTTCCAATTTTTTGTTGCTTTGGGCATTCATGATTCCCATTCTTAAAAAGAAGGAGGTTCACCTGTAAGATTTTCAGGGTTAAAAAATCTGTAGAGTCCGTAACCATGGGTTTGTATCTACATATGTATTAATGACAGAAATGTGGCATTCCACAAATAAAAACCTCTGTATGAGTATGTTTAATGGCTGAAATATTTTTGGAATATTTTGATTTTAAGTTGCATTTTTTTACATATTTAATGTTACGGACACTACAAAATCTGCCTTCAAATTTTGATTTGAAATTTCCATTGTTTTCAATAGCATATTTCCTTATATTTTTTCATGGTAAAAGCAATTTTTTTATTGTGCAATATTGCATCATCTTTTAACTATTGGAAAATACCAATAAAACGGCTGATGCAACATTATTTGTGATGAATTATTGCATCATCCAAAACAACCGCCTTTCTAAGAAATACAACAGTCCAGCTGTAATGATGGAATCAGCTAAGAAAATGGCTTATTTTGGGTAATAGTCGGTCAGATTCCAGCAAGAAGTCCTCTCAAATGGAAAACACTAAAGGTTTTGGTTCCAGTGATGCTCTAGGTATGTATTATCCTTATCTAAACATTCCATGCTATGTTACGTAGGGTCCGTAACCAAAACCATATGTCTGTACATGATGCCCTGAATTAATGCAATTGTCCACATGAAATGCACATGTTGTGATGCTTATTTGTTGAAATTGCCATGCCCAACATATAACAAACTAAAATGGTCTTAACAGGTTGTTTAATGGAAATCCTATGACAGTATGACACACAATTTCATTTTGTGTAGCCTATTACGGAGCCGAGATGAAATATTTTTACATAAAGATTGGCGTGTATGCCAATGAATACAATCAGTGTTATAATATACAGATCACAGACACAGTGGATACTTGTTAAATGTACAGAATTGAAGCTTAAGTAATATTTGATTTGTACTTGTACTCAGGTTACAGACTCTACAAAATACGGCCACTTGTTTCTAAGTCTACTGTAAGTATGTTCAAAAACATTTTTATGAACCAAAACAATACAATTGAACCATATAGGGACATTTATACCTTTTGAGGTTTTTCTTTTCACAAAACCTGTCTTTATATGAAGATTTATATACCATATATATTAATATTCTAAGGTATACATTGAACCCAACCGTTTAAGGTTAATTAATATTCAGAATGTCTTTTTACAGAAGAGAGCCGAAAATCATCACTGCGATCCCGGAAACTTGAAAAAAATGCTGAAATGAATGCTGAAAAGAATGAAGACATAGAAAAGAAGCAAAAGGAGAAAAACAGGCTGAAAGTCAAGGCATGGAGAATGCGTCAGAAAACAGAAAACTCCACAAAATATTCTGAAATCAAAAAGAAAGACACAGAAAGAAAGAAGGAAGCTCGAATGAAAGTGAAACTCATGGCCAATTCAGATCCTGAATTAAAAGCCTCCTTAAGAAAGAAAAAAGCTGAAGAAATGAAAAGATACAGACAGAGAAAAAAGATGAAAACAACATGTTCTTCTGAAGATCCTGGTGTTAAAAAGAGTAAGAAACCGGCTCTGGAAGAAAAAAAGAAAAAAGCTGTGAAGCGAACACAAGCCTGGAGAATGCGAATTAAACTTAAGTCTCCTACAATTCCAATTGTTAACACAGTTGATGAAAATGACAGTCATGGAGAAAGCAGACAGAACAAAAGTAACTTATCCCGTGCAACAGTATACAGACGAGCGCAAATGGTAAAAGGCATTCTGCCTAGGACACCAAAGAAGAAAGCCGCCATTTTAAAGAAGCTTATTGAGTCACCTTCAACATCCAAAGTACTTTCTGACCAAGGAGTAACAATGACACCAGCTTGTAAGAAGAAACTTGAAGTAGCAGATGCTATAGTGAATTCCTTGATGAAAGAAAGTATTTCCGAAGTAAACATTGGTGTTCGAAAAGACAGAGAAAAGAAACATGCATATGATGTAATACGTGAATCAGTACTAAGGAAATACAAAAAGATCACAGTTAGTAAATATTTCAATGTGTCTTACAAGACAAGGAATATGAGAAATGAATGGTGGAAAAAGAAACAGAGAAAAACAAGATGTGATGTGATAAGTGATCATGTGAAACAATCAGTGAAAGAGTTCTACCTGAGTGCTGAAATTAGCAGAGAGGTGCCATCCAAACGTGATGTTGTTAGAATCAAAACTCAGACTGGTATGAAAGAAACACTACAGAAACATGTGATGACAATGACACTAGAAGAAGCACACAAGTTATACAAAACAAAAAACCCCAATCATAAATTAGGACTTACATCATTCAGCAAACTAAAACCAGTTAATGTAAAGAAAGTGTCCGAGACAAGCAGACGGTCATGCCTGTGCCAGACTTGTTGTAATGTAGCCCTGAAAGTAGAAGCACTTACAACATTGAAACGAGTTGTAAAAGAGACTGACATGACAGAAGACATTAAGATTGATAAGAAGAGTCTGAGTGATGCAACATTCTGCAGCTATGAACAAGAGCCATCTTTAAAATGTGTGTCAAGAAATTGTGAAAAATGTGGAGTACAAGGCCTTCAAAAGTATTTGGCGACTATGGAAGAAAAGAACAGAGATGGGATGGTGTCATGGTATCAATGGGAAAGCATTGAAATAAAGAAATATGACAAAGTAAAGCGCTGCGTTTCTTGTGTGCCCAAAGAAGCTGATTTCAAAGTGTTTTTGACAGCTTTAGAGAAAGACATGATGGTGTACCCAGAGCATGCATTTAGAGCATCCTGGCAACAGAAACAAATGGGTGTATGTGTAGAGAAATTAACAAAGGGATCTGTAGCCATGGTAATGGATTTCAGTGAGAACTATGCATGTGTCTTCCAAAGTGAAGTGCAGTCAGGGTTCTTTGATAGAAACCAGGTAACTGTACATCCAATGATGTGCTACTATAAAGAAAGTCTTGATGACAAAGATGTTACAGTAAAACATGCCATCATTGGAATAAGTGAAGAAACCAAACATGATGCGGATTTAGCAATTGTCTTCGAGAATCAAGCCATTAAATTACTAGAAAGCAGAGGGGTGAAGATTGGTGAACTCCACGAGTGGACTGATGAGTGTGCAGCCCAGTACAAGGGGAAAAAGGCATTTGCTGATATCAGTCTCAGAAAGCAGCCCAAAATGACTCGAAACTACTTTGAAACGTCTCATGGAAAGAATGTCTGTGATGGGTTGGGTGCAACTGTAAAGAATGCTTGTTATCGTGCTGTAATAAGTAACAGGAAAGTTCTTGGTAATGCTGAAGACGTTTACCAATTTTGTCAAGAAACTCTGAATATGGAAGTAGTGGACACTGTAAAAAGCACTCTGTCGAGAAGAGAATTTGTATTTGTTGAAAATGTGAATAGAAACCGACCAGAAACAAATGTACAAACATTAACTGGAACACGGAAGCTGCACTCTGTTAAGTCTGTTGGTAAAGACTATGAGCTGAACTCAAGGAAACTTACCGTAGTTGTTACTGTGATGCTTGTGTGAATGGTGTAACATCAAAATGTGAGAATGTAGACATAGTTAATAAGTGGGAGAAAAGAAACC
This sequence comes from Mya arenaria, assembly GCF_026914265.1. NCBI lineage: Eukaryota > Metazoa > Mollusca > Bivalvia > Myida > Myidae > Mya > Mya arenaria. The sequence continues at coordinate 49,078,570 of NC_069126.1, read as the reverse complement.
TTGATGTTATTAGTAAAGTCCAAGAAAAACTAAATGTAAAGAAGAAACAACCATCTAACAAGGAGCAGCCTAAAGCAACCTGCAAAGAACAATCAAAAGGACAGAAACAAATAACTTTGAAAAGAAAATCGGAGACCAAGCAACCAAAAGCCAAGAGGAGAAAAATAGAAGAGACAGCAGCAACAACATCCCAACAAGATACAGCCTTTCAACCTGGTGATTTTGTTACCGTTGGGCTCAAACCGAGAAAAGGACCCATAAGTGTTTACGTTGCTGAAATTACAAGTAAATCTGAAACAGAATATGGGCTTAAATATATGAAGAAAGCTGGAAACGCATATGTGTGGCCTGAGAAGTCAGACGTTTCTCAGGAGCCAACAGAACATATCATTTCAAAGCTAGAAGCTCCTGAACTTGTCAATGAAAGAGGTCATTTTAAATTCAATACACAGGAACTCAGCAAAGTTAAAGTTAATCTGTTGAAAATACACAAACATGTGTATTTCAAATAGAAAATGTTGAGCATGTGTTGGTTCTTACAATGTGTAGAGTCCGTAACCGTAGTGCAGTCTATTTCTATCTCATACAAAAAATATGTTCTATTGATATAAACAGCAGAAACTGACTATACTTGATAGGAAAAGTGTTTATTTTAGAAAAACAATGTGCTTGGGGCACTTGGTTCTACAAACTTTAAAAGTTACAGTTAAAGTTGTGTGATCATTTTTGTCAATTTTTGAAGTTCATCGCAACTGGGATGAAATATGTTTTTTTTCATGCTTATCTCAAGCAGAGATTTTATGCATTTGTTTGTTAACATTCTAATTGTTAGTTTTCTGTGTTAACCTGAATAATACAGACTTGTTTCCATTAAAATCTTTGTTGTTATATATATGCCTGTTGTAGTGTCTGTAACCTTACACTGACCTGTATGTAACAGTCGCCAAAAAAATAAATTTATAAAAGCGACTGTAGGAAAACAAATATCATTTCCAATGACTGAAACTTTAAACTAAAAATGCACAAAATTTCATGGCCCTGCATGGAAGTTCATTTTTCCACCTTGGTGAGACACTTAGGTGGACAAATACCGTGTTTTAGCCGACTATAAGTCAAGGAAATGAGGTCATACAAAAACTACGTTCTCGGTCAACCGGACAGGTGTATATAACTATAAGTCAAGGAAATGAGGTCATACAAAAACAACGTTCTCGGTCAACCGGACAGGTGTATATAACTATAAGTCAAGGAAATGAGGCCATACAAAAACTACGTTCTCGGTCAACCGGACAGGTGTATATAACTATAAGTCAAGGAAATGAGGCCATACAAAAACTACCTTCTCGGTCAACCGGACAGGTGTATATAACTATAAGTCAAGGAAATGAGGTCATACAAAAACTACGTTCTCGGTCAACCGGACAGGTGTATATAACTATAAGTCAAGGAAATGAGGTCATACAAAAACTACGTTCTCGGTCAACCGGACAGGTGTATATAACTATAAGTCAAGGAAATGAGGTCATACAAAATCTACGTTCTCGGTCAACCGGACAGGTGTATATAACTATAAGTCAAGGAAATGAGGTCATACAAAAACTACGTTCTCGGTCAACCGGACAGGTGTATATAACTATAAGTCAAGGAAATGAGGTCATACAAAAACTACGTTCTCGGTCAACCGGACAGGTGTATATAACTATAAGTCAAGGAAATGAGGTCATACAAAAACTACGTTCTCGGTCAACCGGACAGGTGTATATTACTATAAGTCAAGGAAATGAGGCCATACAAAAACTACGTTCTCGGTCAACCGGACAGGTGTATATTACTATAAGTCAAGGAAATGAGGCCATACAAAAACTACGTTCTCGGTCAACCGGACAGGTGTATATTACTATAAGTCAAGGAAATGAGGCCATACAAAAACTACGTTCTCGGTCAACCGGACAGGTGTATATTACTATAAGTCAAGGAAATGAGGTCATACAAAAACTACGTTCTCGGTCAACCGGACAGGTGTATATAACTATTAGTCAAGGAAATGAGGTCATACAAAAGTTAACTTCTCGGTCACCCAAGTAGAATGCCTTGATTCTATTACATGCTGCACAATATTTTGTTAATCAGCTTTTCCCATTATGTACCAGAGGACCCATGCAAATCCAGGCCTTTTTCTACCCATTTTGGGAAAAAGCCCCAAGACTTTTTTGGAAAATTTGCGTCATGAAATATGCCATTTGAGAAAAAAAAAAAGTGTAGCATAAAAAATTGGGAAATTGTACAGTTATAACAACAACCTTTTTTGTCTCCTGCAAATGAGAAAACTATAAAAAAGAGAGGTACTGTTCCTATTTAAAAGACTTGAAATTGCTGAAATATGAATCTGTGTGGGTGTAAAAATCTATTTCAATAAATCATGACAGTAAAATATTGCAATTATCTGAATGTGATGAAAAACAGATTTCTGAATTCAATAATCCTCAAAACTTAACCTCACACAATTCATTAGGATGTTGAATGAACCATTAAGTAAAAATATTTTCATAAAAAATATATTTCTTTTTACATTTGATTTGGATTTTTTCTACAGATTGGGGAAAATATCATTTATTTTGCTAGGGGAATCAGTGAATTTTTTTGGAATTATTTTTACCGCCTGTGCCTTGCAAATTGGGAAAAAAGTTGACTTTGGGAAAATAAAACAAGAGGCACATCAGTGCCTGTGCTCCACTGGCCAAAAGGTTCAAGCAAAGACCACCTAACGAACATTTTCGTCAAGTTTCATAGAAATACAATCATCAATTTTTGAGGAGAAGTTATCTAAAAAAAAATTTTACTTTAATAGCTCTGGCTGCCATGTTGTGCAGTGGACCGAAATGATTTGGGCAATTTGAGTAAAGGAGCACCAAACAAACATTTCTGTCAAGTTTTATCGAAAAAAGGTCATCGGTTTCGACGACAAGTCGTATAAAGTTTTTTTTATTTTTTAGCTCTGGCAGCCATGGTGTGCAGTGGACTGGAACCATTTAACAAATTTTGGTTAATGACCACCCAAGGAACATTTCTGTCAAGTTTCATCAAAATCTGATCATCGGTTTCTGAGGAGAAGTGGTGTAAAGGTTTTTCCTATTTTTAGCTCTGGCTGCCATGTTGTGCAGCAGACCGGAACTGTTTGGGCTATTTTGGTTAAGGACTACCCAAGTAACATTTCTGTCAAGTTTCATTGCAATACGATCATAGGTTTCTGAGGAGAAGTCGTTTAAAGGTTTTTCTATTTTTACCTCTGGGGGCCATCTTGTGCAGTGGACCGAAACCATTGAAGCAAATTTGATAAAGGACCATCCAAGGAACATTTCTGTTAAGTTTCATCAAAATCTGATCATCGGTTTCTGAGAAGATGTTCTTTAAAGGTTTTTCTATTTTTTTGCCCTGGCAGCCATGTTGTGCAGCGGACCGGAACCATTTGAGCAATTTTGGTTAAGGACCACCCAAGGAACAATTCTGTCAAGTTTCATCAAAATCTGCCTATCCGTTTCAGAGGAGATGTCGTTTAAAGATTTTGCTATTTTTAGCTGTGGCGGCCATATTGTGCAATGGACCAGAACCATTTGAGCAATTTTAATAAAGGACCACCTAAGGAACATTACTGTCAAGTTTCATCAAAATCTGCCGAACCGTTTCAGAGGAGATGTCGTTTAAAGATTTTGCTATTTTTAGCTCTGGCGGCCATATTGTGCAATGGACCGGAACCATTTGAGCAATTTTGGTAAAGGACCACCAAAGGAACATTCCTGTGAAGTTTTGTCAAAATCCGCTTATCAGTTTCAGAGGAGATGTCGTTTAAAGTAAAAGTTTACGCACGCACGCACGCACTCAAGACGGACAATCTGTGACGACATAAGCTCCATGGCCTTCGGCCAGTGGAGCTAAAAATCAGGTCAAAATAGCTATTATATTTGGTAAATATACATGTTCTAATTTTTATGCTGTGAAAGAGTAAGTTTTGTCAAGATTTTGTTTACCGTAAATGACTGGGTATTAGACACACTTTTTTCCCTCATATTTCGATGTAAAAAAATGCCTGCGTATAATACCCAGTAACAATTTTTTGAACTTTTTTTCTGAGGTCGATTTCAAGCCAAGAGTTTGTTTAGATTTATGTAGAAAAGGATGTTACTCACGTCATATTGATCGAGTATATACGGGTTAAAACGGCAGTTTGAAGATCGGGATACGGTATATCGTAAGACGTTTATAATTTAAACAAAAATATTTTTCGATTAAAGTTATTCAATATTGTTTTGAATAATAAATTGAATTGAACAATAATTAAACATGCATATAAAAAAGCAAAGTTTGGCACTGTCAAAATATTTTTTGTCAGTTGTACGATAAGGTGTGAAAAACTCACACTGCCTTTAGTTCTGTTTAACATACCAATACTGATGCGATAATGGTCTTGTTTTTTCGCACTTTTCCGCAAACTTTATTCTTTTCTGTAGGTGTTGACATTTTGAGAACAAACCTGTACAATATAAATGAATGGTCACACTCAGTTCTTTTCAGTCCCTTTCCTAACACAAAACGAATTAAAATGAAACATATTTTGCATTATCGTTGTTTGGTTTTAAAGATAACCATCGCCATTTTCACAATTATTTTTTTTAGTCACTGTCAACAAACATGGTGGCCGAAATTGACAGACGTTTTGGACATATTTTCTATGCGTCCTTTAACCTAAAACATGGATTAATTGTTTTTTTCTCAGATTTTTAAAGTTTTTTTCTCAGATTTTTTACGGATTTTTTTGTTTGCGTTTAATACCCCCTTTCGTCTTATGCGGTCATTTACGGTATATTTAAAAAAATTCATTACTTTATTTATTCATTAACGTCATCTACAGTATTCAAATTGGGGAAAAAAATTGGGGGGAAAAAATGGACATTTTTTCGCAAGGGGGACAGGACAGCCTCAAATAGAAGGCGGCAGTAAATTGCACCAAAAAAAACCAACTGGGAATGGGTCCAATAGTCAATCTGGGGCACTATAGAAAAGGCCTCTCCCTGAAATCTAGCACTTTTGACACCCAAACCGAAAAAGGATATTTCTGCACACTTATCAATACATACATGTGGCAAAAGATGAAGAAGGGCGTCGCCAGCCAGTGCCCCCACTGCTAGGGCAACCAGAAACTGCAGCATGTGGTTGTAGAAGACTTTCTGCATTATAGGTATCACAGCAACGCCAAGCAACCCAACCAGTGATATTATCACCACTGCAATACAGCTAAATCCCCAAACTGGAAATTAAATGTGACATTTTAGATTAAGCAGAAGAAAGTAATTCTTTTTCAAGGCTAGGTAAGAGATACCATGTGGTAAAGACAATTATAATTTAATATTCTATTTATGCAGATTTCAATACACATAATTAGTACGGACAGGTACAGTCTTGTATTCACCTAAAACACCTTAGATGCATACAAACAGTGAATAAAACCGGTATTCTGCTAATATATGTACAAATGATTACAGTTTTTACATTGCCGATGTATTGATTTCCTTCAATGAAAAAGTCTCTTATGGTTTTGCCTTGTTTTTGGTTTGTTTGTATATATTAAATCAACTTTTTGCAGGCATTCCCTCTATTAAAAAAATGCATTTGTATAACTATTATGAAAAAAGGATGCATTTTTAATTAAAAATAATAATTCTATTTTGTTACTTGAAACATTTGTTGACAAAACCAACCTTTCGCTGTCACTCCCTCTATTCCTCCCCCAGAAGTTACCTCCCCTGTTTCATGTTCATGGTGGTGGCTATGATGCTGGTGATCTAGATTGTTGTGGAGATTGTGGCATGTGTCCGCATCTATTTGGTACACAAGCACTGGACACAAGTCCCGGAATGCATCCTTGCTGATCATGTCATCCGTGACGCCAGTGTTCACAAGACGTAGCATCGTGTCCGTATCAAAACACTACAAAGATAAAGCTGATTTTTTTAGTAACAGATAACTTATATTGCACACATTCAATCTTATTAAAACATTATTGAAATTGTTCAATATATATGCAAACATCAGGGCGCGATACTAACAGTAATCTGGTGACGGAGACACCCAATTTTCTGTCAGGATTACCACAGCCAATTTGCTAGGAAACCTGCAGGGTCACCAGATAAAAACACTTGGCCACTCAGGTAATATCATATATGTTTTAATTTTCTATCCAATGAAAAACAAAAATAAATACAAAACTATGCTATATCGATAAATAAACAATCTCTTCATGTATATAGCAGACACACACTGCCTGGTGCGACGTCATTGAATGTATTCCGGGTTGGCGTTCTCTGCAGTGTTTGGATGATAAAGTACATATAGAGAAGCCCGTCTCCTTTAAAAACAATGTCATTATCGGATATTTAAGATAATTGTCAGCCCTTAATTTTATGAATAATCGATGAATAATGACATTAATTTAAATAAAGTCGAAACAAAATAACAGACCCTTCCGTTTGTTGAATTTTTGTATTCATGACCGAGAATTCGGCCACATATTTTTGTGATGTGAATTATGTCATTAATTTGAGATGTGGCGATTTGTATGCTGTGCTCCAGAGCCATTTCCCACATAGAAATAAAAGCTTGATGAGGAAAGGCTTAAAAAAGACTATAGATTGATTCTTAGTTTATTTTAAAACAATAAAATTTGCGAAATTTTGCAGGACACCCTGTTTTTTACGGGTAACCAATTTTTGGGAGTAGGTGCAGGTCACCTGAAAAAAAAAAAATGTCGCGCCCTGCAAACATGACTTTATTTCTCAATAAAAAATAATATCTTGTCTAGTGAACCTACCACAAATATGTAGGATTGATTTATCCTTTAAAATAAACCTAAAAAGACACTAGACAAGTAAATGATATTCAATCAATTACGGCACATTTCTTTCTGATTAAAGGTCTTCATGTTCAGCATGTAACAAATTTAAGTAACTGTACCTGCTGATCAAGTGAAACACTTCGTTTTCCTTTGTGCGATTCTTCATTCTGCTTGGAAGCTAAATCTTTATCACTTAGTTTGTACTCCTCACTATCATCATTGTGGGTGACATTGCCATTGGCATGTTCATGATCTGTATGTGCATGATCTGTGTCTTTATATTCATGATCTGTATGTGCATGATCGGTGTCTTCATGTTCATGATCTGTATGTACATGATCGGTGTCTTCATGTTCATGATCTGTATGTGCATGATCTGTGTCTTCATGTTCATGATCTGTATGTGCATGATCGGTGTCTTCATGTTCATGATCTGTATGTGCATGATCGGTGTCTTCATGATCTGTATGCTCGTGATCTGTATGTTCTACATGTTCATTGTTAGTATGTTCATGTCCTGTGTCACTGTGATCATGATGTTCATGAGAGTCATCACCTTTATGAAGGGATTCTTGAGATGGATTTCTGGAAGTGATATTAGGCTGTGTATTTAATGGCACACTTTTATCTAATAAAGCACCAGTCTCTTCTCCAAGTGACTTCTCATGACTAGAATGTTCATCAGAATGTTTCAAATTTTCCGGCAGGCCCATTTGATGTTCATGGTTAATAAGATCGTTGTCATGATTATGATCATGTTCATGGGTATCATGACCATCATGTTCATGTAAATGAGCACCATTATCTTCTCCATGGCTTCCATGACTTTCTGGAATGTTTTTCTTATCGTGAGCATCGGCATGCTCAGACTCGTGTTGTTCCACATTATATTCATGGGAATGATCAAGACTATGATTTTCATTTCCAAGAACTATTTTACCACCCAGACCAAGGTGGAATAACAGATGTTCCAAACCTCGCTTAGACATTTTATGGCCATCTCCATACTTCTCAAACAGTTTGTCAAGAAAGTATCCAAACTGTATTTTGTAAACCTCACTCTGATTGGTCACACCCTCCCCTATTGACCCAATTCCAGGGTCAAGGTCACTAGTAGGTTTATGGTCATGGTTATCAACATGGTGATCATGATCCATGTGATCATGGTCGTGAGTCTGTCCACGTGCCGTCTGAGACAACCCAATCATCAGCAGACAAACGAGGCAAACCTTTGTACATCCTGCAAGCCTTGGCCTCATGGCCTGAAAATGAAACAAAAATTATGAGCAAAAAGATAGGACCTTTAAAATAAATACCTAAGGGGAAAAAATGGCAAAAAAATATCACAAAACTGGCATTAAAATAATCTTAAACATACAATGTACATGTACTAACATAAATCAGTAAAAACGGACCCTGTTTATTTTTCAGTCGACATTTTGTTCACATGAATAACTATATAGTCTATATATATGTACATGTACATGCATGCAGCATTTCAAATGAATGATAAACCTGCACGAATGACTTGCAACAAGAAGGGACATGTGTCTTGCATCTGAAGTCTTTATGTACCGAAAGCATGTGCCAAATCATTTTAAAATCCCTCTGAGCATGAAAAAGTTATGTTCTACACAGATTCTCTATCTTTATGGATAAATGCAGCATTTAATAATGATTAAACTCTGAGTTTGACTTTCAACTTTGAAGCAGGGTCATGGGTCTTGCACTTGACACATCACCTAATACGAAACGAATACATGTGCAAATTCATGTGAAGTCCCGCAAAGCATGATTAAATTACACTGGACATGACCAGGGTTTCTGCCATTGACGCCATTTGTGACAAAATCGCAAAAGTGGCGACAACTTTTCAAATTTTGCGAATTTATGGGGACAACGGTTTAAAAAAATATATATATTCTTAATAAAATGATATAAGCAGTGCCCATGCGGCCTGCATGATAATCAATTCTGTCACTGTCATAAATCAAGCTCATCTGCTGGTGCGACAACAAATCCAATAATTAGGGCAAGCAGTCACGAGTCAACACCTCGCTAATTATTGCGGAATTTTATTGCTTTCATGGATTAACAATGACAGCCTTTAACCAGTATGTCTCTTATAAGCAAACATTTTTAAGATTTAGCTCAACAGCTTTGTTCTTGCGTAATTAACGTGTTAAGTTTAAAAATGCAAATCATTGAATTTTAGGTTGTCGGTAAGACACATGATATGCAAATTTCGTAAGGCCTAAAAAGAAATCTGTCCGTTTCGGGTAACCTGACCCTACCTATAAAAATGTGCCGACCCTAACTATTTTTTATGTTTCTGAGCAAAAAAATATTCGTTAGCAAATAGAGAGTTACGAAGGGCGGATAAATGCAGATTTTAATCAGAATTATTGTTTATATGATAAAACAAAGTCAAGAAAACACTCTGAACTTACAACAGATTTTGAAAAAAAAAAAAATCCCTACCTACCCTACCTAGAAAGGTTACCCTTAACAATTTTATTTTTTTTGGCCTAATGACGTTTACTAGCTAAAAATAGATTTGCTCTCGGTTTTGTAATTGCTATAAATGCAGCATTTTAGGGGGTTAAAAATGTCAAATAAGACTTACAGAAGTCATTGGGTATGCTTGGTTTGACAATGTACATTTATATTTCTTTGAGTTTCCATTTATTTTAAATTTATCTCATAATTTCATATTTGTGTTCTTTAATTCTATGACACTTTTGTATGCAGGCATTAAAATGAAATCAACATATTGATGTATATGTCGCATTTTTGGCAATTTTTATTTTTTTATTTATCTACTTGTCCATATATTTTGTCAATAGAATAACAATTTGCTAATATCTTGTGCTTCATGTACAACAATGTTATATTATCTTCTGCATGACAATGTGCTAATTAAATGCAATTTAAGGCTCTTAAATAGCGTGAACCCCATGAGCTTCAGGGAGCTTAACCCCTTACCCCCCCCCACCCCCGCATAAAATGGCGACAACTTTTTAGAACCCAGGGGGAACCCTGCATGACCAACTCTATCTATATGCATCATTCCATAATAAATATATGAATAAATCCCTACCCTCTTTGAAAAAGAATGTGTTATTTTTGTTATTTATTTGGCGTTAGATATCGAGACATCTAGCAATGGCTATTTATTAAAATTGAGCAATAATAATTAATTTTAAAAAAAGAATTAAAAAATAAACTAGATTCCATGATGTATATTATTTCAAAATATTTGAAAGGGCAGAGACATTAAATTGCATCATAACTCATTTTAAATGAAACAAAGGGCAGCCTATGCCACATAAGGAGCCCCTCCTATGTTTTAATAAAGGAGTTTGATATTAAAGGTGATTTGTTTCATCAAACACTTTGACAAACCTATTTCCAAAACAATGTTTTGACAGTGCTCCGTCAGACGGCTGTTTTGTGAAAAGGTTTGTTGGAGTGTTTTATGAACTTAAACACTCAATACAACTCTGGTAAAAGGCCCCCAACACGAGGCTCTGTAACGGGGTACTCTGCGCTATGTTTCATTAAAAAAGGTGAAAAATAGCGAAGTGAATAGTGCCTTCCGACGTAGCATTTATGACGCAATTTATCACGTGGTATACACGCACTGTTTAAAGCCAAAAGTTTAATCTTCAAAAGCTGTCAGCAAAATAAAATTATAATCACTGATCACTTGATAATTACTTGCCACTTCAGGCTTTAATTGGACATGTGTGTAATTAAATTAAATAAACAAATATTCAGCACATGACTTAGCGCCTTCCATCTTTAGATTTTGAACATTGAACTGCAGGCTCAGGCCATCATTTATCAGACACTGATTATTCAGTCATCACAGGTATTTAAGAGTCAAAATTCACAGTAAGTTAAGACAATGCAGTACTGCAGATCTGAAATTCAACCCGATACAATTTTCACAAACCTTATAATATTACCCCATATATACAAAGTCATTTTTATTTACAATTTGTGCGAAATTTAGTAAAATATAATTGTACTTAGCTATAATTCTATAATCATAAAATGGTTGATATTTATCCAAAAATTTAAGTGTAAAACAATCAAATAATTATAATGTGAAACCTTATAGGGACTGTACTCTGTATGATAAAACAGCGAAAAAAAAAGAAAATTGTGGAAAACTGACAAACTTGGTATTGATGTGTACTGTGAATGCATTGGAACTTACTTTAAAACTGAAGTACCACATAGTTTGCAATTAATTTATGTTCGCAGTTTTTTCGTATTTTTCCATTAAAAAATATTACCAGGTATGTCTACCTAGTAAAATTCATTCCTTATGTGTGATTGGTTAGTCGATGTTATCACATGATATGACCATGTTAGGTAATTATAACTTAAATATTCCAACTATTCTAAGATACGGTATGAATTAATATGCATGATGTCAGCATCCTTAGTAGGTAGGACACTAGTCTTGCAAATGGCCTCGGGCATGTTTTGCTTTTCATCGGGAAAGATTGCATTTTAGTTTAAAGTAAGGAAAGCAGTGTTCAAGTTGCAGAAATGGAAAACAAACCCAGAAATAGACCCACTTCTCGTCTAATAGGACAGTTGAGGTAAATTATAATCAACTCATTTAAAGTGCACATATATCCTAAAGATAACTGGTTATATTTATCAAAGTTCTTTTATACAACTTGACTCCAGCTTTATAAATAGCTGTCTGCACAATCCTACCTAAATAAATTGATATTTAAACAAAGCCAAAACAACTTATTAAAAGTGCAAAATTCATTTTACTTGCATAAAAAATCATATTGCATTTATTTGAATTAAAATGCAATAAAGTTTTTATTAGAATATTACCAACCTGGAGCATAATTGCAATTAGATTCCACATGATCGACACTACATCAATATCAAAATTGAAACATCAAAACTGATTTGTTCTATAAAAGCCGCAAAAGAGGAGTTTGAGTGTATACCATCTCCTCTTACAGCCAGCAATATGAGCTAGGCAAAGGAAGAGGAGTGAAACTTGGAGCAGTGTGAAAATTTATGTTAAATTTGAACTGTGTGCAAAAATGAATGACTCTCAAAAATGTTAAAGGAAAAATAAATAATAAAAGTGATATGTAAACAGTCTAAAAGGTACTTCTATATAGGATATTATAGACTATGTAAATTTAGCAGTTGTATCTTGTATCCAGAAGTGTAAGACAATGAAGCCAGAATCTGAACATTGTTTATATTTATTTTATCTTATCATTCTTAAAACTAACAAGAGCTATTCAAGCTGTATTTGGAGTCGTAATTTGGCTGTTTAAAGCTGCACTCTCACAGATATACTGTTTTAACAACTTCTTTATTTTTTGTCTTGGAAAGAGCAAATTTTTGCTTAAATATCTGCAAACCAACGACTAAAGATTGCTGACAAAAGATTAGCTCGCGGATTTTCATATTTCCGTTAGAAAATTAATAGTTTATGGTGTAAACCGTTACTAACGGTTTAAGAAAAATGCATAAAACATCAAATTTTAAACTTAAATATAAAAATCTGCGATCTACTTTTTTGTCAGCAGTCTTATATAGCTGGTTTCCATGCATTTCGCAAAAGTTGGCTCATTCCAAGACGAAAAATATAAAAGTTGTCAAAACGTGGAATCTGTGAGAGTGCAGCTTTAAAGATCATTTTACTCAAAAATTGATAAACATTATAGCAAGTTAAGGCACTCTTTTTCTCAATTTCAAAAGATGTAAGATATATGCTAACCTAAAATGCTTATCAACAAACTTTATAACCTTAACTCAAGTTTAACTTCACCTTATTAGAAGTAGATAGTTGTTACATTTTTTTTTATTAATTATGAAATAATGTATACTTTTATAAATACACCTTAACTAAATATATACAATTTATTAGTATTTATACACCAGGTGTCATGAAACTTTACAAGACCATTTTTGAGAGGTATATAATAACATCCATCAGTAACAGTCCTGGTTATTTGTACACTGATTTTAGTCAACCTACTACCCGCATAACCCCCAAAGAGGTCATACCTGAGTTTTTTTAAAGTGACTCGCTCATGTTTTTGGAGCAAAAACTAGTTTTCCCAGTAATGCATCTGGAAACACTTTATTTAATCATAATCACTCTACAGGCTTTCAACTGACCAGGCCTAAAAAAAAAAAATACATTTGGTTCGGGTTACCCGACCCTACCTACGGAATAGGCGCCGACCCTACCGTTTTCATAGTCAGTTTGAATTTTTTTTTGAAAAACTGTTGTTTTTTTTAAATTGCTTTTCAATATGTAGTTTAAACCTTAAATGCTTATACAGAAGATAGCTTTAACACCATTCTCCAACGATGAAAATGATATTCTTATATAAAGCCTAATAAAAAAAAAAAATAAAAAAAATAAAAAGCCTACCTACCCTACCTATTTTTGAAAAGGATGTAACCCTAACCAAACATTATTTTTTTTAGGCCCCAGTAACAAAAAAGAAGGGATAAAAGTAGGATTTTTTTGAAAAAGTAGGGAAAAAATAGGGATATTAAGAGCAAAAAGTAGGGATAGTAGGGCTCTTCATTTACCTTTTTGGATGCAAATAAATGACAACTAAACCTATTCATCAAGTGTAATGTACATGTAGCTATCTTTGCTTAGAAACCAGTGATTCAAGAGGGATTCAGCCACAGGATGAGGAGATGAATCTGGAAATGGTGTCTCTGACTTGTTAACATGCACCACTCTTTCTCATCATAGAACCCCTCTTGCAGCACTGGAGACCTACTGCGTCAAACTAATCCTAAAAAAAACCTAAAAATTGCTCCTTATTAAAATCAAGATTATGATAATTTTAAACAATGCATTAAGTTTAAACTTTTCTATTATTTCTCGAACTATTTTACAAAAAAGTAGGGATAGTAGGGCTTTTTCAAGAAAAAGTAGGGAAAAGGAGGAGGCTAACAAAAAAGTAGGGAAAAGTAGGAAAAGAAGAGACCTCTATGATATCTAAATTGCAGAAAAAATACAGTTATAGCATACAAAAGTATTTCGGTTTTAGTTGGGTTCGAACACACGCAGGTAGAGTCAAGAATTAAAAAAACAGCCAGCTAGTCCACACGGCCATCGGGACTTTAACAAAAGTGGTGGATATGTTGACCTGTTAAGGTAACATCATGATAATGTCAATCAACCAATCATGCACCCCCCCAGCCATAATAAATTTTCAATCCCATTATATTAGAGCTAATGAAAATTGTGGTCTTCAAGAACGATATTTGAGCAAAGGGTTCCAGCTCTTGGTATTTTTGTTTTAACACTCCATATGATATGCCACACTTTATTTCATAATTAAAGAAAGTGCATTTTACAAACCAGGAGAGAGACACTTTAATCCCCATCTCAGACATATTTTCATTGCCCCTTTTAGCTTTAGAATTGACAATGTGACCTTAGTGTCTGTTTAGGATACAACCCAGATTTTTTATAATCAGCAATAGCTTTTCAGCAAAATGGTTTTGCAGCTTTAATATGCATGTAACAAAAGTCATATGAACAGAAACAAATAACATAAGTAATTTATATGCCTCACTAACATTATTACTCTATTTGCAAATAAACAAGCTTGATTCACCCAGATCCAGACAGCAAGCAAAGTTTTAATGGAGACTGCAGCATCAGAATTAATGGAGTGCAGCATCAGAATTGCCACACATCAAAGAAAAACAACTGCTATAGTCAGTGATGATACATAGGTACATGTACATGTATGTACTTCTAACAAAAACGTAAAAACGAATGCAAACTGTGCATTAATTATATTCGATTTACGGGGAACGCGCCTCTTCAGTACTTTTTAAAAGTACTGACGAGGCTCGTTTCCCGTATCTCAAATATTCTTAATGCACAGTTTTTATTCATTTCACTTCAACCTGCCAATTTAGAATTAATATCAAATTATTATCAAATCATCAATTCTTAAATATATTAGGTTTTGAAAATTTAAGTATTTACATTTCGTACACATTAAATTTGAGAGTTTTTCATATATATCATTTTTTCATATATATCATTTGAAATTCAATACCTATATTAAATGTGACTGTCTACAAAGACAACAGTAGTTTTTTGGGTTTTTTTTTCAGAACACTATACTTTTGTGAAAATAATACAATAGAACAAGATACCTAAAAAAAGTTACAATAAAATGTAGTCAAAACACGCAAATTTTGAATAATGAACATTTCATTTACTTGCAATCCCTTAGCGGGGCAGCTTAAGCAATATAACTGAATATTTCTGCACTTCCATGCATTTCATTTTGGTATTTTAAGGCACAACATTGGTGTAATATACTTCTAAAATTCCCTTAATGTAAGGTATGTATTATTGATACTTACATACAACGATGTGAACAAATTCCACATAATGCAGAGGTGAATTAAACTTTTATGGCATTAAGTAGAAAATGTCATAGTTGTTATAATAATCCTAGTGCTGCTTCTAGATTAATACAAAAAAATAAATAATGCATGGAGATAGCCAAATAATTTTGCCTGAATAAATATGCAGTAATGCATCTGAGTTTAAGTAAACTTTGCATGCAGCAATGTATTCATATCCACAAACACTGCAGTTTAATCCTATCAGCATTTATCAAGATAACTAAAGTTTACGGGGTAAATTCAACATAATTGTAACGAATACTTCATTAACCTATTTTAGCTTAATGTAAGCATCATTTGAATTGTCCAAAATTTTGTCTCATATACTTCGGGTAAGGTCAATACAAACATTCTAAGAATCTTGGAATCCCTCAAGCGATTGGCTTATTTAAATTGAACAAATATGTGGTCTAGAAATTTAGGGTTCAAGTCTAGGGATTATATTTGAGTGGACCCTGTTTGTTAAGCCCCCCCCCCCCCCAAAAGGCTGATTTCATTCTGAAATGGTGCATTCTAGGTGATGTAGGTAACTAATGCTTATTTTGTTTACCATATCAGCATTATGATTATGTAAACTGAAACAAATGTATAATTTATTTATTTTATTAATGTGGAGTGTGTTTGGAGGGGACCACACAAGTCGTGCTGAAAAATATTCTGACTGAGTTTCTTGAAGCTTGGATGAAAGCAAAATTGTAAATGAAACCTGAATCTATCACCCGAATTTTTGCGTTGAACAAAAATTAAAAACATAAAAATTGCCAAAAAGTTGAAAAACTAAAATATTAATGAAAGCACAAACATTGTAAGAATTCCAACTACAATTCTGGGAACTAGTATCAAGACTTTTTTTAGTGCTTTCATAAAACAAACAGTACCTTTGATGTAACATACATTTTGTTTACCTTTAAAATGCTGCCTAAATACGTAGAACTGGCACAATCAATGCACAAAATTAAACCATTAGAGACATTACTGTCATTGCATTATAAAACTCAGGTAGATCTAGAAAGAAGAACTGTAATAATAATAAAAAACTCGAGTTGTTGATGTCAGCCGTCATTATGATTCAAGTTCTATTCCATAAACACATAAATAAAGGCGTGCAATAAGAAATATTCATAGCATTTCACATTCAAGATGTGTAGGCACCATTATGCGCTCAGTCTTGTTTACTTCCAGTAAAATTCTGAAACTTTTAAGCGAAAGTAGTGCATCAATTGGTGAAAGCTGGGACAAATCATAAACGATTTCTGAGGGCGGGGGGCTGCAAAACCTCCCGTTGGGTCCAGGGGGCAAAGCCCCTTTAGGGTCCAGAGGGCAAAGCCCAAAGAAAGCTCTTGAAAAATTATTTTTTGAAGGTCTTTTATCTAAGAACCTAGTGGACAAATTTTAAATAAATTTTTACACCCGATACATAATGAAACACAAATTGCATTTAAGATTTAAAAATATGAGTCCTGTGTGTGTTGTCCATGAAAATTGAGAATTTGTAAAGGGCATCACTGCTGTGATACAATTAGTTACGGGTAGTTCTGAGACCCTTTCTAAAACTTTATTGTTGAAGACAACAGAGTGAGAGTGTCAAAACTTCATTTCCTGTTTTCATCTGTTGTTTACATTTTTGAACGAGAAGCGTTCATCCGATGTCGCAAATATTAACTCCCCTCATTTTGTTCGATTCATAGCATGACATTTAACTGTTACTTTATAACAAAAGCGCACCTGGCTAATGTGAAGGAAGTTTTCTGCAGTTTATTGGAAATTATTCAGCTATTATGCCAAGTTGCTTGCAGGAGATGACCGTGTACAGTGTGACACATATTCCGTAGTAGAATCAAATGTACGAGTTTCATTCATAAACAGCTGACAAACAGAGAAGTCTGTCATCACTATTGCGAACAAATTAATAGGGGTACACTCCCCACCACCCTCTCACACCTGGAAAAACTCACCCCATTTACACGGTTTGGAAAGATGATCCATGGAGCCTTTCATAAACTGGAAATCTGGTTTACTAAGGCAAAAACTTTCACCCATGGTAGTAGGTCGTTAAGAGTCATTATTTCTTTTAATTGACAAGGATGCAAAGAATTAACAACATATGTATTTCAGAGTTTAGAACATAGCTGGCCATTGCGGGATAATGCACTCATTCTAATATTGTCCCACGACAATGTCTCAGAACATAATACATGTAAGACACTTGGGCCAACTATCACGCAACGGCCAGGCCAGGCTTTACCATGTTTCAGCCTCTGATTTATCATGTCGACCCTAAACTAACATTTTATTGAGCTTTATACAATCATATTTTATCCATTGAAAGATTTGTCAGGTAGAAAATAACAGGTTTTTTGTTTAATTATAAGTGGCATTTAGCGATTTACTCATTAACTTGATTAAGGGATATTGTGAAAATTAGCTATCAAAATTTAAAGCTGCACCATCACATATTTACTGTTTTTCCAACATTTTTATTTTTTGTCTTGGATATGCGTTATGTTCTGCTAACCAGTGATGAAAGACTGAAGAAAAGACTTCAAGAAAACTTTTGTCAGCAGTTTTTCATCACTCAGGTTAGCATTAAATTTGGAATTATTTTCATATTTTAATTCCAAATTTAATGTTTTACGGCTTAAACCGTTACTAATAGTTTAAGAAAAATGCATAAAACATTAATTTTGGGACGGAAATATGTAATGCACCAGTCAGTTGTAACCATGGTCCCCCCAGGTCCAGTGGTATACCGGGGATAGCCGGAGAAATGGGCTGTGTTTTTACCTTCCAGGTGGAACCGCAGTGCCGGGTTAATGCGGTGGTTTTGTATTCGTGCCAAAAATAACGAGGAATGGGCCTTCCTGGGTTGCGGGGTTATTTGGCGGGGGTATTACCAGCAGGAGGGAGATTTTACCCAGGCTTGGCTGGAGCGAGTCAAAGTCCCTGCTATTCAACGGACCTGGGGGGGTTGCGAAGACAAAACAATTTACCGCGAAGACATAAGCACCGCATTAACCCGGCGCGAAGACAAGACCCGAATTAACCTGGCACTGCAGGGCGACCTGGAAGGTGTGGGGGGGGGGGGTTACAATTGATCGGTGCATAAAGCTGCAATCTGACATTTTGTCAGCAGTCTTTTATCAATGGTTTGCAGATTATTTACGCAAAAATTTGTTTGTTCCAAGACAAAAAATAAAAAAGTTGTCGTAATGTTCATTCTGTGCAGCTTTAAATAGACCTGATAATTTTGCAGCATGGTGTCATTTTGTCTCAGTTACAAATTGTCCAGTTTTTTTACTCCATCCGGTTTGATATTTGTGTCTACATTTAAAGTATTATTTCCAAATTTCTTTCTACATTTAAAGTATTATTTACAAGTTTCTTTTCTTATTAAAATGTCAATGAACTGTTAAAAGGTCACACCGACTCGAACTGGAATGATTGAATGGGGGCTTGAATGAGCCGGATAGACCTGTATTGATCGTTCCATAATGTAATTTAAGGCATAAGTCATTCAAGTGCGAAAGTCAATTCAACTTTGCTACAAATTATGTTTCTGCAGCTCAATTTACGCTTCTCTCTATCACATTTCGCATGGAATGTAAGAGAACAAATGAATATTTACCGTATAAACATTGGTGCCGTGTGCACATGTCATCATGTGAAGAAAATGGCGTTTCTTTCCCGTTTTCACTCGGATCAATCGTAGCCAATCAAAACCAAGATTCCCATTCGGCAACTTCCGGAAATCGCCACATTTCACATTATTAAACCACGTGAGGATTCACGTTACGCTTCCAGTGGTTACCTCCCTTGGCTCTTAGTCATTTCGACATTAAATAACATATCCTGATATTATCCATAATTGTTTTTGTTGTGAATACCATTTTCGGTTTGATCTCACCTAAAGTGATGTAAACACTCTCTTCACTGTGTTTTTTTATAATGTTATTACTGATATTTCTTTTACTGTTTTGTTTAAACTGTTTCAAACTTGTTTCTATACAGTACATGTATTTATATTTTATATGCATTCCAAAGATGTAAATAAAAACATGAAACTTGAAACTAGATCTGGGACCAATAACAAATCCTACTCCAAGTTTTCGATGTGGTACAAACATCATTTGAGCTTAAAGCTGCATAAGTTTCAATCAACACAGTCTTAATGTTGCCTAGTAAGGAAATAGACCCTTAATTTGTCCTAAGGACAGGCGACCAGCGTCTTTGATCTACTACCGAACGTCACGGTTTAAATAAGCCGATCATGAGATACCACTGCTGGCTAGCAAGTATACTGGTCCGGATCACCGTTGACAGTTGCCTTTTTATTAAGACTGCACTTGTTTTTACCCATATCAATTTTTATAGCTTTATTTAAAACCAATTGCAAGAAATGATATTTCATTCTGATGCGAAATTAATTAATGTTAATGTATTATGAACTATTGTTATCATTAATAATAATGATAGTCTTTGCTGTACGATAATAATAATAATAATAATAATAATAATAATAATAATAATAATAATAATAATAATAATAATGATAATAATAATAATAATAAAAACGGTTTAAAGAGAACAGACACATATTGTTCTTTTTTATGAATGCAGATATGCTTGTCTCGTTTATCGCTGAATGTCTTTAAAATTTGTGACCGGAACACAACATTACACCATCATGGTAATGAGCACTTTACCGTGTAAGAGCGGTACTCTTACCTATCCACCAGGGATGCAGGGAGAGCAAATGGTTTATATAAAGGTCATAGTGTCTCGAGTATATTATTATACATATTATATATTCTCTCTATATATATTGGCCTTCATGTATTTCTGGCTTTCATAACTTTAATGTTTGTATTTTTTTTTATGTTTACAACACATTAAAGTTATGGCGTAAACCCCATAGTCAAGTCAACCAGAATCAATTGAGTGTGATGATGCAATGCAATCACATGACCATGATGACGTCGATGGATTCCATTTATAGTATCGGAATCACATTGTTCATTTAGTTGAATCCAATTGCAGTAAGGCTGAAAATACCTTTTGATAAGTAAAAATAATTGATTTATTCCTACATGTGTGAGGTCAAATGTAGGTCACATGGGTATTTTCTGAAAATCTTGGGTGTCACGTGATTAAATTTGAACACAACTATGACCTAGTTAAGGAATGCTTGTAATAGGATTTATTGAAATGCTAAATGAAGTATTTTTTGGTGTTGAAAATGTGTTTGTGAACTACATTTGACTTCATTTACCTGAGGATAGAGTTATTTTGTATATACAATGCATACAAGTGAAATAACAGCGTGACATAAAAATGCCACGAATTCTGGTAGGGTTTGGATACGGCGTTCTCTTCAGCGAACACATCCAAAACGGTAATATACAACGTGTTCGCTGAAGTTCTTTATGTATTCTTACATCCCTGTTCCCATGACTGTGAAGTACTACCTTCAAACTTTGTCGAAACATCATATGAGACCAATAAAACTAAACTTTAAAACTGAAATTATCAATATTAAGGTTTATAGAAAATTGCAATAAGATGCGATGAACAGGGAATTATGAGACCGGATTTTACGAGGAGAGACCGGGAAATAGTACCGCCCGTTAAGCACATGCGCATTGTGGAACGTTTTTTTTGTTTTTACATGCAGGCGTTTCCTTCGTAACGTCATTTTTACTTCGAACTAATTCACAAGTAGAGTATATGCTTTAAAACTCGCGAAAAGGGTCTTTAAACAGCTAGATTTACTACAAACAAGTGCTAACACTGAAACAACATAGTTTTACTTATTCCAAATTAATTGCCAAAGAAACCAACCATATTTGCCACACTAAGGCTCATCCCCAAGCAGTGATAAAGCAACACAGGAATTATTTTCCAACTGCTTCTTATGTAAAAAATGATTGGAGAGTAAGGTACTTATGTTTATAAGTCATCTCTAAGAAAATAATGTTCAGTGTCCCTAGAAATACACGTAAAAGGACTTGTCTTGCTTACTTTGATAAGATTTACCTTTTGCGTTTTATCTTTACTTAGGATTGTTGGGATAAGAGTGAGGTTTATATTTTACTGACCGTTCCAAGGCGGTACCTAACAATCCTTGATAAATATACCTAGTCTTTTATATATAGTATGTATGCACTGTGCTGCTTGTGGAGTTTTTTTTGCGGTTCTTCCATGTTTCTTTTTTGTGATTTTATGTTAAATGTCTTTGTTGTTTGCCCAGTGCATTTAACTGGGTTTATGTTGAAACTTTTCGCTACTGAGCTTTATTTGTAGCTTACGCGAGTAATTCGACATGATATACGTGTAATATATTTATGTTGACAAAATACTGTAAATATTTTATTACAAGTTGACGTTTTAAAATAAACATTTTTGAAGATTGACTGTTTTTCTAATAAAGAAATGATTAAAATTGACGTCAATTACATAACCGTAGTGGATTTTTAGATTTTATAGAATGTTGAAATATCGTCGACAAATCATGATTAATAGTTGTATTGTGTCCATGACGAAATAAGCAGCCCACAAAATGCTGTATTTTTTCATTTTCAGGATCAAGACTGATTTTACCCAGCTGAGGCCACAGGCAACTATTAAAAGTAAGCCAGGTGTAGCTGTTGGGATCTGCATCATACATTCAAGTCTCTGTGATTCGCTCTGAGCAAATTCGGATAGACTTGTGGAGGTGTCAAACACATATATGGAAATGATGGAAAACAAATTGGAAGCACAATGTTGTTTGCTTTTTCCGACTTGGCTAGCTCTCCAAACCTACATTTAATTTGAGAGTAAGTTTTCTCATCGTCGTGAAGCTTAAATGTGACAGAAACACAACTGGAGTGAAGGTAAACTTTAAGAATTATACTGTACCGCAAACTTGCAAAAAAACACAGTTGGACTGTCTTGAAACTGAATAAAGTAACGCATAATATTTAAGTATATAAATGTTTTACGTACCTTAAGGGAATAAACTCATTTAGCGGGGTTTTAATTTTTATTTTACTTGTGCGAGCACACAATGACTTGTCGAGTTTTAGTAAAAGCTGAAGTATGTCAAAAGTATGAAATATTTTTAACATGAGCAATTACTAAATGAAATATTTGAGGTAAATTTTCTTTCAATGGTTTAAAAAGATAAAAATACGAGACAAAATAATACAGCTATTTTCTGTGTAATGATAAAATCACATGGGTGTAAATCGGTTAAAAAGGAGCGGTTCTTCGCTGTTCCATTCACTTCTTTTGTAACCTGTAGTTCCCCTTCGTATGTCAAAATGAAACCTTTTTCAATAATGAAAAAAACTGTATTACAGTTAGTGTGCAGAAAACTTGTAAATATCATAAACTAAGGATTGTAAATCATTTCGGGGCATTCATGCGCTTCACGGGAATTGCCATTTTGAGTGGGGCATTCAAGATCGCATGAATGTCCCCGCAATTTTTTTCAATCCTTAAAAAATATGGCGTAGGTTAAAGTGTTTGTATATTGCCGGCAATGAGGCGCCCGACTAACCTGACGCGACACCAAGGATTCACAATACTTGTTCGAAAAAAAACAACAACTAGACGAGATAAGTGCTTTAAACTTCATGAATTTAGAAATTAATGGAATTGCATAATGCATACTGTACGAATCCATAAAACTTTATGTTATGTAATGGTAATAAAATTATCTACGATCTGTTATTAGATAGTTCATCTACATGTAAATGTAATCTAAGGCACATGTGCTCAAGATAAACAACTTTTCTGGCAAATGTACTGTTCTAAATTATTAATTCTATAAAAAGTTGCTGTATAAAAGAAATAAGACAGATTCTAATGACTGAAATTATATATATGACATGTATCAGGGTATCATAAATTATAATATATTGATTTGTATATAAAACATATAGACACGTTTTAACTGGACAAATTATCATACCATAGACGAAATATATAACTTAAAGCATGTCTTAACACTGCCGTAAAAGAGATTCCTTCAAACATAGATAGTTCCAATATCACTTTATCCCACTAATAAAGTATGGGCACTGTGTTACGAAAAAATATGCGTAGGACAACTTGTCCATTGATATATTATTTGGTTAAAGTTATATGCGTATTGAAAATAAATTCTTACCAAAAACAGTGAAAAGATCAATCCAAATGTAAGAATAATTTAATTCAATCCAAACAAGCTCGATTAATCCACGATCACTTCACAGTATACAGCAATCTTTAAACAGTAATTTGATGATGCGTAATTCGGATATTTTTCAACTGGACAAGGTCCGAGAAGCGATAGAAGTAAATACAAGGTATATATAATCACATAGAGATTTAGTACATACGCACATGTAAACAGCACATTTGACAATGTTAAAACATTTGCTCGTCCAACTTAGTATTTGTTTTCATGCCTTTTTGCAAACACAAACGCTATCGTTATGTGATCATCTTGTGCCATATTTTGTGGTATTGCTCATACTTTGTGGAAATAATGTTTAAGAAAAAAACACTTATGGCCGGTAAGTCCGTATAATAACCACCAAACTTATGCTACCATAAGCAAACACCAGATTTGTACACTGATGACCATCAGTCAACCTTCAACATTTTTAACACTAGACTGGAAGGACCCGGTGGTATTTATGTTGTCATATTGGACGCATTCATATAGAAATCGTCCCATGTTTAACCATAACAGTTTAAGTAAAAGTTGTTTTCTTTGTTTGTTTTCATTTTTGGTTGAATAATACTATATAATAATATTTTCGTTTACATCCTCTATCATAAAGATCGAAGTTTAGGTGTAACAAATAAGAACCGATCCCATAGCCTTAAAATGTCTCTTTTTTGTTAAAATGACGATGTAATATTTAATGACGCAAATTTGAGAACACACACATGTAGATTATTCTTTATTTTGAGGTCATCATTAAACTCCAGCTCAGCTAGACAAACGATTGATTTTCATAAAGACCTCAATATAAACGATAACGTTTATGTTGATTGAAAAACAAATCATTACAAAGGACGCCCACCTACTTGACGTATTAAAACGTTTTATTGCTCGTCCTTCACCTAAAATGTGTACGCATAAGGTATTGACAAAATCGGGTGGGTACACGGGTTCCAACGATGAAACACGAGAACAAGTTCAATGACGACTTTTTGTGTCACAGACGGGTTCCATCGATGAAACACGAGAACATGTTCAATGACGAGTGTTTGTGTCACAGACGGGTTCCAACGATGAAACACGAGAACAAGTTCAATGACGAGTTTTTGTGTCACAGACGGGTTCCAACGATGAAACACGAGAACAAGTTCAATGACGAGTTTTTGTGTCACAGACGGGTTCCAACGATGAAACACGAGAACAAGTTCAATGACGAGTTTTTGTGTCACAGACGGGTTCCAACGATGAAACACGAGAACAAGTTCAATGACGAGTTTTTGTGTCACAGAACCTGTATAAACATTATACATTTTACAACGATTGTGAAGAAAGCTATGATAGCTTATACCAAGTCACTCTCGTTGGCACGATGTTGCACGAGAGTGTTGTCTTGTATAATGGGGGAAAATCGGAGTACCCGGCGAAACCCCACTTGTCCGGGTTGGTGACCACTGACCAAACTCACATGCGCCCAGGCCGGGAATCGAACCCGGGTCGCTTTGGTGAGAAGCGAGTGCCCTAACCACTGCGCTAACCGGACAACCGGTGCCGCGAATTAATCGATGTTTTTTTGAAGTTGTTTCAAGTTATCTCGATAATAGAGGAACATAGATAGGTGGTACGTTTGTTGCATCATTTTTTACATATCCTTAAAGAACTCCTACAGATTTCGAACTTTTGCCTTAATATAATGTACAAACGACCCATCCGTTCAGCTTGTACAATGAAAATCAATCCATTTTTACCCATAATCCACTTGATTTTATCGTTTATATCAGTAAACGTTTTGTTCAGTTATCGCATGCATTGTTTTTTGTTTGTTTAAAAAAATCACAATTAACTATTCGTATTATTATTCTTGGTTTGTATGACGATTGTATATCAAATGCCACGTCTTTGTATTAATAGGGTCACGGTATATTGCAAGATATTGAAGATTCAGGTATCTTTATTCGAGGAATCGTCTTTATTTAACTACACAGATAAATTCTTTAACAAAGAGACCCCAATTTCTCGAAACTTCTTAAGCTTAAAGGGACTGTACACCAGATTGGCACAAAAAAAAGTGTTTTTTTCTGAAACGAATCTCAGGACAATTATCTTATAGAATGTGTTACGCTTTGATATCATAATTGTAAAAAAGTACCAAAATGTAATACAAATTTTTTGTGTCAGAGACCGGGTTCGAACCCGTGTCGCCAAAATTGCAGTCTAGCGCCGTATCCACTGAGCTATGAATGCTTACTCACTAATTTGGTGACATAATTAAGATATAAACATACCTCGGTAATATCACGTGATAACACTGACTAGCCAATCACGCATAAAAAATGAATTCTACCTGGTAGACATACCCAGTAATCCTTTTTAATGGAAAAATACGGAATAAATGCTAAACTGAAATTAATTGTAAACTATGTGGTACTTCAGTTAGTAAGTTTCAATGCATTGTACACATCGATGCCAAGTTTATGTCAGTTTTCGACAATTTTCTTTTTCTCTCGCTATTTTATCATACGGAGTACAGCCCCTTTAACAGGCTTAAGTAGATTTATTTCAATTCGCTAAAATACATACTTAAATTGAATTTTGATTAATGAGAAATGGTTGAATGTATAAAAAGTTTTCAAGAAGTAAATATTATGCAAATTAATGAAAAACACAAATAGTGAGTTTAACTAAATCCTGTTATAAGAGACTTTAAAAGTTTCAAGAAATTGTGGCAGAAGCGTATCTGATAGAGACTTAATCAACACCAACTAGTCCACTGTGAATTTATATACATTTATGTCGAGCTTAAATGTTGAATCTTTTGACGGTTACATTCTAAACTTGTCTGTTAAACTTTGTTGTCCCTTTGACTTCGCATTTGATTAACTAGAAAACAAATTAATACACGTTTCGAAGCAACAATGATGAAACTCATGCTGCATTTAAGGATGTATACGTTATATTTTGGATACGAGTAATAAACATAGTTCAAACATTTTTCATGTCATGATAATACATTGATACATCATAAATGTACATTTATTTCTTAAAGTGACACTCTTTTCAATATCAAAACAAACACATATATAACAAACATCAATTTTGACTGATAAACCTTTAACTACTTACTAAATAATGCATTTATGGAAAATATTAATTACTGATAAGAAGATTATAACCGTGTTTGTAATTGGTGAAAACGCAAAGATATTTAATATTGGTGAATGCTAAAAGATTTCCTGCGATCTTCTGTCGTGTCATAAGTAGAAATTCCGTGTTTTCTGCACCTTTCTTTCAAGTTAAACTCGGTATTTTTCATAAGAACCATTGTTTTCAACATTGATTCATCTTTTTTGGTAAATTAAAACAATTCTTTTAACTGTGGTAAATCTTATTTGGGAGTAAGGGTGCATCTTTAAAGTTTGAACTGTGGAGAAATCCAGTGTGGCAAAAGCACGTACTGAGTGTTAACCTTAATCGGAACACTTTGGACACTATTTTTGTCTAACGATAGCATCAAAGTACAGCTTGTCTCGATTTCTTTATTTTCTTCAATTTAATTTCGTGGAATCATTAAACGTTATTCCTATACTTTTTCTCTTTGCGGGGTGGAGGAAATGGGACGGGGTGTGCATTACAGAGGGATCAAGCAGACAAATATTAAACCCAACTGTAAGGCAACACGTAGCCACAAAGAAGATGTATTCAATATTCTCAAGCAATGAGATGAGAATGTTTGTTACAGTGTACACATTTTACATTTCTTTATGTTATATTTTCTTACACGTGCATTGTAAAGGCTGTTTCAATAACGTTTATCTAAGTTCATTAGTCGCATTTTAACGCGAAACATTAAATGTCTGTTAGTCCATATCGCCCGTGAGGCAAACTCTTAGATGAATCCGTACGGTGAAGCTTCTGGACAGGCCGTGTTCATTTGAATCGCTCGTCTATCATAAGAACACGTGCTGAGTTCCGTTTTGGCTTCCACTTGTGTTGCTTTTAGTCAAACGTATGATCCCTTAAATAATTAAGGAAATAAATACATGTATATTTGAAGTTTAAAAAATGTGAAAACATTTTTCACTTATTTGACATACTGGTAAAGCCCGTGTCAAACTGTAGCATTTTTACGGCTACAAGCTGTGGCGAGTTTCAAGTCTCCTGAACGGTGTCGCGTTGGCCTCAAAGCCGTGTCGTTGCATGTCAAAGAGAAGTCTCTTTAAGTGGAGAGCATTCGGGAAGCAGCGACGAGAAGATTAAACGGTTTTAAAAAATCGTCTCGTCAATATATCGAAGACATGCGATGGGGATGTCTAACTCGAACAAATGTGGTAGGCGTGCCTTCTCTTGTCCCTCGACACCGTACGAGTTCAGCAGCGACATATGGGACATTCATGTTGACACGATCTCGAGATTCGTTCGAATTGTTTTGAGTTTGCGCGTGCCCCTTTCGACATGTCTTCGAAATTTCTGCGGTGTCCGGCGAGTTAAAAACGTACAGCATCATTTTCCTGGAGAACCACTCAGAATCAATTTTTTCACAAGTTTTAAAACTCAGTGTTAGTCGAAGATAAATTAAGGGAAAGGCTCCGTTAAAACAGAAGCTGGCTTTGGAACAAGATGATGGGTTTGAGTCACCACCTCCAGCACGAACATCAACTTTTAATTACAATCTAGAAATCTGGTGATCCTCGTAGCCTAGGTGTCAGACCAAAGGAAAAATAGGTATATAACAATTTCACAATCAGATAAGATGCATTCTTGGTGGAACGGTTGCAGGATAACCCCTTACTGTACAACAAGAGCCTGTAATATGTTGTAAAATTGGATATTCCTGGTTTTTAGCAACTAGCTAAATATAACTGTCAATGTTGTATTATGATAAATACACTAAAACAGATACTTAAAAGTTTGAAATAGATAATTTCTTGATACATTGTAATTATTAATTAATATAAAACTCATTTACAATAAAGCTCCCTCTACTTATCTGTAATTCAATTATTAACTGTTATAACAGAATCATTTTTATTACTTAGCATTTGTATTACCGTTATATATTTACAGAAGCTCAACTTCGTAAGTGGTATAAGACAATGAGATCCCAGTTTGACTGACATTTCGAGAAGAGATCTGGTAATGGTGCCCATGATTACACTGACCAAGATAGGTTGGTTATATCTTGTTTGCGTTCCTGAAGTGCCACATCACCGTCTCCGTGGCCTTGAGGTTAAGCGTCCGCTTACGGAGCGGGAGGTCGTGGGTTCGATCCCAGGCCGCGTCATACCGAAAGACGTTAAAAGCTGGTACAAGTAGCTTCCTTGCCTGGCGCTTGGCATTTAAAGGGTAATGCTTGGAAAAGTGGTGTACTCAGTACTGGTTCAACCCAGGAAAGTTGTATCCCGTGTATCGGTGCTTTACACCGAGCACGTTAAAGAACCAAGAGGTCTCTTCGCAAAGAGCTAGGGTATCGCACCCGGATTTCTTGTATCTCACTCTGTTTCTTCAAATCTTCCAATGCCTGGATTTGACTGCGAATTGCTGTCACTTCTATCTCATGTCACTTATGGCATTTACACACAATTTAAGTCGTGATGGCGTCACGGCGGGGTCAAGCCATAATGCAGCCAATGGGCGCGGGCAGACCTTGATAAACTAAAAAAAAAAAAAAAAAAAAAGAAGTGCCACATCGACCGGATGGCTAGTAGACAGGCTTGGTCCCTGAAGGGCAAGTTTGGTCGCCCTACCTCCTCCACCACATCAGCACCGCCCTCTGATGAATCTGATCCACCCACCGACCACTAGAGTAGAAAAGGACACACACAGTCGACAGCTGCTGCATCCGTCACCGGTACTCCCAACTGGAAAGAAAAAGAAGACATCCTAAGACATCGAACTTCTTGAGTTTATAAGCAAGCTCACCGAGGGGCTGAGGGCAGTCGATAGATGCGGGAAAAGGTGACTGAGATGATCCAAGCTATGGAAAATTCACATACAGTCTATACTAAGTTCATGGCCTCCATGCATCCATCCAAACACACGGATCTATGGGAGGACTATCTGAGGAAAAGCTATGACACCCTAATGTTCTATGTAACGAAATCAACACGCTTGCGGACGCTCGAGGAACAGCATCAGATGCAGCCACAGATTTATCAGTATGGGAACGCTTACAATTAGATGCAACCTGTTATCCCACAGAAACCACTTCAGTCTAGTCTTCCGCCACAACAGTCTCTCCCATGGCATGGTGGCTACACTCAGTCAGGAGCAAATAATGATATGTGGAACACAGCTTCAGCCACATATGTGAATTTAGGGGTTTCTACTTCAAAATTATCTCAGGGCTTTCAGGTCTCCATCTGATCTTTATAAGGCGTTTCGATGAAGTAGCCGACTTTGAAGTACGTATATGATTATATTTTCATGTGATAATATACATAATGTCTTTTTGTGGTCACTATAAATAAAAGTAACAAATATTTGTAAAAGTATCTAGCAAATACGAGCAGAAAATAAAAACTACTAGAAAAATATCAATCAGAAAGAAATAGCAATACAAAAACAAGCCAAACCAATCAGCAAATTCAAGGTTTGAACTGTAGGGATGCAAACGAATATTCGAATATTCGATCAAACGTTTGGTATTCGAATGTCAAAATCGGTATTCGAATATTCGATGCTTTTGTTAAATTATTAAATGAATACACTTTTTGCCTACAAATGTGTTCTTCGTCTGTCTTGTTTTTACAATGATTGGCCCTTAATGCCAGAGGTGTGAACTTAATGACACTAGACACGCGTCATATCGGATATATCCTCGGGAACTATAAACAGTCCCCGTAATTTTGCATTTACTGGCATTTACTGGCTGTTAGACAAGTGACATTAAACACATTCCAATTGGTTTTGGTACATTTTAATGACCATGCCAATAAAGGGTTTAAGAGATTGGCCTTTATACCAGTGTGTTGTTTTCACTGCTAATCAAGCTTGGCGATATTGCTCAAATCGCCTTGATGATATGAAGGACATGTGCTAGTTTTGTGCTTTAAACAGTTTTCCATGTTTCGATAAAACGCTCTTGCCTTGAAACGTAACTGTATGGTTTAACGTTTAAGTATATATGTCCTGTATTGCTGTACAATACATAAGTCAAAATCGACGTTTGGCCATGGTGTCATATTTTTCGTAAACATTAATACTAGGGATGGAAGCGAATATCCGAGTATCCGGATATCCGGATATCACGCAAGTATTCGGATACCAAAATGGGTATTCGAATATTCGTTAAGAATTAAAATTTCAATGAAATTGCTAAGCAGGGACAAAACAATTGTTATAAAACTTTTCAGATGAAATATTTCAAGTAATCAACAGTGTCTGTCGCGAAGCGGGTATGTGTCACAAATCGTCTGCTAATTGGGTGTTTGCACAAGGCTTGATATTGTGTCCTTGTGCAGCACCGTGTGAAGTTCTATGACCTTGTTTACAATGGCAAGTGTTGTTTTATGATCTCAGATGTTCTTAATTGACACTAATTGGCACTAGTTGATATAAAACGGATTGATCATTAATCCGTAGGAATTGATCGTCCAATCACACGATAAGGGTCGTGCAATCAAAGCTATTAATGATCAATCGTATTTTTGATGAATATGCATGAAGAAATTATTGCTATCTGAACAATAAATACAACAACAAATGTGTTTAACTTTTCACTTTTCAATCAAATTTCCATCATTTTGCATCTTGTAATTGTGTTTTGAATTATTAATCGTTATTCCTGTATCACGACTACGGAAATATGCCTCCAACATTGACTTCAAGTGTTTGGAAGTATTTCACAAAATTAATTTAATACCAGAACGAGGCTGCAAGTCACATGTTGGCGTATATCGTCATTTAACGTGACCGGGAAATACGTAATCCTGGATCTTATTTTGCATTGTTTACAAATATGAACACACAGGAATTGAAATAATTCGACTTTTTTGTTAAATATGTATCCTTTTTGTTGGGATATATCCTGAAAATGGGGAAATTCAGAGGCTAATTTGTGGAACAATAAATGTCCGTCACGTGTGAACGATGCGACAAAGAAGGGTAACAGGGCCCCGACTTAGTAACTAGTTAATAATGTTTACTGCAATTCTAAAAGGTTCATTTTGGTATTCGAATATTCGATCGAAAGAATTGCCGAATATTCGAATATCAATTTTGCCATTCGTTTGCATCCCTTCAAACTTTGAAGACATAACATTAATTGTTTTACAATCTGAGTGCCTTTTAAGTGTCATTACAATTCAAGTGTTTATTTCCAATTCTTTTTGAGTTCTACCTTTTAACCAAATTAAAGATAAGTCAAATAAATGCTGTATGTCACGACAATTTAGTGCATGTTAACATCTTTAACCGGCCCAGCTAATGCAGTCGGTAGCGCTCTAGACTACAATTCATTCACATAGCAAAATATCCAACGAAAGTTCACATCAGTTAACTTATATCGAACGAAAGTTCATTACACTTCATAAAATGTTATACTGCCAAGGAATCTCGCCGACTAGGTTGTTGTAGTACATCTTGAGGTAATCTCTCTGTTTCTGGGTGGCGCTTGTTTCTACATTTCCTCTCTGGTTTGCTCTAAAGTCGTGCATGATGACACCATTTCTCTACTCAACGGGAATGATATTGTCGTTGCAGTCAACTTAGTCCCTGCCAGCGTCTTGGGCAGCTGGTAAACGCATCCTCATTAAGTTGTAGAGACAACAGCATATCCATGCGATGTCTTGCACTGTCTTTGGCTTTCGGCGCTGATGAGGTACTGGAGGCGGTAGTCTAATATCCTGAATTCTCTACAACCTTCATGCACCTTGAGTGTCTGTACTTTAAGATGCATTCTTCAGTAGATAGGTTGCGTTTGGTTTCATGATAATTATACGTCCTCAGAGCAAAGGCATCTTCACATACAAGGAAATGTGTCGTCTCCTTGCCATCATGGGTTAGAGGCTCGGGTCCAGGAAAGTTGATATCCCAACCGTCGATGATCTCTTTAAGCTGACTGGAATTGAATAATTGTTCATCTGAAGCTGACCCATTAGCTCCAATATCTACCCAGGGAAAGTTGTAGTACGCATCGAACAGACCAAGCATCACGACGGAGATAAATCCTTTGTAATTGTAGTACCTACTGTTTTTCGGAGTCTTGATGGTACTATGCATCCCGTCTATTGCCCCAAGGGCATGCTGGAAGTTCCTCCGAGTTCCAGACAGATGTGCAACCTCTCTACATTCTTTCTGAGTAGAAGGACATGGCATCACTTCTTCTCTGTACTCGTCAATGAACTCGTACTGACTGACTTCTTGTATGAGGAATGAGATGCTGTTGTGTACCACTCTGAAGCCGAATAAGAGACCCTTGTTTCTCACTTCAGAAGACATGCATTGGTGAGTGATAGCAAGCATTAGACCTGGTCCCAATATCACGAAAGTAATAGTCAAATCTCAGCTCATTTAACCATATAACATCAAATATCATTGAAAACTAATATATGTTTTTACACATTCTATCATTAAATATGTTGATGAAAACCTTGGCCAAAATGTACGTGAGTACAATTCATTACCTTTTTACAATTACTGATATTTGTTTGCTCTATAATTAGTTCTGTTTGAACTATTGACACAATCTTTCAATAACACATTCTTTGAGAAAATACGTGTTTCATAAAACTTCTTAACTTAAGTCGATTTCTTGAATTTTCATAGTGAAATTAAAAAGAAACGTGTACATGTTATTTACATTAAAGTTTTTTTTTTCAATAGTGTCAGTGAAAATAATAAATAGAATGCATTAAACAAGATACTTAAATTAGGAAAGTGACTTAATTTAGGAATTGACTTATGATGTTTATGAATACGTCCCCAGGTTTCATGGCTCCTTGATACCATGCGCCCCTTTTAGCTGCCTCTCAGAAAGTATCTGATCCATTTCTTGAAACATCTAGGTGAAATCCTTAAAAGGTTTGAACGAATGTCTATCTTCTTCTCAAACCCATTGGATCAAAGGCAGGTTTACTTCGCGTTCATGATATTTACATTAACTCACAATTGATTTTTAAACTGAAATAGACTTACAATTTATAATCATTTCTCGACGATTGAGACTCGTAACAGTTAATAGATATATTTCGGATGGGTGGCAGGTACATGGCAACCAGTTTCTTGGGTTGATTATAAGAAAATGGGATAACATGTGCATTTTCATTACCTGGTCGGAATGTATAATATATCGCAATAAAAACTGTGATTTATAATAATAATAATAACTTTATTTAAAGAAGGTAACACATTAAGACATAGGCATCATATTATGAAAAACATAACACACGTCTTATTTACAATGCGGCCTTCTGAAAGAACATACACAGACACACACACACTAAATAAGATGTGTTGCAAATAATACTCAAAACTCAACCCAGTTAACACAAAACACAACTCTAAACACAAAACCAGTGAAATAAGACTGCTGACAAGATATTAGATCGCAGAATTGTACATGTGATTTCAAAAATTGATGTTTTATGCATTTTCATAACCATTAGTAACGCTTTTAGCCATAAAACTTTTCGGACGGAAATATGACAATTTGCGATCTGATATTATGTCAGCTGTCTTTAATCACAACTTAAGATATTTACTCAAAAATTAGCTCATTCTAAGACGTAGAATTAAAAAGTTGTCAAAACTGTGTTATCTGTGAGCATTAACTCAATAAAAAAGTCATGCATTGCAATCATTCGTAAAGAAATGTTGAAGGTTGTGTTAAATCATTTCTACTGAAATACTGCTTATTTAAGGTGTGTGTGTAAGTGTGCTTTGACGTGCATCATACTTAGAGTGACACTGTTTTTCAAAATCAATACATACAAATGTTAAAAACATACATTTTAAGTGATAAACCTTTAACTACTTACTAAATAATGTATTTATGGAAAATATTTATATCTGACAACAAGATTGAAACCATGTTTTTAATGGCTGAAAACGCAAAAACAAATATTGAATGATTGGTAATGCTAAAATATTTACTGTGATCTTCTATCGTCTCATAAGATTTTCTGCACCTTTCTTTCAAATTAAACTCGGCATCCTTCATAAAACCATTGTTTTGACATTTATTCATCCCTTTTGGTATATTTAAAAAAAAATGTATTACTAATGGTAAATCTTATATGGGAGTAAGAATTCATTTTTAAGTGATATTCAATATTAATATTAACATTAAAGCTGCACTATTACAAATTTACCACTTTTGCCAAAAAAAATTGTCTTGGAAATAGCAAATTTTTGCGTAAATTTCTGCAAACCAATTATGCAAGATTGCTGACAAAAGATTAGATCGCAGATTAACATATTTCCGTTCGTAACGGTTTAAGCAAATTGCATAAAACATTAATTTTTGAACTTAAATATAAAAGATCTGCGATCTAATTTTTTTGTCAGCAGTCTTATATAACTGGTTTCAATGGATTATCACAAAAATTGTCTCGTTCCGAGACAAAAAATAAAAAAAAAATGTCAAAACGTTCAATCTGTGAGAGTGCAGCTTTAAATTGTAATGTTAAAATTCCTTATCTCTATGCGCACGTCCTTTGAGATCTCCTGATTATGTTCTGTATTATTTGTGGATGTATAGAGGGGATGTTGATATACCTTTAGAGCGCAATCTGCTGTGAAGTTGCTAATCGTGATCAAATAAGTTTTACAATCACAACAAATTGACTC
The DNA here is from genome assembly GCF_026914265.1 of Mya arenaria. Taxonomy (NCBI): domain Eukaryota; kingdom Metazoa; phylum Mollusca; class Bivalvia; order Myida; family Myidae; genus Mya; species Mya arenaria. Next base: position 49,043,249 of record NC_069126.1, on the reverse strand, counting down.
GTAAAAATGAACATGTTAAATTTGATAAAAGTAACTACCGGAAGTTTCACGAATAGATATATGTATGTCGACGTAGCTGTTTTCGAGATTGACAAAAGCACACCTAAGCAACACAAAGGTATGTAGCCAGTTTGAATGGCTTATGCCTCAGTCACATTTGCTCTACAGCTAGGATACGGCGGCCGTATGACCCCGAAATCTCGAGATACATGCGGCGGCCCCAGAGGATCTGCGGTAGCCCCAGGGTCACATTAGGGCATATCACTATCTTTTACAGGCCGAAGGGGTCGTTCGGGATTATACCGCGGAGTTATAACTTTCTTTTCATTTCTAGGTAGCCATGCCGTAGAGCGGTGCCACGGCGACCATACGTCGGGCGTACGGTGGCCTTGCGTTTGCCGTACGGCTGCCCTAGGGTCTTATGAATTATAATTGACTTTTGTGGACTCCGAAACATTGTGGCGGCTGCTGGAATTCCACGGGAGACCCTACGGGTGGCCTAGCGGTACACACGACAGGCAACGCAATGCCCACGCACCGCTCCCGTGCGCTCACCGCACGCCATCCGTACGACCCCCGTGGTAGTTCGCACCGTGCGTGTAGAAGGTATAAAGTCAGTGTTGCCAAGAACAATATGATAATGATAGTTCAACTAGATAAAATGAAGTTTACATAATTATGAATACATACCAGTAGTCAACGATTTTACAAATATTTGACTGCTTAGTTATAACACCTGGTTTTCTCATTGTTTAGACAGTGAAATATATTCAACCCAAAAATATAAGATACAAGGGAATAAAAAAATGGAAATGTTTTTTGCTCGAAAATTATCTGAAGGGGACTTATGAGTAAAAACTATATTTTAACAATTACATATAATAACAATAATTTTACATTGACGTTCAGGGCTTATTGAACCAGAAGTGTGTCTTCGGCAGAGCAAGGCATTTGAAAATAGGTTCCGCACAGAAGGGAAATAAAAGTATGTTTCCATATTATTCCTCAGTCGAGTTTGTCATTTAGATGCACTTGTAAATGACGACCGCCTCTTACGTAGAAAGCATCGTTACTTATGCACAGAATACACGTCGTGTAGCAAGTTTGTACAAAAACTGTTACATGTACTTTTGGAATATTGCACATTTTGCTGTCTAAATGTTTCTTTTCCAGTGTGTGTATACCACGTGATAAATAACGTCATAAATGCTACTTCGGAAGGCAACATTTTGCTTAAAATGAAGACTTAAATCAAAGATAACTTTTCTTTTACAACACCATTTTAAATAAAACAAAAGGCAGTCTTAAAATGCCACTTAAAGAGCCCCGCATTTGTTTTATTACTGAACTTTGATAAGATCATTAGTTTCATCAAACACTTCGACAAACCTATTTCCAAAATAATGTTTTGACAGTGCTCCGTCAGACGGCCGTATTGTGAAAAGGTTTGTCGAAGTGTTTGAAGAAACTAAACTCTCAATCAAACTCTGGTAAAAGACAGAAGGCAGGGCTCCTTAAGCGGCGTAGACTGCGCTGTGTTTCATTTTAAATGGTGAAGAAATAGTGAAGAAATCTTTGTTTAAAGATTTTTTTCAAATCAAAGTATTGCCGTCCGACGTAGCATTTATGACGCAAATTACGTGGTATACATACACTGTTTTCTTGAGAGCATAAGACATTCCAAAAGAAGGCAACACACATCAAACGCCATTGCTATAACGTCACCAGGCAATTAACAGAACGATGTGTTTTACCCAAAGTCTTCACTTTTTTTAATAAATCTGACATCATCGAATACCAAAGAATACAATGTTTGGCTGTGGTTTTCTTTATTCTGAGTTTATTTATGGTGCGACTTTATAAACATTCCATATATGACGTGCCCAAATGCATCACGTTGAAATTATTATTACGACACCATTTAAAAAACTGCTGATTCATTCTCGCTAAAAGACATGTTTTTTTTCTAGACGGTCGTCGTGTTCGTTTATATAGAACAAAACATTTTCAAAAACCAAGATATGGCATGACCTTGATATTGTCTCATTTTGGGTGATTATTTATCTCTGTAATGTGTCAATATTCTTATTTCTATACACAGTATAAATAATGTTGATTTCGATTCCATAAAAAACAGATTTCTTGTCTTCTGACCTGTTTATTATATCAAAAGTGCTCTGTGTTTCATATACTCTAGAATCAGTGATTTGGCTTTGGTTTAGATGATATCAATATTTGCTGAATTGTGTTAGATTTGACCAAGCTATATATGGCTATTTCAAGTATTAAGAGACTCGTATAAGGATACTTTACAAAACGATATAGCATTCGTATTTAAATATTTCTTGAAAAGAAAAAGCCTTTCAAATTAAAATATATTCTTTAAAATATTAAACTCATTGATATGTTACACATCTTTCAATGTAATTTGTGCTATCCACAACTATATTTTAGTTTCAAAGTTATTAAAAATATATTCAATGATACAGGAGACATTACGATTTGGTTCTACAGTATATCAAACGCACAATATTCGATATAAATCGAATATTTCATATTATATACATAAACAGAGTTACATGGTTTTATCCAAACGCTTTGTTTTAGTTTTTAACGAAAATTATATAGATCTTGTTTATTTTATCAATACAAAATCCGCGTCTGGTCTGTATATCCCGTTTAATTTCTTCAAACTCTGTGACTGTTTCAACAGTGCAAAACCATAACGAACACTCAACAGTGTGAGGGCACCGAGCGGTCATTGTCACCGTGGAAAGGCTAACACTAGGGACAGAGGCAGGAAGGAGCAAAGTGTTATCACCGAGGTGAGTCTGATGTATAGATATGTCTTCTAAATGGTCCATCATGGAAAGCGTCTGACAGAATAAACTGATGTTAGTAAGATTCTCTACATCAAACCTCACCAATTGCTCACATCCTTGTTTTAATGACTTGATGATACTACGTACAACCTTTTTCGAAACATTATTTAAACATAATGAATCTAAATTCTTCGTATTTGTCATGATATTCGATGTTTCAGATCCATATATTGTCAAATGTTGTAGACTGTTGCATGCAGAAAGGTCATACTGTCCAGCACGATTCCATATTTGAACATGGGTGAGAGAGTCCATTGAGCTGGTGAACACCTCCTGGAGCTCATCCTCGCTGATTGCCTCCTCTTGTCTCTCGATATGTATATTTCGTATCTGAGACTTGTTCATCGATATCAAGGTCTTTAACGTTCAAATATCTCTATTACAATTATAAATATAAAGGCGAAAGAGGGGTAGTTGAATGTTATCTACATTGTTGGCTTTGGCCTCTATAAAACCAGAACAAAGTGTTTATTTTACTTCACAAACTAGATCGATCCCACCGTCCTCACTATCACAGTTTTCCAGTAAACTAAGAGACATCATGCCAGACATATTTTGTGCAACTTCACTGTTTAATCCGCACTTGTAGATTAAAAGCTGCGATACATCTGGCATTATTATTGAACAGTACTCCAAGGGGTTGTAATTTGAAGCTAAGAACTCCTGACCTGCTTCATGAAAATATGGCTTTATTACACTTTGAATCTCTTTGGTGTGGTAAGAAATGTGAACTGCAGCAAAGAACTCCTGTGCAGTTTTGTGGATCTTGGTCTCCCAGCCCCACCGACAACGAAAACTGTATTGGCACATCCCTCATCTTTACAGAAAATTTGTTTGTAAGAGGAAATAGGAGAACTGTTTTGTTGTCGATCGTCTCCACTTCTTCTGTGGTCATTCTCCAAAATATTTGGAGGGACTTACAACTTGTCCAGTCGCTCGTCCTTGTCAGACAGCAGGGGCGATATGGGCGTTGAGGTATATCTATGAATAGTAATTATATAACAATAAGCATGCATTATCTCGCAATATTTTAAGTTGCACTGGAATTGAATGTCGATAAATGTAACAAACTACCGCCGTTGTATCTATTAACATCATTCATGAAAGTAATGAACGGATGTTTTACAGGCAAAATAAAACTTTCATTTAGTAAAAATGTGGGTTTAAAGTATAAATATAATTTTAATCAGTTTGAATGCCGATCCTGTTCGCCTTTATATTGCAGTAAACTGTATTGAGGGGAACACACAATGTTGTATGTTGAAAATTGTTCTAGTTACACCTGACGCATACTTATTTGAATTTCTTATGTTTTCATGCAGCATTTACGTCCCTATAAATCAGGCACCTCTTGAACTGTGGCAGTAGTTACAATATTATTCTTACATCTCCACACTTCCAGTCGATTCAACGGTTGTATTGTATACTAGTATGTGACCACATACCCCGCAATGTTGCGTTATGCTTTCATTGGATACAGAGATGACACCATTTATTGGCAGTGAATTCTTTTTCAAATATATACATAATATTCAACAATTTATTCAGTCTCACAGCGAATAACGATTTTGTTAGTATCACAGTGGTTCAATTAACCATTTAAAACGACAAAATATTCCTGTTAACTTCATAAAACAATTTTCTAGATATTTTATAGATTTTAACTTTTCACGAACAGATATTTAACATTTAGCCATTACCATGATTCACGTTCCAACAAAATAAATGTCGAAGTTAATTTTGTTCTCTCTGTGCTACTAGATTCGAACAATTACCTTCTTTTTGTAATCATAAATGTCCATCCGGTTTAAATATGTAATGTACATAAAAAATATATAATTTTCTTTACTACTAGATTGGAGCTATAAACATAGATATTAAATTAAATATTAAAATAGCAATTTAAATTTATTTGAATTAAACAGCAATTATAATAGATATATAACATATTTCTTGCGTGAATAAAATCGAAATAAAGTGTTATAAAGTGTATTTTGGTTATTTTTCAGCGACAGTACAGTATATGTTTTAGTTCATGAGCGATTTATTGATTGGTTAATCGAGAAATTGACGATATGTAAGGAGAAATGAATAATCAATTAAAGATAGCTACTTGACACCCCAAAACACGCACACGCACGCAGGCACCCCCATATAAGTACCCCCCTCCCTCCCCCCCCCCCCCCCCACACACACACACACGTTTAATGTCGATTGTACGAAACTATTCGATTAACAGCGCCGAAAACATTGCCTTTGTGTAAAAACTCAAAGCCCTCTGAAGTGAATTGGGCGACATTGCTGGGTATGGGACTTGGTCGAAATATTCTGCTCATACACATATTGTCAAAGTTTGGTGATGATCGAACAAAAACTTTTTACGGACTTGTGGAGGTCGTAATCCCGTCCGCTGCATGTGAAGCCTTAAAACGTCAACTTGATGATAACGGGCGTATAAAAAATGGTATGTGGCTGGTATGTTATTGCCAAATATTAAAAAACGGATACAAATATAATTAAGTGTTGCGTTAATAATGGTCGATTAATCGACGATGGGCCGGTAAGTCGTCCGATTAAGAGTTAATATTGTTAATATTTACAATCGTGTATGGGATAAGAAAATACAGCAACTATGGAAGCAATAATTAAGTGGACTTAAAATTTGTCAACTTTATTTGGTCAATGTTGTGTTATTTTACACGTATTTCGGAATACTTATGAAATACCACAACAATATGGACGCATTACTATTAGGACAATATACTGTATTATGCCTTTTAGTAGAAAAAATATTTTACGTGAAAATCCGGGGGTCCTAAAACGTTTTACCGGAAAAGGCATTTTTGGGAAAGTGCCTGCAAGCTCCTAACATATATAGTCTCCGGAAATATTTTACCTATCGCAATACACACATAAAATAACCACTTATGTACACAAAGACGCCATGATTTTCAGTGTTGATAAAGTAAACGGTTCTACGGTTTTTTGTTCTAATGTAATCATCGAATTATGTGTGATATAAAACATTAATCAACGATAATAATAACTCAATTATGTAATTAATAATCTAAAATACAAAGCCATATTTATCAAAATAATCATTGGGTAAAAGTTATAGGTTTTTGTGTCGCCTACAAAGGATGGTAGACAAAGTTTAATCTTGATTACTTTGTTCGTCCGCGACTCACTTTCATTTCCCAACAATAACTTAAGAATGGAATGGCTTGTTAAAGTCTTAAACCTTGGTATGCTCATTGGTCATGGTCAGTAGACGATCGCTATTGATTTCGCGGTTAGTAGAAACAAGGTCAAGGTCATAGTGAAAATTACTAAAACATGGGTGCTCCTGACCGGAGATACACCCAATTCGGCGGGTTCTAGTTTATACCATGCAACAAAATTGATAATTGTATTCTGTTTTGCTAAGAATCATTTATTATATAAGAATGCCTCATGTTAGATAAAATGTAAATTACATCTGTATATAGAGATAAATTGGCAGTAAACGATAACAATCTATAACACGACACAGTGTGTTTGTTTTTTAAACAGAAAATATAGCAACTGTAAATTAAATGGAACTTTCAATTAATGTTCTTATTCCTATAAACGTTAAACAGTATCAGTTTTCGTGCCTATTTCATATTTATGTTTTTGTATGCGTCACATACTAAAGCATCATGGAATTTGGTTTTCATTTAAATGATATCAATATAGGTTGAAATGTGTTAACGCTTTGAACACATGATAAAACCTATTTCAATCTATTTAAGTGCGCGTTTTTTGCTCGTTTTGATATACATTTGTATTTACAGTAAACTGTTTGGGTGCGGTGATACGCTTATCAACCGACTTAAGTCCCGGTAGTTTCTTACTTAAGTTTTCACTGACTGTGCAAAGCATGTCATCTTAATATTTGCTGTGTTACGTTTCTTGTTAACAATATGCCTGAATTTGCCTTTAAGCAAGATAAACATAATAGCTTGGCTTCTAACTATTGACGTGTCTCTAAAAGGTCTAATCTTTTCGTTTTTCATGTATACATGTGATTTATCATGGACTGGATTTTCGATTCCCAATATCTTGTTTTTGTTACACATAATACAAACATATTTCAGATTCCAATGCGCCGCCTTATCGTCCGACATCATCATTTCGTTAAGACGAAACAAAAATCCTTTTTTTTCTTTTAATAGTATCGTTGTTGAAATTTAACCTTTAGTTTGTTTCGCACATATATTTGTAGTATAACTACATGAACAACTAGGGCAACATTTCTGAAAATATATTTCGTAGTAGGGGTTAATATGCAAAACCCGAATTGAAGCCGGATGTTTGCGACACGCTTTCTTTCTAATTTGACCTTGTTTTTCATCGAGTTGAGCCATATTCACACTGGTCCTTAAAACCATGCTGAAAATATTGTGACCGAGTTTCAAAAAGATAGGATAAGCATTTGAGAACGCAATTGTTTTTCTTGATTTGATCTAGTGACCTAGTTTTAGACCCGAGATGACCCTTACTCGCTCTTGTCCTAAAATCATTCTGAGAAATAGTCTGACTGTGATTCGTAAAGATTGTTGAAGTACTGTTGAACCTATGGAAGGAATAAGAACTCAACTCAAAGCAAAATCTGTATTTCCCCCATGGCTGGAGATATTCATCATATATACAAACATTGATAGACATAGAACACATATGCAATACTAATACAGTTCAAAATCAAATCATATTGGTGTCAATATATTTATAAAAAATATTGTAGGATATAGCTTCATATCGAAGTATAGATAAAAAGGTTATGCAAATAACATGCTCAAATAAAATAAGTCTGTTTGACCTCCATGATGGTGTAGTCATATGCAGCTTTGATGCAGAAATCTTGTTGAAACGAAATACTAGTAGCGAGTTAAAGCATACGTAATAATAGTTATGTAAGAAAGACATATGAACATGAATTAATTGATAAGTTAAATCCAAAAATTGCTTAACAGTTCTATATGTATATGTCAGTATGTTGAATGTTACTAATATTTTGAAAAGTATTTGTTTCAGCAGCGTGTAATAAATTTAAAAAAAAAATTAAAAAAAAATCGACGTGATGATCTGTTTCCAGTAGTGGCTCGATTGGATTTGTAAAGTTTGCTATTTCGATTAGTGTAGTTTTACATTCACATAGAACATGTGTGAGTTCTTCCAGGTATATCCCATCACATTTAATGCAAGTTCTGGTCGCAAGCACAGCTGACCTACCCCATTAATTTGCTATAATTCTAAGAGTCTCCCTGAATACACATTTTCTGATAAACAGAGTATATTATAGAAGGCGAGACTACAGGATGAAGAATTCGAAACACTATGAAGTCACAGTCATTTACGGTGCGATTTTCCCAGCAAGTTCTAACAATTTGACTGAGTTTTTAACAATCCTTTTTCCATGTCGTTTTGAGTTAAGTAATTAAAAGGATGCTTAAGGTACCCATTAAGTATAAATTGCAAATTGTACTTTGAGAGTATTCTGCATATGTCTGGGATAAAACCAAGTTTAACAGAGGTCTTTTCTTCTAAATACATACAATATTTTCTGATGAAAATCTCTTTCGTTATACAATGTTAAGACAAATTAAAAAAAAATATACAAAAACACATCAGTTTGCGTTTATCGATCTGGCTACATAGGCGGTTAGGTCCGAGCATAGATTCCGACATACCAGATCTGATTTGCAAGAAAAAGCCTTGCACTTTCTTTGCCACAAGTGTTGAAATAGATCGACTGTGTTTGTGCCATTTACGTTATGTTGTTCCATAATTCAGAGCAGAGCCGTAAAGTGTTATCGTGACTATTATCTTCTGATATAAGCTGCATGAAACGAGAGGACATACTCCATAAGGGTAAACACCTTGCCCCGAACGTGTTTTAAGTTTGAAACCTGCAGTAGATGAGTGACCTTCTGTATTTCTTCCGGTGTGAAGGGAAGTGCAAAAATGGAAAGAGCCTCGATTTCCGCTATTTACGTTAAGAAAGTTATTTAGGTCGGCCTCGGTGATTGAGGGTATCTTGACTGTTTGAACGGCTAAAAACGTTGGAATAGTGGTGCATAAATCCTTTTGTAACCTTTTCGTTAATTTATGACAATTTGTTATAGATAATCTCTGAGCAGACGTTTGACTTTTGGGGATTTTATGACCGAACGAGTTTCCAGAACAGTTTGTAGTCCAGCTCTGCCGTTTTGTTAAGCTCGTCTTAAGTATGAATTTTCGTGAGCTTCAATAGCTTCAAGATGCATTTTTTCTAAACGCAGTTTTCGCTTGCTTGTAGTGTGTATATAATGGCGGATCTTGTCTTAATATTTGACATAGTTTGGATCCAAGATGACCAATGTTCTAACCGCGTTTCATGAAGAGTTCATAAACACTTTATGCGCATTGTTTCTGTATTTGACATACTGACTTAGTTTATGACCCGATATGACCCATATTCACACTGGTCAATAAATATTCCGACTGAGTTTCTTGAAGATAGGATGTGCACTGTTAATTTCAAGACATGAATAAGGAACCTAAACACAAAAATGTTTTCCTATTATTTGACCTTTTTCTGACCAGATATGATCCATATTAACACTTGCAAAAACAGAAACATTAACAAAAATTGCTAACGACACCCGAACGCCCACCATCCTGGGTTTTGTCAATCTCTAAATATAAACTCAGACTAAGACATCAACATCAACAAACAATTTGGTAAATAGTACAAAATTTGAGGTGATCAACATGTAGGAATATATATTTGACAAATTCAATGAAAAAACGCAAGCAAATGCCTTTATTTGTTAAATTAGTTTGAAGAGTTATTTAATCATTATATAAATGGTATATAATATTAATCGGTTTCATACTCATTCCACAAATAAAGTAAGTCTTATAAATACAATAAGAAACTTGACTTAAAACAATGTTTACAATATTATATTATTTTTGAGTAATTTTACACCCCAGAATAATGTGCTTAATATTCATAATATGTTTGTATTCCAAATATTTTAAAGACTGCCTGAATATCACTCCAAAACGTTGAAAATGCCTTATGTAATAACTTTTATTTAAAACTGTTTGACTTTATTGTCCACGATGGATTTATGGGCTGTGCAAATACCAAGAGTTCCGGCAAATATACTCTTGTAATCGTCTTTCACAATAACCATGGATATTTGGCTTTTCATAGAATTGTTCAATATATATCTGATATATCTGCTTATTCGTCATGTTTTCGAGAGATTTGTTTTGTAACCTAATTTAAAGTTTTGTTACCTATATTGAAACGAAAAATCAATTTATAGCATGGTTTCTTTGACCTGTTTAAACTGATGTTATCATAAAATTATAATAATTGAATATTTTGGGAAAGTTTCATATCAGTCTGACGTCAGGAATTTGGAAACGCTGGTAAATTATGTTACATTTTTATTGAAAATAAAGAATTATTGCAAAGAAAAGGCCAGTTATAAAAAGATAAGTTTACAAATTAAAGTGAAACATTTTTGCGCTTATAAATAAACCCATATTTCATTTAAAGATCCTTAAGAAATATTAAATAATACAGGAGGATTGTAAGGAAAAACCTTCAGTTTTACGGTATGTGAATCACAGAATACAGTGAAGATCAGGTTCAATATGTCATACTTTATGACTTAATCATATTTAAACAGCGTCGCATTCTAATGGCCAAAAGTGTTGTCCGGTCTACAAAAACTACAATATCCAAAGGTCTTGTTCGGTCTACAAAAACTACAATATCTGTTTGGTTTTATATCGCACACTCATAAATTTGGTATCGATGGAAAGGGGACATTAATATGCATTCAATGAAAGAAGAATTTTGGAATTTGAGCAAGTACTGCCGGTACAGTAATGTATTGAAAATTGGCAATGAGGATTTGCAAGGCACAAATGAAACATATACCGGACACGACTTTTGGCCATTAGTATATTTTCCGGAGGCTTCCTTTTATGTTATGCTTTCCAGTGGTTTATAGACTTTTATCAGTAAGATAAAATTACAATCTCACTGTGACCGACTTACTGTTTTAAATGAGCGCGCTCAAAGCTTTGACAAAATTTTAATGACGTCATTGTTTGATGTCATCAAGAATTAAGCGCGCTTTTGTCATTTAAAACAATCAGCATAATTTTGAAGCATTGACTAACAGATAATATTTACACTAGTGGTGGTGGCACTCGATGAAATAAAAGAGTTATCCCACTAAAACAGACATTTATGTTTATAAAATAAAGTCAATGGGCCACACATTTCAAAATCACCAATAGTAAATTCTTTCATCGTTTCAGTATGCCGTTTAATGTCTTCAAAATCTGTAATCGGTTCCACAGTGCACCTACCAAGCCAACACTTCACCGTGTGAGAGCAGTTCTCCACCCTCTCCACAAGCTCCCTCAAGGACCGCGCGGACATAGTAACCCTGATCAGGACAACACTGGTGACAGAGGGTGGAAAGAGTAGTGAGTGATTACCGAGGATTGCCTCATCGATCCTCAAATATTTTAAATGATTCAGCTTGGGAAGTTTCTGACAAAAAAAGCTAATGTTTGTAAGATTACATATGATGAAAATCTCCAATTTCTCCCATTCTTGTTCCAACGATTGTAAAACACTACTTTCAACCTTTTCAGAAACATGATTTAACTCCAATGAAACTAATACCTTCGTATTGAACACGATATTCGATGTTTCAGGACCATGAATTTCCAAACATTGTAGATGTCTGCACGCAGAAAGGTCATACTGTCCAGCATGGTTCCATATTTCAACAATGGCAAGATTGTCCGTTGAGCTGTTGAACACGTCTTGGATATCCTCCTCGCTTATTTCAACCTGATGTCCTTCAATACGAATATGACGTATCTGAGACCTGTTCATCGATATCAAGGCCATAACCGTTGAAATATTGGAAGTCCCATGATCAATGTAAGGGTAAAATAGCGACAGTTGAATATTTTCTACATTGTTGGCTTTGGCCTCAGTATAACCAGAAACAATTGTGCGTTGTACTTCGAGATTCACATCGAGCGCACCGTTATCAAAATTCCAGTTACGATGTTCCAGTATACCATTTGACATCATGGCGGACATATCATGTGCAACTTCATTGTTTAGACCGCACATGTAGATAAAATGCTGCGAGACATCAGGCATTTTCATTGACCAGTATTTCAGAGGGCTGTAATCTTCAGCTAAGTACTCCTGTACTGCTTCATGATAATATTGCTTTATTACACTTTGAATCTCTTTTGGATGGTGAGCAACGTAAACTGCAGCAAGGAATTCCTGCACAGTCTTGTGGATGAATGAGAAACTCGATGATTTTTTTATCAAAGATTGAGACTTTGTTTCTCGCAAGATACCCGATTTCAGAACGAACAGGAGCTCTTCTTGTGTCAAGCAGTCAATTTTTTGAAACACCAGGGATGTTTTTCGGTTACTCAAAAACAGCTTCTCAAAGGCAAGTTGTGCCAGCTTCAGGACAATAATGTAGTATTTTTGTACATGTTCTTTTTGCATGAAACATTGGAGAAAAGACTTGCTTTCGGGCGAAACACGAAGCATAGGCAACTCTTTTCTTGCAAACATCATTTCCATCATATATGCGTATATGTCACACAAAGAAAGTGATTCCTGTATTCCCTCAAACAACAGACAAACTAGCAACATTGCTTTGATAGGTACCGAGAGTAGATGCGCGAATTTCCTTCTGACAACAACTTGGACGAAATCAAGATATGTTCTCTTTTCTGCTACTCTTTCATTAAGGCAAGCCAGCGTTTTCTGAACCAACAGCCCGGTATTAGCTATTCCCTGTATTTCGAAGTATTTGCCTATTTTGGTGTCCTTTACACGATTTCGGGACAATCGCCAGGGTCTCGATGTTATTATTACAGTTACATCTAACATGGGCGATAAATGAGGGATAGCTTTGTCTTCTACCGAACATGAACACTTTGTTTCAAAAGGATGCGACCATTCATCTAGCCCATCCGCTATGATCACGCACTTTCGGTTTGACAAAACACGCCGCATAGTGGAGTAGCCTGTGGCCCTCTCTTCTGGCTCGTAAATTGTGTTGATCAGCTGATCTCGAATCATGTCTGACAGTCGGCAAGTTTCACAGCTTTCTCTCAGATTAAGGTGAAACATAAACTCGATGCTTTTTAGAGTGTCTTCATCTTGAAGAAGATCATACATGGGCTTTGCCAATAATTTACGAAATTCCTCCTCATTAGACTCTACATAAAATTTATCATCATAAGACAATGAAATCAAAAATTTGTCATATTCTCCTTGAACATTTTTTAGTAAGGGATCGTTCAATAGTCGCCTTTCAGAAGAATTCTTCTTTTCTTCACCCTGATCTAAACTCTTTCCTCCATTGTCTCTAATCGAGACAGAGACATGTGTAGCCCATTTTAGGGTGGACATAGCCGAAAATGACGATTTTCCCATCCCGGCCTCACCGATGACGAAAACTGTACCTGTCAATCCCTCATCGTTACAGAAAATCTGTTTGTAAGAGGAAATAGGAGAACCACTTTGTTGTTGATCGTCTCCAACCCTTCTGTGGTCTTTCTTCACGATCTTCGGAGGGACGTAAAACCTGTCAAGTCTTTCGTCCTTGTCCGACAGCAGGGGCGATATGGGCGCGCTGTTGAGCTGCTTTTGATAGTACTTGACCAGCCGTTGACGTAGATCTGTGGATATATATTACAAATATCATGCATGTATACTCTCGTTACATATTACCATTGCACTGGAAGTAAATGTCGATAAATGTTACATATTATTACAATTGTATCTAGTATCCTCATTAGCTGTAACGAACGGAAATATACCAGGCAAAAAATCTTTTCGTCACAATGCGGGTTTAAAGTAAAATAGTTTTTAATCGGTTTTAGCGTCGCCTGCCGACTGTGTTCTCTTTCACATTGCAGTGAATCGTATTGTAGGAAATTACAAAAGTTGTATGCTGGGTATTTCTAGTTACAACTAAAAAATCTGTTTTCTTCATACAACATTTACATTACTATAAATCAGGCAAATCTTGAATTGTGACAGTAGTACAACAGTAGACAATACGCTTACATCTGCACATTTCCAGATAATCAGAAATTTCCGATGCACTCAGTTGTAACGAACACCACTTGTATACTAGTACGTAACCACAACCACACTGTTGCCTTATACTTATTTTACACAGAAACCAGAGTCCATGGTTAATTCTTTTCATTTATTGATTTTATTCTAAAAAGAACAAAATTCGGTATTATATCTTCCTTTATTATTCAGATTAACCGTGAAGAACGATTTTATTAGAAATACATTCGTTCAATTTAAAACCATTTTAAGAGGAAAACTAAATTCACCAAAACATTCCTAATATTTCCATATATTCGTTATATTCTAATTGTCATGAATAAGATGATCTAATCTGATATACGTACCAATAAAATGAATAACAATCCGTTTAATATAAATAGTTTACATATGTAACCCATTTTTGATTTTTAGTGATACTAGTTTCCGACAATTACCTTCTGATTGTTCTGCCTCTGACGGAGAAGAAACTTCTTTTTTTAACTGCAAGGACTCCTCCAACTCTGGTTTCTCGACTAGAACAACAGCTCTGCTCTTTGCCACTGCGTTTTCAATCTCAAGTTTCACTCTCATCTTGGCAGTTGTCATTGCGTCTTCTAATTGACGCTTCCCGGTTTCGAGGGCTGTCTGGCACTCGGACACTTTTTGCTCCAGTCGACGAGTTCCGGTTTCGATAACCGCTTTGCCCTTAGACAACGTTTCATCTATTTCACATTTGCCAGTTTCAATGTCAGTTTTACCCTGCGACACCACGCCTTCTATCTCTTGCTTCTCTGTTTCCGCAATCTCCGCTAACTCACGTTTGCAAGTTTCAATGTAAATTTTACCCTGTGACACCATGTCTTCTATCTCTTGCTTTTCTGTTTCCGCAATCTCCCCTAACCCACGTTTGCAAGTTTCAATGTCAATTTTACCCTGTGACACCATGTCTTCTATCTCTTGCTTCTCTGTTTCCGCAATCTCCGCTAACTCACGTTTGCAAGTTTCAATGTCATTTTTACCCTGCCTCACCGGGTCTTCTAGCGCTTTCTTCCCTGTTTCCACAGACTCGGTGAACTCACGTATACCAGTTTCAATGGCAGTTTTACCCTGCGACGCCACGCATTCTAGCGCTTTCTTCCCTGTTTCCACAGACTCGGCTAACTCACGTTTACCAGTTTCAATGACAGTTTTACCATTTGACACCACGGCTTCTAGAGCTTTCTTCCCTGCTGCCACAGACTCCACTAACTCACGCTTGCCAACTTCTATTATCGCATTCGCAACGTCTTCGTCCGAAATTGAAAGGGAGCCTTTTTCAAGCTGCAACCATTCAAATTATTTGTCTATCAAATGTTATAATTGTAAACGAACGATGTTCATTGACTGACAGTTGGTACATGTATGGATTTGAGAATTATAGTAAAACAAATCTCTAATGTAAAACCATTTCCTTAACTATTTATTACGTAAAATAAATACCTTTAACAATTTGTGATATAGAACGACGGGTGCTCAGCAAATAAGTGGAAAAGTGATATTATTTCTTCAAACAAATGTACTGAAACCTTTACATCATGTTGATCAGTATATTTTTTATGTTATGAGCAACAAAACTATTTAGTCATATGTATGTTCAGAAGTAGAAGACGTTTTCTATGGAAACGTCACTTAACGTAATCAGGCCTAAATTGTCAATCTGCCTTGTGTCTTATTGCCTTAGCATCTTAAAGATCTATCTGACATACAATATCCTCATGTTCATCGTCAATAATATCGCACAAAAAGTTCCATAATAAAGTCCACTTTAACACAATTTTTTCAAACCGTGATGCGACAGTCCTTGCCAAAAAATCCTTGATTTGCATTGACGTAATAATCGTCCATGGTCGACTGCGTGGTTTGTCACTTACATGATCTCTGCTCAACGCTCATTTTCAGACTGTGCTCGAAACAAAATGGCTGCCAAACAGTTATATGAGGTCGAAAATAGACTTGACGTCATGAACATCCTCTCAAGGATTTGCACTTTAAAACTGCTGGCGAGCTTGATGAGCTAAGCGTGATACATATATCAATGGCACGCTATGTTACATCCAATCAGACATAATACCAGTTGTCAGTTGGCAATTTAGGCCGGGTTACTTTGAGAAGCGTTGTCATATAGATTGCATTCCAATTACTTACATACCTAAGACAATAAGTTTTGTTACATAAGTGCGCTTTCTGATTAACATATCGTAACATGGTCAGTGTCTTTTGTTTATGTTTGAAGAAATGAGAGCACTTTTCCGCGTATTTTAACATTCGTCGTTTATTCATGCATATGCTAAAATATTTGTTTTAATACATATGTAATCATGTATATGACTGATTTGTTTTCATATAACAAAGACAGACACAGGAACGTGACATATGACCCCGAAAGGCCTCGTCGGCCAGTTAGCCATTAGTATTTTGGCCAACATATGGACAGGTAGCCTTTAGTATCTATCATATTTTCATGACGACCTTCCCGTGAAATTTGGAAATATAAATTCTGGTATCTATAATCAATTAGGTGTCATCCGCTGTAGTGTTTAAACTCCTTACAAAGTATGAAGTTCATAAGCCTAAGTGTTCATCGGTTATAGACCTCACATTTTAACCCACTGACTTCCTACTCAATAGGGGGCATGTGCTGGTTATGACCAACATTCCTACCAAGTTTGAGGTCCGTGAGGCCAAACGTTCTTAAGTTTTTGATCGTTGTTTTTTCATCTCAGGTTAACCACCATCTTGACCTTTGACCAACTAACCTCAAAATCATTCATCTGCTGGTTATGACTTACCTGCCTACCAAGTTTGAAGTTTCTAGGCCCGAGCATTTTTTGAGTCAATGTCACAATGACCGTGACCCACTGACCTCAAAATCAAAAGGGTTCATCTACTAGTCATCAACAACCTGTCTATCAATTTTGAGGTCCATGGGGACGGAGAGTAGAACTGACATACATACGGTCCGATTATTATATGCTGCTCATCGGGAAACCATTTTTCTAACTGTTTTAAAGACCAAATTAAGCTCTTTCTGACAAAGAGCATCAAATACATTTACCTGTTTCAGTTGAAGGACAGCTTGCTGGGCATCGTTGTCACTAACCAGAAATGTAGAGTCTGTCAGAAGTAAGTTCAGAGTGGCGAAGTAGTCAGCTAGATCTGTGTCTGTCACCTTGAGATCTGGGGAATGGCGAATATTGCGGCCTATTTCACGAGCCTAAAATCAAGCTGCTTTTAAATACTCTAAAGTAAGATGATTCCATTATAGAATACATGTATTGCCACATTTTCAAGATTTTATTATAAATGTTGAAATAAATAGTAATTACATTTCTTTAAAATTGGTTCTGCTTACATTTTTGACGATTCGGTTTCAAGGCGCACAATATACAGTGTGTGTATACCACAATGATACAAAGGGCAGTTTATGGCGCTTAAAGAGCCCTTCATTCGTTTCAATACCGGAGTTTGATTAGGCAATTAGTTGACTCAAACACTTCAACAAACCTGTTTCCTAACTATAAATGTTTTGACAGTGCTCCATCGGGCGGCGGTTTTGTAAAAGGTTTGTGGAAGTGTTTTCAGAAACTAAACTCAATCAAACTCTGGTAAAAGACCGATGGCTGGGCTCTGTAAGTGGCGTAGACTGTGCTAGATTTCATTAAAAATGGTAAAGAATTTGTAAAGTTATATTGCTTTAAGTCTTCATTCAGAGAAAAATATTGCCTCCCGACGTAGCATTTATGACATAATTTATCACGTGGTATACACACACGCTGATATAGGTTGATAATAATAATTATGATAATACTTTTAAATGCATTATCACGTTTTACCCATTCGAATTTAATGATAAAAAATCATATAATTTGTGAACAGATAAAAAATATAGCGAGAATTTCGCGCTTTTTTAACTTGGGAATTCTTGGCATCACTATTTTAATTCATCAACCAATATTGTGCCTCTTTAAATATATATTATTAAAATACTCGCCAGGGAGCGCTGCTACAATTGCATGCCATATTAACATGACAGTCGTTAAACATACTTGTATTAATGAATTACCTTAGTTAATACGGTTGACTTGCTGGAGATATTGAATGACAAACTCCTTTGGAACTCGCTGCAGTTAATCATAACGCTAATGATGCCATTGAAGTCTGTCTCCTTGAATGAAGTGACCTCTTTGTAGCCGTCGGGTGGCATAAAACATTTAGTTACTTGCCAATGGTTCGTACTCCATTGGTCGGCTTTGGTATTTTTCCAGGACGGTCCACCATATCTGTGAACAGCGCATATTTTATCCCGAAAATCATCGCATACCTGTGTAGGGCAACATCGGGGCATCTTCAATGGAGAATCGTGATACTTGCAGTTTCGGGGATGTGAGCACAGTCCATTTGTAGGACATCGCAACAGATTCTCTGTCAGACAAAGCTTGCATGTTGTTCCAGCAGTTAATTTCCTGGACTGGAGGACTGAAGAGTGAATCTTTTGCTGGAGGCGACATGAATCCCCTTCGACAAGGCCTCGTAGACCGGCCTTGGTGATCCTGAGGGTGAGGGCACCTTTGAGCCAGTTCTGGTTCTCTTTCTCCTTTAAAATGTCTTTGTATGAAGCCATTTGCGGCTAGGCTGCGCGTTGAAATGCTAGTGACGTTAACCTGACGTCATACTGTCCGACATTGGAGACTCACGGTATTTAACTGAAAAATCATACGAAAAAGTCAAAAATACGAGTACTGTGTTTTTTTCTGTTGTTGAAACAAACTATTGAGATATGTTTAAAAAGATTAATATATTAAATTATTTCAACAAAAAAACTGAGTTTAGTTCTGTTAGCAAACTATCGCATCTTTTAAAAGCAGCCAAACTGCAAAATAACAACTTAGATTTTTCTTATAAAAAGTTTAACGTAATACGGGGAATGCCAAGTTTTTTTAGAATGAAAATGCTACATTAACTGTGTGTACTTAAGAAACAAATATATCTGAAAATGGATCTTTTGATATACATTAAAGCCAAAAGCTGAAATAAACTATTTTTCGGTATTGTTGTTTTTGTGGAATTTAGCCGATTTTGTCTTAGATAAAATAGTGTTACCAGTTATCTATAAATAGATTTATACAACTGGCTATCTACTTATAATTGGCGAATTTCACTTAGTAAGTGGTAACACGAATAATAACCAGTTAATATGTTAAGTGGAATTCGCGAATCATAATTAGATAACCAGTTAACTGCGAGAAGCCAAAAATGCTTGTTTTTTGCTTTCAATTGCTGAGGCAAATAGGCTATTCGAAAACAGTATGTTATGTCCTGGTACAGTTTACCACAACACTGCCTCTTTCAGATAAGCGAAATCTGGTACGTTGGAATGTTAAGTGTTGTTTAAATCATATCCACTTTCAGCGCAAATTATACTCGACAGCGCCACAACTACTCCACAGCGCCACAACTACTCCGCAGCGCTTTTGTTTTGATAACATTCTCAGTGTAAATTATCTCAAATACGTTTCTAAAAATGTTTGCTCATATAACTTTCAGTCTCTTTAACCTTTGGTTTAACTAAATGTGTACTATAATGTATTGCATTGTACTAAATTCGTGATTGAATTAAAACAGTATTTTGTTGTCTAAAGATTATTTTAATTTCGAGATGGTATTTATTTCGTAACTTAAACCAACCTTCTTAAACCCCCGTCAAGAACGACAAACAGCTATTCTTGTCATGATTATTACGACTAAATTAGTAGTAAAATAATATAAGGCTCAAACCTCAAGTGACATTGACATTAAAATGAATAGAAAAAAACAGATTTTAGCTCACCTGAGCACTTCGTGGTAAAAGGTGAGCATTTCGGTGCGATCGACCTTTATCAGTTGTTCGTCTGTCGTCCGTCGTCCACGATTAGTTAGTTACCTACTTAGCTACCATTTTTAAACCAATTTTTTCGAACGTTAACACAATCTTTACGGTCACCAGATCTCGATTATCTGTTCGATTATGTGACAAACCGGTCCAGTAGATCCAGCTTTATTGGCCTTGATTTATAAACAAAATCCATATTTAACATCGTTACCGCTATTCCCTCAATTTATATACCAGTCATTATCATATATGAATGAATATATGGGACCATTTAAGGGATGAATTGCGGGCTTGAAGTTATTATCGGGGTATGAACGCAATTGGGCAGGTCAAAGTGTGTGGAGTCCGAAGAACACATATTAATTGTCCTTGAATTTATCGACAAGATTGCTATCTAATATTGTTTACACTCTAGCACCATTTCGTCACCAATGCTAAAAACATCTTTAACATCATAAAAATAAAAGGCCATAATTTCTCGGCCAAGTTCGATCATGGGTCAAATCTGAGCAGTAGGTCAAGAGTAAATGCCCTAAGTTTATAGAACAATTTCATATTGACATTGTTACCACCCTAGCACCTATAGTGCTATCCCAATCATATTCAAAAGTAAATGTATGTCCCTAAGATCTCAGTCGAGTTGGATGATGGGCCAAATCCTATTAGTTGGTCACTTAATGTTTGCACTTTATATTTGCAATTCAGATAAAACTATGACTTAAGCGTTAGTTAAAGCTCACATGAATCAGCTCTCTACCGCTATGAAACGACCACAGAAATAACTAGCTGCATAGAAGTGAAAATCGCTGTTATCGTTCACCTCTTTGTTGCACTTAAACTTCATGAAAACGGAAGTAGAGTTAGGTTTCATCTATCGATACGCATTTGATGACTCATATCTATAATGATGCAATATTAAAATT
The DNA here is from genome assembly GCF_026914265.1 of Mya arenaria. Classification (NCBI taxonomy): domain Eukaryota; kingdom Metazoa; phylum Mollusca; class Bivalvia; order Myida; family Myidae; genus Mya; species Mya arenaria. The sequence goes on along the minus strand of NC_069126.1, from coordinate 49,022,387 downwards.
TGAATAATAAAAACATAAATACCTTGATAAGAACTATTACTAAAGTAAACGAATCCATTTACCTAAAAGATAGCTAAACTTCAGCGAACACGTTTTATACTAGAATCAACTGTCTGACCTGATCGCCATTATGTTGGTTTACCAAACATCGTGCCAGAAATCTGCCACGCTCTATTTTTTACTATTTACATGCAACGGAATCAGGCAAGAGATGCTCAAGTTAGAAGAACTATTTTCATTTACTATGACGTATCTTAAGAACCCAGTTTACCTTTAAAATGAAAAAAATAGATTTAATTTTATTCCGAGTAACAATTTCAACAACTTCGAACGCCATCTTTCCACTTGTCAAAATTTGTTATTCGGAATACATCGGACTGGTCCTTGACCTTGCGCCAAAACAAATACTTCTTTTTCTACTTTGTATGTGTTTGTTGCATATTTTTATGCTATACTTATAAATCGATAAAACACACTAAAATCGCTCACGGACGCATTTCCGACGTTCAAACCCAAGGCTCTCTTTTTCGACATGCTTGTCTTTTGTGTAAGCAAGCATGTACACAATCACGTGACATTGATGCTGTTTCTAAATTAAGAATCGCATGACTTGTCAGATTGTAAGATGGCCTAGATAGTATACAAAAATTGCATGTTTCCCCAATTACAACGGAGTGTATGAGTATGAAATTTATTGTGAACATACGAGGTATTGCATTTCGTTGAAAGAACATTTGTTAACAGGTTTGTAAATAAATTTGGAAGTATTACAATTTCCATGTGCGAATTTATTGTTATAAAAAGCGACAATTATAGTTATGGGAGCATTACTTACATACACGATTACTTCATTTCAGCCATAGATAGTCAGATTTTGTTTCTACGCAGTAATAACCACTGAAATTGGATTCTATACAGTTATAGCTTTAATCACGGCCACTAAACGCCAGCTCCAACACTTAACGGTGATGTAGACAATATGAGCTATCCACGATTCCGTGGTGCAGCTGTGCCTTTTGTTTGGACCAGAAAATGATTTATATTTTATTTTATCATTTTTAAAGGATATGTTTCGAATGTCCAAGAATGTGGTACCGTGTAACACTTTTACTGCAGGTTGGCAACGATTTCGTTTCTATGCGAACTGTGCTGTCTGGAGCTTTTCTCCCGAATCGGACTTGTTCTCATTTTGACGCGTGTAGAAGTAAACACATTATTTCAATTTCGGACAGCATTTTTGGACGCCGTCACCTAACCCAGTTATTTGCAATTTACGTCAGGATAATCTTCCAGGGGAAGTAAGATATTAAAGGTTAATTGCAACCTACCAGAAGCGTGAAATGAAAAGATCACAACATGGTGGACAGTATGTTTTAGATCTTACAACTGTACGTCTTCTTATATGCATATATAAAAGATTTATTGATTATTTTACAAATAGCAAGAAGAAGTTGTATACTGCATTTGTGGACTTCACTAATGCATTTTACTATGTTATCCAGGATAATATATGTCACACACTCAATAAACTTGATGTTAAAGGTAGAATGCTAGATTTCATTCGCTCAATGTATTTAAAAGTTAATTAAGTTTAGAGTCAAATAATTGTAAGTGATAGTTTTACATGCTTTCTTTGTGTTCGTCAAGGTGACTCATTGTCTCTATTTTATTTTCAATGTCTTTAAATGATAAAGAAAAATATTTTATGACATATAATATGGCGTGACAAACGTTGCAATATTGTATAAAAAATATTCGTTCAAAAAAACACAAAATAATTGTTGTTAAAAAAATAATGATTCAATCCTTGAATCATTAGTTTTTAATAACAATTATTTTTTTACAACAATTATTTTTTGACCACAATTATTTTTCAACAACAATTATTTTTTTACAACAATTATTTTTAAGAACAATTATTTTTCACGCTGCAAAAAAATAATGATTCAACTGAATGCAGAAACCAATAAATGTTGAAAAGTTTTCTTGGAATCTTACCTTCACAAAGCTTGGTTTTGAAGTGTACAATTTTGGTACTGAAATAAGACAAGTTTAGTTTAATTACACACTTTGTTACGAATGTGTGCCAGTTAGAGGGTACACAAAACTTACCGGTATAGAACTTTAATTCACTGCACCTATAGGCCTTCGGATCTGGTTATGTACTGTTTGCAAACGGAATATCCAATCATAAAACAGTTTACCATTTCTACAGAATGTCACAGAATCGTGTTCGGATAGGTTAATAAGTGCTAAAAGCAAATGCTGTAACAAATTTATGATACAGAGTTTTTATTCCAAAATTCAGTTATGTTTTGTCACAATCCCCGTGTACAGGAAGCACATGTATAATCTATAAAACTTTTGATGCTACATGTATATATTAAAATTATTTTTAAATAGGGAAACAATAAATGCATTGCATATTGACACATTGAAAAGGCGAAAAAGACAAAAATTGGATGTGTTCACTTAAATCATAAATGAAATGAAAACAGAGAAAGATGGGCATATTATAATACTTTAAAACTCTGAAGCGTAAAAAGAATGGATTGACACTCTGTTGAAATTAGACACATGATTTAACTGCCTTACCATTATTACGAGGCATTAATTTAAATGTATGAAACAGTTAAAAAGTCTAGTTTTAGTAACATGATGTCATATTACAGAAAGCTGGTATGATACATTTCTGAAACTAATGTTGAACATTTATAGAAGGCTCATGCTAATTTCTATTACATGTAAGTATGCGTTGAAGTGTTTCAAATATACAGGCCGATTTGTAGAACTTTTCATATGCCCCTCATATACTGAAAAGGAGAGTAAACTAGATATAAGGTAAAAAAAGTTCTGTCACATGTAGTTTTAAAACCATTGTGATAAATATAGCATTTTGAGCATCATAGTTCATCTTTAAAATTGTCCATATTTAAAAGTTTGTGTTGTATATTGTATTACCGGTACATGTATTTAAAAAAAATCACTTGGGATACATGTATCATGCTACGTCTATGAAATGCAGACATACGTTTTCTAGTGAGTGTTGACTGGTGATCTAGGTCTTCTCTGTTTAAAATGGGATTCAATACAGTAGTCTTTGAAAACACACACTGGTGTAAAACAATTCCACCTCAAAATAATTTCATAAATATTACTAATTATTGGCACTGAATGGGATATGGGGGGACAATGTTTTCTTTTAAAACACACACTGTTGGAAAACAATTCAACTTCAAAGTATTTGTATAAATATTGGGCAACGATACATACTCATTTCTATGCACTAGACATCAGAACATTTTAAGGGTTATGCAGGATTGACAATAATACTCGAATGAAACTGTAGTATATTTTTAGCTCACCTGGCACAAAGTGCCAAGGTGAGCTTTTGGGATAGTGCTGCTAAATAGTCTATAGGTGACCTTCTACAAAAATGATGATGATATCTCAAAAAGCATAACTGCCAGGGGGTGGGGCTAGTTTTGCTAATATATGCTTTGTAAGATACTTTAACAATCCTCTTCTCAGAGTTCACTGTTCAGATTTGAATGATGCGGACCATGATTACAAGGTGATCATTAAGGGCTATCATAGCCCTCTTGTTTTATATGTTCTAGATAGCTATAGATTAGAAAGGAAAAATTCTATTATTCTCACAGTACCTTTGGAATTTTACATGTTGATGCAAAGTATTGATATAAATGTCTTTTGAAATACATCTGCATATATTGAATATATCTCAAAGGTTGAGTATATAATAAAGGTTTTAGACCCATAATAAACTTTTTCGAACATCGACAAACATCGGAACTCTTCGGCATTTTCACGTATTTTCCGGAAGTAAGCCGAAATAACAACATGGCTGTTCGAACATCGGCAATGTTCGGACAGCCATGATGTTATTTCGACTAGCATCTGGATATTTTCGGCAATGATTTAGTAGCCATAATATCACACTTAAGACCGCTCAGCACGAATTGCATGAAAATGTTGTAGTTTTCTCTCGCTTATAGCAGAACTGAAAAACGATACTGAAGAAGCTGTATAAGACAACCATTGAAAATAAGACGGACATCTTTTTCATGCTGCAGCTGGTTAAACAAAAGCATAAAGCTCCATTTTGAGGTTTCTGCATTCTTACGACTTATACTTAGCAATCATTTGTCTTCAGTTAGCATTGTATTCTATTTAATATGGCTGAATAAAACAGATTATGACAGTAAAGCCATATGTTTGACTATTTAGTTCATTTTTCCAGTAGTATGTGTACTAGTTGTTTTCCGTCTCGGCCAATGAAATCCGCGTTTACAAACGGGCTTTATGTATCCCATGATTCAAATTGTTGAATCATTATTTTTTTGCAGCGTGAAAATAATTGTTCTTAAAAAATAATTGTGGTAAAAAAATAATTGTTGTAAAAAAATAATTGTTGTAAAAAAATAATTGTTGTTGAAAAATAATTGTGGTCAAAAAATAATTGTTGTAAAAAAATAATTGTCATTAAAAAATAATGATTCAAGGATTGAATCATTATTTTTTTAACAACAATTATTTTGTGTTTTTTTGAACGAATATTTTTTATACAATATTGCAACGTTTGTCACGCCATAAGATAAGTATTATGATAATTATAAATTGTGTTCAAACTATTTGTATTGATGCATACTGATGATTTTGTGGAAATGGCAGACTCTGAAGCTCGTTAGCATGAAGTCTTGCTATTACTTAAGAAATATTGTAGTAGATGGAAGTTAATTGTCAAATCACATAACACAAAGGTGATGGTTATTTAGAAGGGGGTAAATGAAGAAGAAATATGAACTTTGAATGCAAGTGTCAGAAATAATTTATTGATGATATCTTGGGACTGTGTTTACACCGGGAGGCTCTTTCACTAAAATGTCTGATACATTATCTGGTCAAGTATTGTCGACTATCTTTAAACTTAAGCAGTGCTTGTCTAAACTTCCTGCATTGTCTGTTAAACACAGATAAGATGATTTTGACAAACTTATATACCATGTCTTAAGTTATGGCTCTGAAGTATGGGATCTTTTTGATAGTCCACAAAGAGAAAAAGTTCATATACGTTTTGTAAAGAATTACTAGGGATAAAAACTCAAACACAGAATAACTTTGTTTATTATGAGCTATGTGGAACGTCATTGTTTCGCAAACGTGTTGTACATGCTATTAGACATTGACTGAAAATGATGAGTATGTAAACTATCAAATTTGTAAGAATAATGTATGATAAAATGTGTGTAGAATAAGAATGAATTGTAAATCGTGTGTATACATGGTTTGAAGTGTAACGTGCGAAGTCAAAGACTCAACAGATCCATTCAGAAAAAAGCCCTGATGGGGTTTGCTGGTCTTTATATACAGTAAATTCTCAATTCGTACAGCGCATAGGCTTTGCTAATTTGCATAGTGCCAACCAAGCTAATATACGTACTATGAACGTACTTCCGTCTATTACGGAATGTTTTACTATGAACGCACATCCGCCGCCTACAGCGGACCGTTACACTAATCCGAAGCCTACAGAGGACCGTTTCACTATGAATGCACATCCGCCGCCTACAGCGGACCGTTACAATATTATGAACGCACATCCACCGCCTACAGCGGGCCGTAACATTACTTTCCCCTCAGAGCAGACTTGTCCCGAGTCTTGGTCTAGAATATTTGTGGGTAAGGCAACTCCGGCAGTTGTCAACATCCCACCGCTGCCACCATTTGAAACGTGCGAAGTCAAAGACGCAACAGATCCCTTCAGAAAAGTATGTTTTACTGCTTGTGAACACATGGGCATATTGCGTAATGTATTTGAAATAATCTCTACAAACTCTATATCATCCATGTCCTCAAAAATATGGGCGGGATGAAACGGTACATGGGAAAGTTTATTAAATGTTTATTAAAAGAGTTGTTGTCGAAGTTCTTGTATGACCTAAAATTACCCTTTGTATCATTTATGTCTCACATTGTTCTCTTATATTAGTTGCTATGAGGATGTGAAAGTCGCTAAGGCCGCATTTAAAGTTGACAGTTATACACATGAAAGACTTTGCATTGGTAAGGATAACATCAATAAATGTTGGTCTGCAGTTTTTCATAAAACATGTAGGTTCAGATGTAATATTTTCCAGGGTAATGTTATCACAGATGTTAAAGGAGGTTTACATTTATCTCTTTTCAGTAAGTCATAATATAAATCTCCTATGTAGATGATATGTTCAAAAGTTATCAGTATTTTGTCTAAACACTAAGAGGTAATTTTCAAAGTCTGTATCTGACATCGACGGTTTGCGATACAAGCACAGAATACCTCATTTACGCCACTGGAGTGAAAACTCGTAGCACAGGCACTCAAGTTGATCTTTTTCCAGGTCCATGCGGCGTTTCAAAGGGAGATCAGCTCGAGTAATGGTCATCTGTCCACCGCCATGGAAGTTGCCATATCGTCTTTCTAGCGTGTATCCGTCTGCAGTGAAAAGGTTGTTGTTGAAATTCTCATCCAGATTGGTTTCGGCAATTACTTTTCTAGGGTTTGGAATAAAAATGAGTCTGGAAACGCAATGATTATATTCAGGCCATATGGCACATAGAGGACATGTAAAAAAGAGTATCATGGATTTATCTTTAATGCTGATTTAAGATCGTGATCCTTGAGTTTAGAACCGCTTTTAAGAATCCAGTGATGACAGGTAGAGCAAAATAAAACTTGATGACATTTACGTACATTGTTATGGCAATCACTGCAATTTTTCATAGAATTATTAGCAGAAGGGTCAGGATTTAGTGAAACGTCGCCGCTGCAAACAAATATTTTGGGCGTATTCCTACGTCCCCTGTATAGGTAAGGCGTACTTTAGAAATAATCTAGCCATTCTATGGACAAACGTTAAATATGTAAGAGGCAGGTTACTCATACGTCGAGATAAGTTGGCATGAAGGTGTACCGTATTCAGAAATATCAGACATATGTCTGACGAAGGAGTAGCTTATTGAATGTGTTTCTACCGTACAGCTACCGTATTATTAGTGTTTTGCCAGCGTTCTGCGGTCATGTGAGTAGCTCCTCTTCAATACCACCCGTCACCACAAAAATGGAAGGTCCAATGAGGCTTCGACAAGAATACCAACTAGTCTTTTGTTCTCCAACATCATTATGAAATTATCGAATTGACATTACACCAGATCTGTGCAAATAGGATGAGGAGTAGAAGAAGTCAACGATGGCGGAAGGTCTCGGTCATATCGAGGATGACGGCACTGTGGCCTGTACGACCAGCTTCTCCGAAACGAGGACCAATCAACTTTCAAGAATTTTATGCGGATGTACCCCCAAGATGTTCGGCGAACTGTTTACCGGAGTGGGGCTCATGACCATCAGGCAATACACCTGGTACATTGAGCCCCTGGAGCCAGGCACAAAGCTTGCTCTGGTATTGATTCACCGTGCCTCTGGGAGCAAGTTTGTCTCAATGAAGTTCAGTTGCAGCGTCCCTCACGCCGGGCACTCCTCGTCCGTATCTGTCAAGCCATCATCGATGAATACATGGACGAGTAAAGTATTTGCCCCACAACTTCTGATGGTTAACAGTTGAAGTTTAAGAAAAGTGTAACTTTCCCCATACATGTGGGACATTTGATGGAAAGCACGTTACAGGGCAATGTCCCCTAAAGACTGGGTCCATGTACTCTATAAAGGATTATACCTCTTTGTTCTGATGCATCAGACCCTTAGATTTACAATGTCTCTGAGCTGAGGGAACGCGCTTGAGATTGTACCATAGGTTTCCCTGACCCCAAGCCTCTTCCCAGCGACTACCAGGACATGCCCTACTTTTTCATCGGCGACGATGCCTTCGCCCTCAAACCGAACATGATGATCATTTTACACTGACATGGACCTAGCAATATTCTTGGCCCTCGTCTTCTTCTCGATCTTGTCATCGGCTGGCGGCAGGGGCTGTAGGCAACTGATATAGCAACCGAGTCAACCGAAGAGACACGGGCAGGCACGGAAACAATCATCGGAAGCAGGGGATGGAGGGCGTGTTGACTGCGGCCGGTTTGTGGCATAGCATTGCTGTCTTCTATGTTATCTTGGATACAATGTGGATGTAGATAGCTTGATGACTACTGTATGATTGTGGTTCTATAGAGACTGACACCGTATGTATGCAGAACGTCATGCGATCGTCGGCAACACGCCAAGTGTAAAAAACACACTGTGTAAACATTCATTTAAGAGTTTAAAATCGAGAGGAGTTTGATGAAGCACCTGGCAATGTGCATGTAGGTGGATAACCCAAATTATTTAGGGGGTCATTATGTCAATATATGTCAAAGATCAATCATACATCTCCTGTTATGGTTCAGTATTTGAACGTCACAGTCATTGTCATTTGTTTATTTTTTCAATGTACATGTCATTTAAACTAGAATTACCATTGGTTACTTTTACAACCTTGAACGTACATAAAACAGCTTCGTCGAGCAATGGAAGGTGATTTGCTTGGAGCAAATTCTTCTGGAATTTCACGGAAGCCATGCGACTGAAGTCCGACCCTTTGGACATACTTATAGACTCCAGACCTAACATAGTTAAGAGAATTATGTCGACCACGTCTGCTCCATATTCACCATAGTCAATCATATTGTTACCTAGACACTCTTTGCGCTAGTTGCAAGATTATGCTAATTAAGTATATTGGTTTCCCAAGTGCTTCTCTATGAGATTTCCAAAATATTAACATTCAAATGTTATTGACTTTGTTGTTTTCTATATGGGAGATTATAGAATGGTATTGTTTAACACGTTGGCTTCGGGCGACTCCCAATTAGCTGGTTATGGCAGCCAGCACTGGTGATCGTCCCGATGCCGACTTATACATCAATATAGATAACAATTCAATTTCTTATGAAATTATATTTGCTATAAGCTTATATGTAAATATCACGATGTGTATCGCTCGTCAAAACTTATCAAGTATGTGTATTCATGATACTACACATTAACAGCACAAAGATATCAATTCAACAACCAAAATCGAATAACAAGTATTATTATGAAATTATTATATCATACACTTTCACATTCTATAGTATATAATCATATTAACACAAAAAGAATAATGGAGTGAGTACGTGCATCAAAGGATGGCCGAATTAAATGTTACATTACAAACTGTTTACTTTAAATACAATGTGGATATGTATAACAGCATTACATTAAATAAACCTCTTGATAAAAAAAAAAACAATTAATAAATTATCGTAAAAATCTGAAGTAAAGGCCCATGATTCCTGCGAATTGTAAAGAAATGTAGAGAGTTGTAGTTCTTCTTGAATGAATAACAGTTTTGGGAACAATGATGCAAAACAGATTTAGTGAGTTTTCTGATTCATATTTTTCAAACATTTAGACATCAACACAATGCTGCCTATCAATCCTTTACAAAATAATATTCGTGATAAGGACTTGGACATACCTTATTTGCAGTTACAAGTGTTATACCGGGAACATGTTTTGCAATTACGCTTGCATATTTATACAGAGGGAAGGGGGGGGGGGGGCGTAACTTGCAACAAACAAAGGGGGTTGGGTAAAAAATATCGTTTGAAGAATATGCCTTTCGCCACATACTGGACGCATACATTGTTCCAGAATCGGTACTTTTTTAAAATAAAACCGACATATTGATAACAACCGAACATATTGCTCACTCAATGATTGCAGAAAAGTAAAATACGTCACCTCCCTGTTTATAGCGGGTTTTAAGCAATATTAATACATAGACATATAATCTACGACGTTTTATATAAATAGTAGGATCTGGTCGTCCCAGGTTGTTGTAAAGCAGTGAAGGCAAAAAAAACCCCCAACCTACAGCATGTTTGCTAGTTGTTTAAATGATTCTGCACACGGCTGCAACTGTTGCAACAATAATGAGCGCCATGGACGCGACCAGACTTCCGGCTCCACCCATGTGAATCTGTGGGTCGTAGAAGATACTTCCGGTAAACATTGGGAACCGGAAACGTATGATCTGCTTGCTTCCCTGAGTGAATACCTTAGGGAAACCGTCCGCCATGTCGACGATTTGGTTGTCTTTTGTAATCTGAAGTATTGCGATTTACCGGTTAAGCATTAATTAATATATATACACATGAATCTAACTAAAGGGCGATGATTGCCTGAAAATACACGAGAATGTGGTCGTGTAATGTGGGTGAAACCGGAGCACCCAGAGATAACCCAGCTGTCCGGCATGGTGACCTCAAACCAGGCTAAAATACACTGCGCTAACCACTACGCTAACCACTGCGCTAATCACTGCGCCAACCACTACGCTAACCACTGCGCCAACCACTACGCTAACCACTGCGCTAACCACTACGCTAACCACTGCGCTAACCACTACGCTAACCACTGCGCTAACCACTGCGCTAACCACTGCGCCAACCACTACGCTAACCACTGCGCCAACCACTACGCTAACCACTGCGCTAACCACTACGCTAACCACTACGCTAACCACTGCGCTAACCACTGCGCCAACCACTACGCTAACCACTGCGCCAACCACTACGCCAACCACTGCGCTAACCACTGCGCTAACCACTGCGACAACCACTACGCTAACCACTGCGCCAACCACTACGCTAACCACTGCGCCAACCACTGCGCTAACCACTGCGCCAACCACTGCGCTAACCACTGCGCCAACCGGAAAACGTTAATTTACATTAGCGGTACGTCTTCACTTGAGTGGCATGAACATGCTTCATTTTTTATTTGCTTTTCTTTCGCATCAACACTTCATGCAAATAAATCATTTATTCATACAAATACATTTTTTTGTCAATTTTAACCAAATGCTATTGCTTGACAAAAAAGTAGTTTGGTGATGCATATTCTCTTTCTAAGATAAGACGGGGTGTTGTTGACGCAATTCTATCGAAATTGATACAGGTATATTGAAAGTGCATTGAAGTATACCTGCATTAAACATACTGCAAATTTAATGCGAAAAGAACCACTGTGCTATTGAGTGATCAGAGCGAGTCGTCAATAATGGATGCAGTAACCATGTAACCGTACATACAGCTGAAGTAAACAACAACCATTCAATTGATTAGCAATTATTCCATGTTGAATATACCTGTCAGGCACGTAATATCTGATGTAAAAACTTCTGGTAAGCAAATTCTTCCACGAGTCAACGTGATCATGTTATTTACCAACCAGAGGCGTAGCCAGACTTTACAGAATGTTACGCACGAAAGGGGGCGGGTGTGGGAGGGGGAATATCCCTGTAGCTGGTTGGGGGTTCGGGGGGTTCGAGGTTCGAGGTCGCCGACTTTGAAGTTAGGCTCAGTAAGCTATCTAACACAGAAAAGCAATACTTCCTTTTATTCTGATATTATTTTTTAGCTAAGCCCTCAACTTTGATGCCATTTTTGGCAATATTTATTTTTTCATTTTTCAAATTGATGTTACGCACATGCGTAAATGCGTAACGCTGGCTACGCCGCTGCCAACTACAATTATGTTAAACTTCATTCGGACAATTATGCCATTCACTTTTTAAAGAAAACAATTACTGCATTTTGGACTATAACAAAAAGCACGGTCACTTAACAAACCCAGGTCAAGATTTACTTTCCAGCAACAAATATTTCTTAGACACCACACTGTAACAAAAAAGCTAGTGAAAACGGTTGGCTATAATTTCGACCATTTCAGTTTCGATTATAATCATGGTCCGACAAACATTTCACCTACCTTGTTTGACAAATATACGTCAGCGTTACCAACAGAAAGCTTGTCGGGTTTGCCAGACTCACTCGTTTTTTCGCCTTTATCATTTTTCCCCTTAATGACGATGTCAAAATCTAGAAACGCTCCAGTCTCGCTCTGCTGGCACGCATTCGTTCCATCGCAGAACGTCCATCCATTCACCTTCGTGTTGAATTTGACGTCGCCTATAGGTGGATGGTAATAGTGCTAATATCGCATATTAAACTAACGAAACCTGACTTGCATTTAATGCGATACACTATAAAAAAAAACTCATTTGAAGGTTGAGTTGTTTATAATAAATTCGTAAACATTGAAAAACAGCAATGATTTCAAGAATTATACATTCGGGCGAATGTTCAGAAATTTTTTAAATTTACCATCGTTGTTAGCTTCCATTTATTTACATCTCTGGAAGTTTAATGGATACACGTGTGATCTACAGAAATTTATAACAAGATTTGAGAAAACCGTTTGAGCTGTATCTATTTTATGGAAATGTATGACATCATAACGTATTTCAACTTATAAAGTAAACAATGATGACGTAAAGACCGTCGTTAACTTAAACAAAGTTCTGACCAATCGGACCATTGGTGCATATTCAAACTTTCAAACTGTGATGCTACCCTAAGAGCGATTCCTAAATCATTTAATATCAATAGCGAATGTTAAGAGGGGGTTCTCGAAACGTCAAATATCAGTGGTAATGCAAAACAGGATGAGACTGAGTGGTGCAAAGAAAATAGGTGAGCAGATAGATGTCGGGTGTGTTTTATGGGAAAGGTGTGAGCCGTGCAGAGAAAGGAAATACCTTAGACTGCGGGTTCTGTGGCGATATTAAAGGGACGAATAAACGTGAAGGTGAAGCAGGGGGCTCGTTCTTTGAAAAGTTACAGAGTGAGGACAGTGGATGTTGATAAAAGACAGGTTGATAGGCTGCTTAGCAGATGTTTGATATCTAAAAGTGCGTAGAAGAGTACCATAAGCAATCAAATTATTTTGTGTATAGCGATTTGTTATTCTATGTTAGTTCAAATGAGTGGTTGTGAAACATACCCTCTTTCACTGAACTAGTTTCGTCGCCAACTGTTACGTTTCCATCTTCATTAAAGAAGTACATTTCGATCTGAAATGTCGCCGAGTTTGACAGCGTTGCGGTAAAGGTAACCTTCTTGGTTCCAATTTCCGTATCCGGGTAGTCGACATCGGTAACGGCCCTGAAGACAGTAAAGCTCTTGATTACTTGTGTGTTTTAGCGGAGTAATTGGAAGGACGGTTTAGGTCATAGTTTGTTTTTAATCTAATAATAAAGATGGTGGGAAACCATATTTGTACGGGTACAATCATTATTATTATTATTATTATTATCGCATCATTAACGCTGTAGTATCCTTTAAATCAGTCTAAATTGCACGGTGAACAGCAAAATTGCATCTTTTATTATGCAATTACTACCTGTTACGCCTTCTACCACTATCTTTATCTTTTTAACCATTGATGCGCATCGTTCCGTTCAGTATAACTTACGAGAAGGTAAAATCTTGGCTGGCAAAGTTGTTGAATTTGTGGCTATTGTCCTTAATGTCAGAACCGTCCGCCAGCTTCTCTTTCAGATTGTCAAACTCAACAGTCACTGAACTGTCATCTAAATGCAAGAAAATGATACTTTTTCTTCAGCGTGTGTAAGTTCATATATATGTGCAAGATGCGTAATAACAACTGTTTTATGGATATAAGAATGGGTTTGTCAGAGTATACATCGTTTTAATTAAATGTTATAGCAACAATGTCTTAAAGGCCTAGTTTAAGGAATGTTTGGCATGATAATCCCCTGCTGTGCATCTCCTGCTAATTGCACAGGTGTCACAGTAGGGGCCAATTTCCTGTGTATTCGTTTATTGGCTCAGGGCCATTTAGGATCCATTTTTATAATAAAACTAATAAAATACAAAACTGCACAGCAGGATACTCAGATTGGTGATCTGATAAGACAATTAGGCACTAAGATTAAGATCAATTAACAGAGGTTGTGTAAAAATACACAGTTTGGGGGGTGGGGGTCACTTATAGAAGGCTTAAACTAGGCCTTGAAGCATATTTGTTCACGTAGGCGCGCTGTGGTTTGCGCACACGTTCCTCACAGTGGCGTCCCGGGTTCGAGTTCCATTATAGTCCTGCGTATGTGGGTTTTGTTGGTGGTCACTATGCCGGACAAAACATATCAAGTACCATCCAGGTACTCCGGTTCCTACTACAACACAGGAACCACATACTCTCGCAACATTGAAACAAGTTAATACAAAACATACGATCACACTCGTTGTAAAATAAATATGTTAAACCATAGCCGGTCATAACCAAGCTGTCGTATACTTCTTGTGGTGTAGGATTCACACGAGTCCCATATTGACAACGGAGTTGCTTATTGTGCCATTATAGTATATTCTAGTATAATTTACTGAAACCAATTGCCCATACTGTAATGTGTGCGATACAGTTCAACGAATCAACCGCCCTTAAAGGCCTAGTTTAAGGAATATTTGGCATGACAATCCTCTGCTGTGCATCTCCTGCTAATTGACACCACGCCGATTACGGTAAGACTACGCCTACAGTGTCACGTGACCCCTGAGTAAGGGTCCTCCGACATGAACACAGAAGCAGATGATAATTATACAGAATTATCAGATAAAAATGCATGGAACATGGTAAAACAGCAATAAAAGCAAGAAAAAAAAATAATTTAGTTAATTATTGTTCATAATTGAATTCAATGTATGATTTAGGTAAAATAAATGTCCGAACTTTAAAATAATTAATTTCTAAATAACACCTGAATTTTGTTACGATAGAAAGGCAGAAACAAACTTAAAAGCAAATGTATATGCTTCGGATTTAAAACTTTACGCACAAGGAGACAAATTTCAAAATAAAAATAAGATATCGTCAATAATATACACTAATACTCATACTGATGTTTCTTGTTTTAAGACTAACGGTAAAGATACGTATATTATGAACGGTCCCTTTTAGAATTTGGAGGGTTGAAACAGTCTACTGAAAAGTCACTTTGTTTTCAAACAAATGCCAAAAAATGCATAATTTGAGCAGCATTCAGGGAAAATGTCAGTATTGTGAATATCCTTAAATGTCTTTACTATCTCTCAGTTATAAGAAACATATTTTGTGTTAAATATATAGAAAACAGAGTAATTACACTACTGAGTACTGTTGATAAGTGCAGATTGTCGGTGGTCATGGTGGATAGCAACAGGCACCTGATAATCCCCGCCTAATATTGACGCTGATTGGTTAGTCGGGTATCGGCCGGCCAGTTTGACTGACAGGCCGCGCTATGTTAATTGCACTGATGACACCGTAGGGACCAATTTCCTGTTTACTTGTTTATTGGCTCAGGGCCATTTAGGGTCCATTTCTTTAATAAGACCTCCAAACCTGCACAGCAGTATATTCACATCGGAGATTTGATAAAACAATTAGGCAATTAGATTAAGATCAATACACATACATTGTGCACAATACACGTTTTTGTTTGATTGTTGTTGTTTTTTGTGTGTTTTTTTTGTTGTTGTTGTTTTGTTGTTTGTTTGTTATTGTTGTTTTTTTTTTTTTGTTTTTTTGTGTGTGTTTTTTTTTTTTTTTTTTTTTTTTGGGGGGGGGGGGTCACTTACAGAAGGATTAAACTAGGAAGGCCTAGTTTAAGGAATGTTTGGCATGACAATCGCCTGCTGTGCATCTCCTGCTAATTGCTCTGATGTAACAGTAGGAACAGTAGGGGCCAATTTCCTGTTTTTTGTTTATTGACTTAGGGCCATTTAGGGTCCATTTCTATAATAAAACCTCCAAAACTGCACAGCAGGATACTAAGATCAGAGATCTGATAAGACAATTAGGCAATTAGATTAAGATCAATACACAGAGGTTGTGTACAATGCACGGTATGGGGGCAAGGGGGGGGGGGTCACTTATAAGAAGGATTAAACTAGACCTTTAAGGAGTGTCTGGCATGATATTTTTATACTGTGCATCCCTTGTTTATTGCCTGTGTCGAAGCAGGGGTCAATTTCCTGTGTATTTGTTAATTGGCTCAGGGCCATTTAGAGTTGACACTTTTAGAGTAATCTCATTGTCTCACTAATACAAAACCGATTCTTGTTTATACATTATGCATAGCCAGTGTATTTATTAATTATAGAGATGGGAAATAAATGATAAACATATAAGAGTAATGATTATTATAATAGTTAAATAAGTGATGTATTTCAATCCGCTTTAAATGCATGGTCACCATTATAATATCCAAAGCTTAAATCATATTAATGAGCTGTTATATGTAACCTATAGAATTACTGTTATTATTAATTAATTTTATTATCATGTGAAAAGGTAAGCAATAAAACTACTAGAGAAGATCATTTGTTCATTTATATAAAAATAAAATCCAGAACTGCACAGCAGGACACTTGGATCTGAAATCTGAGAGACAGCAGACAGCAATAAAGCTTAAGACCAATACACATAAGTTGCGTGCTATACACGGAATTGTGGCGCAGGGGTCACTTATAGAAGGCTTAAACTGGGCCTTTAAAATATATTATCTCACCTTTAGTGAGGGTGATCTTGCCAGACCTTCCGAGGACCTTGGTGGTCACTCCAGATTGGCTCACCTCTACGTCCTCCCCACTTCCGGTCATGACCATGGTGACCACGAGTAGCGCAGTATATGTCCACATGGTATATCCTTTTTGTTGTTATGCACGGGATAAGCAAGATATGCGAATTAAGTAGCGAACTTAACTAGTTTAACCTTGAAGCAGTTTCACCCGCCGTTCCGATCGAAAGCGCGATATATGGCTGTCGGGCGTACAGTGTTTAAATATTCAAGCAGCTGACGCATTCAACAGGCCAAGCGAGGTAATATAATCACTATAAAAGTATCTTTTTCAGGTGATGTGAAACATATTAAATATGGAGAAGTAGATCAAAAATAAATTACTTTGCTTTAAGTAAATAAAGTGATTTTCTTTTTTAAGTTGGTAACGCATCTTTCATTTTTATTAGGCTTATTTACGAAACCAGAGATATACAACTGGCTGCTGATATTGTTTTAAATTTTACATGGTTTTAAGTGTTCTTTATTTGAAGCATTAAACTTCAAGATCGTCCCATGATCAGCAACAAATGCTATACATAGAACTATGTTGATTTGATTAATTAGTTCAGCTATTTATAGTGCACTACTATTTGCTATCAGATTGGGACATATCTTTTTTTCAAGTACGTCACTACTTAAAAAAACTATACGATGGCAACCCTATGAGATTACTTCCAAGTTAAACGCGAAAATCCTCACAACAGGAATATCATATTGAAGGCCTAGTTTAATTGTTTTATAAGTGACCCCCCCAAAAAAAAAACAAAAAACAACAACAACAACAATCTAATCTAATTTAATCTAATTGCCTTATCAGATCTCTGATCTGAATATACTGCTGTGCAGTTTTTTTTAAAGAAATGGTCTTTAAATGGCCCTGAGCCAATTAACAAATAAACAGGAAATTGGCCCCTACTGTGACATCAGTGCAAATAGCAGGAGATGCACAGCAGGGAATTGTCATGCCAAACATTCCTTAAACTAGGCCTTTAAACGATAATAACCTATAAACGACGTGAAACAATTATATTATTACTTGTCCTCGGGTCAACAAGGTTATACTGTTTACACCCGCTGCAAGCAGTCACTTGAAGAGGGCAATTGTAAACCACTTTTATTCCCCACATAAATTAAATTTCAACATAACATAATAAAGCATCTTGCCATAACCACATTATCTTTATCATTAGAGCTTCAACGCCCATATTCAATATGAATAATATTGCATTAAGATTGAGATCATCTATTAACTATCATAAAAGGGTTCTAAATAGTGAATGAAGTAAGATATGTAAATAGTTGGCATGAATCTATCTCAATCCATATACATGTATTATTTATGCAGTTTAAAGATTTTCAAGTACGTGCAACATGTCGCAATAAGATTTAAAATGCATACCCACTAGCGGGTTTAGAAGGAGAGGAGGGGGTTCTAAAATCGTTCAAGTTAAGGTTTTATGTCAATATCGGATTGTGTTTTTTTTTAAAACGCTCAAATATGTCAAAAGCCTGTTCCCTAAGTTAAAACGCCTCATCGAACGTCAAATCATGCTTCGCCATTTCTACATCTTCTATGTAATTACTTTAACCATTTACTGTTAGGTTAGTCAATAAAGTGAACGTTGACTACAACATTTAATATCCCAAACATGAATGATCATTTCATTACAGTTGATTCTTAAATTTAGTGGTCTATTTGACCAGTATCTTGGGTAATCGGGACTAGGGGTTAACCTTGAGTTGCCGTTAGTATTTCATATGTCAATTGAAAAATGCAAGAACTTGTCCCCCCCCCCCCCCCCACCCCTTGGCATGTCCTGGCATCTTTACGCAACGACTGACTCCATTGACTTCGCCCCAAGAAGATGATATTTTGTCCAATAATGTCATTTTCTTTTTCAAATACGCAGTACATGTATATCTATTTTAGTAAATCATCTGTCAGCCGATCTTACGTCTGTATTGGGAGTATGTTTGTTATTAGTCCAAGTAAGATTAAATAAATAATTGCAGTTCATATCAGGTTAAATGTAATTCAAATTAATATGAGACATAAAAGAAGAAGGAGAAGGATTAATTAAATTGGCAAAGAAACTTATACCTTAATGAAATCGCCCCCCCCCCCCATCACCCCACCCCTAATATCGTCCAAAATGGCTTTTTATGTCGATATCGGAGAAAAGTAATACAATATGCTCAAAATGGACCAATTCCGGCTCGAATGGTAAAAATGTCTAAGGAGAGTACCCAAAAAGCCCCCTACCAACATTTAGAACCATATAAATTTTGGTTCTGAGGGAGGGGCGCAGGTCAAAAGGTTGCGCCCCCCCACCCCCTCTAACGCCAAATTGCTAGAGTCACCCCTGGAAATAGGTTTATATCATTATTTTTTTATTTATTTTTTATTTTTATATACTTAAGTTATTCTATCATTGATATACTAATAGACGTATTAATTATTTATGTTGACAAATAATAGTGTAATGTATCCTTTTGCATTATGTAACCTTCAAGTAGATTAATATTAAATTACCTCCCTTATTCTAAATTTTACCATTTTACTTTTTTTTTATTGAAGAATGCTTATCCGAAGATATAGATATTTTGCATCGAGTCTCATCTTACAAACTTTTAAAGCATCCTTATATTAAAGGTACAGTACCTAGTTTTTGTAAGTTTTGGTTCATTATACAAGAAATTTCTCACAAATGTTAACTTGATTTGCAAATCTATTATTGTATTTAATATTATCAATATCAGTTGAATAATATGAGTTAGAGTATGACACAGACTTTATTGGACAAACTTACCATCCGTGGTTAAGTGGAACGTAAGGTTGTTTGTCCTGATAGTTCGGTGGTCAGCTTCTGTGTGCCTTCCAGTGTAAGGGTTGTTGCTGTCTTTTACCACAGGTTCCACCTCCCAGCCAATCATATTGTAGTGTGTGTAGGCTAGAACCAGCCGCCCGGTTAGCTCAGTTGGTTAGAGCTCCGTGCTAGTGTTCTGGCGGTCATAGGTTGGCGCCCCACACCGTGCCCACTTTTCTTCAAGGTTTACCTAACTGGTGGCAGCGTTAAATGACAGGAATGCCTCCGGCGGCTTTGTAGGTTAATTGAGGTAGAGTGTAGTGTGTGTGCTAAAACCAGCCTCCCTGTTAGCTCATTTGGTTAAAGCTCCGTGCTAGTGTTCCGACATTCTTGAGTTATGATTGTTTAAATGAATATTTGCATTTGTTTCAGATCTTTCCGTGACATCAATTAGGAAGGAACACCAAGCAGTAGATGAAAACGACCATGCCAATATGAATACTGTGTTTGACTGCCATGAATGTGAAAATAGCTTCACAAAAGCAGTCTATCTGAAGAAGCATGTTGATAGATGCCACTCCGGGATAAGGCGATTCAGCTGCCTCACATGTTCAATGGCCTTTCAGACAGCTCATAATCTAAGACGACACATGTACAGTCTTCATTCTAAAACAAAAGATGAGTTCCAGTGTACAGAATGTCCGTACGTTTGCCATGACAAGCACACCCTGAAACAACACTCAATAGTCCACAAAACTGATAGGCCTTTTACATGTGAATTATGCAATACATTTTACAAGTCCAAGTATGCTTTAAACACACATGAGAAGCTTCACTCTACATTGCGGGAGTTCACTTGCAATGATTGTGGGAAGGGTTTTTACTCGGCTAGTAAGTTAAAGCGACACAGTAGCTCACATACTAGTGAGAGAACTTATCCATGTCCAATTTGTAGCAAGTCATTTAAGACCAAGGAATATGCTGACAGGCACAGCAAGCGACATAATATACAGAACACCTCTCTAGCAAGAAATGAGGAACAGAGTAGAAGTGAAATGAACTGTGTGGAAATATGTGACTATGGGCAAGAATACACATCTCAGCCTACAACTGACAAAGAACAGTCCACTTCAGGTGTAGAACAGTCCTCTTTAGGTGAAGAACAGTCCATTACAGGCTTAGAATAGTTACCGTCAGGCATGGAACAGTCCATTACAGGCATACAATAGTCACCTTCAGGCATGGTACAGTACATAACAAGGAAAAGTAGCAGCCAATCTAGCGAAAATAGAGGAGTGTATAGGAGCAAGCGTATCTGGTAACCAGGGCAGGGATTAATGATGTATATACATGTATGGGAGCAAGCGTATCTGGTAACAAGGGCAGGGATTAATGGTGTGTATACATGTAGTGGAGCAAGCGTATCTGGTAACCAGGGCAGGGATTAATGGTGTATATACATCTATGGGCGCAAGCTTATCTGGTAACCAGGGCAGGGATTAATGGTGTATATACATGTATGGGAGCAAGCGTATCTGGTAACTAGGGCAGCGATTAATGGTGTATATATATATATATGTATGTATGGGAGCAAGCGTATCTATCTGGTAACAAGGGCAGGGATTAAAGGTGTATGCATGTGTTCTTATGTATGGGAGCAAGCGTATTTGGTAACTAGGGCAGGATAAATGATTTATATACATGTATGGGAGCTAGCGTATGTGGTAACTAGGGAAGGGATACATGGTGTATATACATGTATGGGAGCAAGCTTATCTGGTATTCGGGAAGGGATTAATGGTATATATACATGTATGGGAGCTAGCGTATGTGGTAACTAGGGAAGGGATACATGGTGTATATACATGTATGGGAGCAAGCTTATCTGGTATTCGGGAAGGGATTAATGGTATATATACATGTATGGGAGCTAGCGTATGTGGTATTTGGGAAGGGATTAATGGTGTTAATGGAATGTTGTAATCAGGGCAGGGACTTTTTCCCATATGTCAACATTAATACAGCATTACAGTATTAGCATTAATCCTGTAGCTGCAAATGTATGTTTGTATTTAATTTCTTACTTCATTATGTACATGTACAATCCAGTTCATTGGTAGCAATATCAGTCTGAGATGGTAAAACATTTAGTAAACGTATGTAGTTTATTATATAAAACAATGGTTTTCACTATCTCACACTGTTAATGCCACCTAAGGTTGTGGTAATGAGAACAGATTCGTGTGAACATTTTAAGTTCGCTCTCTTTTGGAAATACGCTTTGTCAAATTTTCTGATATTTTCTTGTTTGTTACACGTTTTCAAAGTTAACAAGCTTTTAAAAATTCAGTAAATACAACTTAACAATAATATTAATGTTTTTCTTTTTTCATCATGTGACTTGCGTTTCAAGTGTGACAATGTTGTTAATTATTTGATGTGATATTATTATTATATCTTAAATTTGTTAAATTAACTGTTGTTGATATATGAAATCTACAAATTCTTTAATATGTATTTATTAACATTTTCTTTAACTAAGTAACTTATCAATAAATTGTACATTATTGTTGTCAAAAGAACCCCATTAAATGAAAGACAAACAGTAAAGCTTTTAAAAGTTGTTGTTTCCCCCCCCCCCCCGCACCACTCCCCCGTTTGTAATCCGTCATGTGGCGTGTATCAATCATTCTTTTTGAAAATGAATAAAAATGTGTATCTATGTAAAGTCGAGTTCAAGATACATGTACCCAACAAATGGAACTGAGACTGTCTAACTTGTAGTAATCATATTTCACCAAAAGTGTAAAGTTAACAGATAACTATTTCTGAAACGTATACCCCTAGCACCAAATGCTGAAATATCCTATGTTGGTTGTTTGTTTGGTTGGGCGGTTTGTTTAAAAAAAATGTGGAGTTAAATACTTCCACGGTTTCAGAGAAATTCTTCTGCATCTAGGGACACATTACCATAAAGTGTACAAGTGCCAATACTTTGCGTTTGTGTCAATTGATTTGTGCAAGAGTCATAGCCCTTTAACTACATTTTCGCTTCGTATCTGTACAGGGTTTGGTGGAGGCAGGAGCGAATTACGGTATTTCCTAAGGTTGTGTGAGATTAGTCTGAAACTTGGTACACATGATCACACTGAAATGTAGTAGTGGTTCAAGTGTTTCTGTCAGATTCGGCGAGATTGTTTAGGCGTTCCATGTAAATGCCTTTTGAGTGCACTCTCTTGCTAAACAGTGTGAGCCATAGTTTCAGATGGATAGTTCTAAAATATAGTACAAATGACCACCATGTAGTAAACAAGTGCGTAACAATGGGATAGTTTTGCTCTGACCTTTATCAGTACCTGTTGGCCTACTTTCTTACTTGGAAGCTAGCATTTGAATTTTTACCATGTATTCATTTTTTTTAGTCAGGAGATCTTCGAGGCCTTTGAATCATGCGTTAGTTTTCCGAAACTTTTATAGTTCGAGTTAATTGATGTCTTACAACGCCGGTTTTAAAACGAGATTATCCTTATTTACGTTTCAGTTGTGACAGTATCAGAAATGGTGAAAGCATGATAAGACATTCATAGTTGACAAAGTGACGTTTGCACAGCGCAATAATTATTTTATTGTTTACAGTTCGGGGCAAAACGCTTTCATTCTTGCTGTAATGGTTACAGAGTTATCTCGACGCGAACTTTGTATTTCTTGAAAACCATTCGCATTTTTCGTTACTTGGAAACAAGTGCAATGAATTGAATGAAATTTTAAACAATGAACATTTCACTTTGAATGTAAACCCATCTGTTCTTTCTTGCAACGTTGCACTCTTGTTGAAAAGTAATCTCCCCCTGTACTCAAACAATATCCAGAAAAGTTTTTTACAAAGCATAACTTGGACACTTCTGAATGGTAGAACATTTATACATAGCAATGTCAGACGCGTAGTTGCCTATATGCGGCTGAATCCACACGATTCTGACAAAATGATTTTAAACAAAACCCAGCCAAAATCACAGTTTGCGTACTTGACTACATGATCCTAAAACTGTCCATTTTCCGGTACTAAATAAAGCACATCAGAACGCCCAGATTGCACTATGGTTTTCAAATGTTCACAATTATGAATCTACATTAATAGAGGGCTAGCTACGCTACTGAATGTGGGGTTGTGTAAAAGTTATAACTATTTGGATTATTGCCTTGAAGTCATCTCCCTTCATACTTTGCCCTTAATGAAACACATGTTGTTCAAAGGTAATTTATAATGTTGCGTAGTTATCTCTCCTAAATCCTTTAACTCTTTCAAATACGTGTGGTATTCAAGTAAACATTTTCCTTCATTTTATCTTCCTTGCCTTTTATCTATACACTGTGCAAATTCTTACGTAACATGTCTTCAAACATGCTTCCGTTAAAGGGACAAGACACCAGATGGTTCCAAAATCCCGGCAAAAACAGTATTTAGTTTTTATTAGGTTGTGACATTTTTTTCCATGCAGTTATATATATCATCTGGTGTCTAGTCCTTTTAAGGGGGTAATCAGTTTTGGATTGTATACCGTATGTATATATCAGACCTCTACTGTAGAATAGAGCGGGCGTACCTGTTGACGTACCAGAAAAATCATCGATTGTCAACACAAAAAAGCAAACACCAAGTATATGCTACCTTTAACTACTGGCACTTCTTTACCAAGTAAGCCTTTGGGGAAAACGGACTGAAATAGACCCTTTGAAACTATTTTTAATTGTTTGCATTCGTCAGAATCGATCTACGCAAAATCATGAAAAGAAAAAAAGATAAAACCTCAAGTGTCCTTGGCCGCCAGAAAAATGCGAACACAAAAATGCAAAAATGGGTTAGAAGGACACACACAAAAACCTTTTTAAAAGTTTTATATATGTTTAAGGTTAACTGTTTCGCAACGGCAATACATGCATTCGTGCAGGCAAATAAAACCTCAAGTGTCCTTGGCCGCCAGAAAAATGCGAACACAAATATGCAAAAGTGGGTAAGAAGGACAAACATAAAAAGCTTTAAAAAAGTTGTATGTATATTTAAGGTTAACTATTTTGCAACGGCAATAAATGCATTCGTGCAGGCATACTGCATTCTTTATCATTCGTGAGGACATATGCAGACCGTGGATCAAAAGCGTTCTATTTTTTTACGCTGAAATGTAACAAGATTAGGAATTGTTTAAGTGACACACTGATATACATAAATGGCTTTGTGGTATTTGATTCCATTTTTAGGGACTCATGTAAAATGCACGTTTATTTTGTATGACGAAATAAAATGTGGCAAATCATTAGGAGTGTTAATACTAAGATGCTGACGAGTGGAACCCTTCAACAAATGTTGATACATGCTCAACTATTGTATTTGAAGTCCACGATTTTGAATAGCGTTTGTTTCGCTATTCAACAAAATGCTAAAGGTAAAGTTATCCTTATGTTTATGCATGAGTCTTTGTGGGCGTGAGGTCTTGTTGTCAGTTGTCTATTTTTTTCCTTTACTGTACCGGCTTTTATTTTTTTCGGTATCAAACAGGAAATTTTCGTCGTTTACTGGGAGTTCGAGCCAACAAAGTTCGACTGCATCACCGAAACAAATCCGGAAAATGCAAACGGATTTCAAAAATTTCTGAAAATTATTCTTATATATGTACAATTTCCTAAACTCCTTATTATATAAAAATAAATGTTTCAAATGCTGTTTGTTTCACCCGAAAATTATTGTACCTCAAAAATAAAATTAAACTTTTATTTGAAACGTTTTTTTCTTTTCTTTTTTTCGCCCACTTTGGTGTTGAGAACTGTACTTAAACTATATGAAATGAAATATTGAACGTACAGTTTCTGATCATTATGGCTCTAGATAGCATTCTGATAGAGAGTATACAAAATCATAACCTTGACATTATATCCTTGGCTTGCCTTTATTTACAAACATTCAAATGAGGTCAGTATATCGCTGTATTAAGAAATGACTCTTATCTCTGTAGTAAAAGTTTCCATTCATGAAGTGCCCCTTGATCGTAATTTATTGCGCTTAAATAGATCAAATATTCAGGATGGCGCCGGTTGCGAAACTGTAGTTTGTTTAATCAATGTACATCGTAATGGAGCTAGCTGGCACCGGTTTCCTGAAGAGACACATGTCATGCAGGCATTTGGTTATGTAATAATTGTAAATTAATTAACAATCGAGTGCCATAATGCTTTTATCGCTTCTAGACATCATTCGGCTCTTATTACCATTGGAGGCAAACGAACCAGATTGAGGCGCACAAGGCCTGATCGGCCATCATTCCACCGGGACTGATCCCCTTTTCTCTTCTTTCTGTTGTGAAACGTTTTGATGTCGCTCATCGTTGTAACGCAACCATATGTTTGGGGCTAATTTATTCTCTTTTACGTTACAACTCCTTCAAAGATGAAGGTAAATCCCCAGACCCTTTAGGCTTTTTATTCCTGTCTAAACTGCAAGGGTGATTCAAGCCATAATGCAGCCAATAGACGCGGCCATTCCTTAACAACGCGTACACTTCAATCTCCAATGCATATTTATCGAGAGTCGAACTCTAATGCAAACAATGGAAGTTCTTATCTCCACCTGATATCAACCCTTCCCGGCGTTCAGTATTTCATCATCCTGTTTATTTACCATAACCATTTCTGTCTCGGTAATTCAAACCGTGTGTGGCTTCCACCGAGTTATATCCTTGATACTAATATACATACATATCGCCATAGTGTTTTAAAGTCCTATATGTTTATAGAGGTTAATTAAATTGACATATTTAACACGCGTTGTCACACACACACACCAACAGTATCACTATTTTACTATTAATTACACTGTAATTTCCAGACAAGGTGTAGGTAGTTGTGTTTATAATTAAACTGGTGTACTTCGGTTTGAATAAGTCGTGATATATTTTGGTGTTGTAAGTATGGATATTATTGAAGACAACAGAACTGCGCTTTTCGAAGAGGGGAAAGAAGATGCTCTACCCACGTAAGTTCTTTCTTGTTATTTTCACTGTTTCTGAAAATGCTGCTGCTGCAGTATAAAAAAATGAGGTTAAACGATCGCATTGGAGGTATGGTTGAGTACTGAAATGATGAATATTAGATTATTCGTCTGATAAGATATGGCAAGAACCCCTGATGCCACTATCCTGCAAGGCGGTTACTCAAACATTAATTGATAATTGATTTTTGTATGATTTTGTATTCTGTGTTTGACGTGAAATGAAATTGTTTGTCTTCCGATGCCTATTAAGCCGGAAGATTGTGTCTTTAAACAAGGTCATAGTTAAAGATACCCTCTTATTCACAAATAAGATGTATCACCATCAATACAATTGTTTTAATTTACCGAACATGGTGAATACATATAGAAAACAATGGTTCTTATGAAGGATACCGTGTTTAATTCGAAAAAAGGTGCAGAAAACACGCTATTTCTACCTTATGAGACTATAGTTGGTCACTGTATTTTTTTTAGCACTCAACAATCATTTAATATTTGTGCATTTTCAGCTATGAAATACACGGTAATGATCTTGTTATTAGTAATCAATATTTTCCCAAAATGCATTTTTTTGTAAGTAGTTAAAGGTGAATCACTCAAAAAATTGTGTTTGTTATACATGTGTATGTATTGATTTTAAAGACGAGTGTCACTTTAAATGTTTGTCTGATAGGCCTAGAAGAGCGTGCCTTCATACAAAGTCATAGTTAAACGTTTGTCTGATAGGCCTAGAAGAGCGTGCCTTCATACAAAGTCATAGTTAAATGTTTGTCTGATAGGCCTAGAAGAGCGTGCGTTCAAACAAGGTCATAGTTAAATGTTTGTCTGATAGGCCTAAAAGAGCGTGCCTTCATACAAAGTCATAGTTAAACGTTTGTCTGATAGGCCTAAAAGAGCGTGCCTTCATACAAAGTCATAGTTAAACGTTTGTCTGATAGCCCCAGAAGAGCGTGCCTTCATACAAAGTCATAGTTAAACGTTTGTCTGATAGGCCTAAAAGAGCGTGCCTTCATACAAAGTCATAGTTAAACGTTTGTCTGATAGGCCTAGAGAGCGTGCCTTCATATAAAGTCATAGTTAAACGTTTGTCTGATAGGCCTAGAAGAGCGTGCCTTCATACAAAGTCATAGTTAAACGTTTGTCTGATAGGCCTAGATGAGCGTGCCTTCAAACAAAGTCATAGTTAAACGTTTGTCTGATAGGCCTAGAAGAGCGTGCCTTCAAACAAGGTCATAGTTAAATGTTTGTCTGATAGGCCTAGAAGAGCGTGCCTTCATACAAAGTCATAGTTAAACGTTTGTCTGATAGGCCTAGAGAGCGTGCCTTCATACAAAGTCATAGTTAAACGTTTGTCTGATAGGCCCAGAAGAGCGTGTCTTCATACAAAGTCATAGTTAAACGTTTGTCTGATAGGCCTAGAAGAGCGTGCCTTCATACAAAGTCATAGTTAAACGTTTGTCTGATAGGCCCAGAAGAGCGTGCCTTCATACAAAGTCATAATTAAATGTTTGTCTGATAGGCCTAGAAGAGCGTGCCTTCAAACAAGGTCTAAATTGAATGTTTGTCTCAAAGGCCTAGAAGAGTGTGCGTTCAAACAAGATCATGGTTTCTCTTTTGGGATTAACTTTATTTGTAGTTTTGTTTTGCATTAATGGACCTTTAGTTTTAATACGACATGTTTTGCATTAATGGACCTATATTTTTAATACGACAGTACTTAAAAGAGCAATATTGTATGTTCACAGGCATATTCAAGACTAATTCATGACATTGGTTTGACTGAAATGCCTTGGCAGGCATTTATGCAAGCTGATCCGAGGTAGAACTTATTAGTCACGTCTATATTCATGACCTTTCATAAAATCAGTGAAGTATTTGCAGGCAGCAGATAAGTACATGCTGATCCGTCTACATCGAATACAAAAATATTTTAATCATTCTGCCGTTTCATCTTACATGTAAGCAATCGATTCAAGTACAAAACTAACCTTGCCTTGGCCTGTTTTTGTCTTATTATATATTTACATGTTTTACAAATCGTATCTTAAAACAAATATTTCTTCTTCACTCCATATATAGACCAGACTTGAGTGTTTTATGTATGTGTCCTTTATATAGGACTTTCACCGAGTTTCAGCAGCGTTTTATCAAGGCCAAAGTTTCAGAAGTGCTTATCAAGGCCAAAGTTTCAGAAGTGCTTTATTAAGGCTCCATTAGATTTAAAGTCAGGATCAGAAAACACGAACTTTAATGCTATTTATTTTCTCACATTGAATAGATCAAATGTAGATAAGAGGCGACATATTAATCTTATGTCTGCCATGATTAAAAACTACTGGTTGGAGACCAGTATCCGACGGGAAGCAGATGCCGGCAGTTGACATTTTGTATTTATGTTTTTCATGGCAGTTGAAGTGCATGGCAATTTATAATAAATAATCATACGAAATTTGACCCCTAATTTGCGTAACTACAAGTATTATTTCCGTCAATACCATTCCCAAAGAGAAAATCTTTTCAATCTTGAACACCTGTCAAAATTGCCGAATTCTGCTTTCCAACCAGTATTTTGAAAGAAGATTGCTTCATAAGTAACTTTCATGGTACGTATGGTTGTTTTAAGGTGTTTCTTATGAGCTTGATAATAATACATGTAATGATAATAAAAAGACCGGATTTTTTTTAAAGATTGTTTTTTAAATAACCATACTATGTTTCATCCAAGCAAGTTTGGACATTGCTCGAATTTGTTTGTTTAGATCCAACGGGCGCGTAAAGCTGCACAACGCCCGCCTCAAATCCATCCAAGACGACCACCTTTACCATATCGCCCTCTCAACCGGAAGTGACGATCTCAGGCGCCTCTTCGGAGATGTCAAGGTATTAACACTGTAATTCAAGCTTAATTGACGTATCAGATTAAGTGGTTTTGATTTATAGACTATGGAAGAACGGCAGGGGCGTAGCTGCCCATACGCGAGTACGCGGCTGAATCCACATGATCCTGACAAAAATCAGCCATCCGCCGAGTTAAGGGTTTATTTGTTGATATATGATCCTATAACTGGCCATTTTCCAGTACTAAATAAAGCAACACAGAACGCCCAGAATGCCCGAGATTGGACCATTCTTTTCAAAACTTTCCGGAAGGGGGGGGGCATGCCCTCAAACCCGCTACGACAATTATGAACCCACATGAATAGAGGGCTAGCTATGCCCCTGAATGGTATCTTTTTCCTTTTAATGAAATATGCCATGGCTTCCGTGAACGACATTAAAGACAGGGCGACCCATCAATCACTTAATACATCTGCCCTAGCACCCAAACAACCATGGTGGTTACTTTGTGTATATTTCCTTTTCAGGTCGTGTGTTTTGGCGGCCAAGCGACACGGATGGAAAAGTTTGCGCGGTTTATCGCGCGTGAATTTGATGTCAGCGACACGGTTCATAACTTCGCTGCCGGCACGGACCGCTATGCCGTGTACAAGGCCGGACCAGTTCTCTCCGTCAGCGTTAGTAATTACGGTCGCTGCGTCCGTCTTAATCTTTAGTTTGGCTTGTGCCAAGATGCATTTCACAAAGCAAGTATCCATTGGCGAAATTTACGAGAAACATGTTCGCGCCCATTCTTTTAACGTTTGTTTTAATACATGTCCTTGTTGATAAATAACAGAAGTGCTAGCAACATAGTTTTGCCGTGTCAAATTACGCTTTTCATGACATATCATACTTGGTATTTTATTTAGTATTATTATATTTTTGTTTACTTAAATTCAATGTTATGTCAACCCTCTCAGTATAGATAATTCCATATGGTCAACAGTGTTCCAAGCGTTGCGATATAGGTCTCATATGTCAAAGGAAATGACGTCACCTTCTTTACTTCATATTTGACACGTATCGACTAGCACTGTTTATCTCCCCTCTCTCATTGCAGCACGGTATCGGCATCCCCTCACTGTCCATC
Source organism: Mya arenaria (assembly GCF_026914265.1). Taxonomy (NCBI): domain Eukaryota; kingdom Metazoa; phylum Mollusca; class Bivalvia; order Myida; family Myidae; genus Mya; species Mya arenaria. The sequence goes on along the minus strand of NC_069126.1, from coordinate 48,992,069 downwards.
GTCTTTCAAGAGATCGTAAAACTCATCTACTATGCTGGTTGTGAAAACGTCACGTTCTTTCGCATTGGCACGTGCGGTGGTATAGGTATGATGACGTCATTTCCGCAATGATTCTATTTTTTTAACTTAGATATTTAAAAAAAAAGACAAAACCTTTTGCATTATGATTTTACTTTTTCTATTTTTCAATGGCTACTCAAAGATTTGCAATACTAAACATAAAAAAAACCAAACACAAACATATAATTTTATAGTTATTATAGTTTTTTTTTTTGTTTTTTTTTTCTAAAATACTTACGTTTAATTCTGCCTATTTTCTATGTACATAATTGAATCGTGAATCATATCTTATGTTGTTACTATATATGTTTGAAAATCATTTGTAACTTATATATCGAATTATGTTAACTCACTCTTAAAGGTGACCTATAGGCCCATGGGGCCGGGTGTACTCTCACTGTATAAATTATGTTATTTATTTGTATGATACACATGTCAATATAATAAACAATCTACTACTACTACTACAATCTACTACTATAATCAAATAGTAATATGTAGTAGAATGATAATAATGTGATTATCATAATCTAACCTTCTGTTCGTATAATTACTCCCCGACAGGACAAATAGAGCGTTTATTTATAATTATATGCAATTATAATTGTCCATGGAGATTTTAATCCTGCTTCTTTATTTCTCTGTATCGGAAAAAAAGTGTTATTTCTCATATATATTCTCGAGGTCCCGCTGTGAGCGAAATTCACAAGTTGTATGCTTGGTGCAAGTATAATGTGCAGTGTCATTACGGATTAAGATCCAGTCATTGCATGTAGTTGAACTATTTTGAGGTGTGTAAAAACAACTATGGATACTAACAAAATGTGCGAGCAATATCCGCGACTGGATGGATTTGAATATTCTGCAGATAAATACTTTGAAGAAGCTGGTATATTTCATTTAACGGGCAAAAACCTCAAGAAAACAGGTGCGAGTTTTATTCCTGATTTTGACACAATAATGAGTTCCTACACAGTATGTATTTATTTCTAGGACATTCGTTTCAATGATCAATTATGACACGTGTATCAAGTAGGTATGTTCAAACGTATCGTCGTTGTATATCACATACATACTGTACATATGTGTATGTTCAACAGTTTCAGATTATTGGCAATATCCGGCTCACAGGGCCCGTAACTCTGGTTGTTATGCCTTTTGGATTTTTGTTTTCTTTTCGACTGAAACAATAACCACAAAGACTCGCATTGGAATCTGTTTGTAAACAAATAATGATTATGATATGTTTTACATTTCAGGCTTGGAGCCTGGCACGGTGGTCATCAGCCAGAAGGTTGTCAACGGCGCATTGGAACCAGTCTATAAGCAGGTGGGCTCTGCTTCAAAGCAATGACGTGAATGATTTGTTACTAGATGCCTAAAATGAAATTTATACTTTAAAATTAAACTTCACTTAAGCCAAAAATACATTTGGTTCCAGATACCCGACTCTACCTACCGTGTTTATAGTCAGTTGGTATTTTTTTTAAAGTGCGTATAAACCTTTTAAGCTTTTTATAGAAGATTACTTGATCACCATTCTCTAATGATGCCAATAAGATTCTTACATAAGGCATAATGAAGAAAATGAAAATAAAAATAAAAACCTTCCTACCCTACCTGTTTTTGAAATGGATGTACTAGTAACCCTAACCAAACCATTTATCAGAGTACAAGTTGAACTACAGCATACACTGATAGTGTCTTGATTATAACCACGGTGAAACGTCATTTTTATTTTATGTAAAACCTTGTGTAATATTTACGATTTTTTACGCGTTTCTTTTCTCTATCAAAAGAGTTGTATAATATATAATCTATTCCATACACACGGTTTTTAAGAATCACCCTTTTCTATATGTACATTTAGTACCACTGTCACGTCCCCATTGGCGACTTCAAATTGTGTGAACAACATTTTATTTTGCCAGTATATCCTCGGGCGTGCGGTTGAACGGCCGGCGAAAGTGGACAGCGACCTTATCCGCCAACTGTACGCCTGTAGCCAAAACGACGACAAGTTCAAAACCGTGCTAGGCACCACCCTGTGTGCCGATGATTTCTATGAAGGTAATTTATACACGTTGTGTATAGGTTAAAGGTTCTCACTCACGTTTTGTAGGGTCGGAAATCGTTTTATTTATTTGTATCGTGTAAAATATGAGCAATTGTGTGTAATGCTGTGAACACATCTACAAAGGTTTAACTTAGCTCTTATGTTAATGATTATTGAAAAGAAGATGCTCTATTTCGCTGAAACAGTGTTAGTAACCTTATTGAAAACACAATCATTTGGGGCTTTGATTTATAAAATAATGTTTAAATGTGTATCCGGCAGTTAATTTGCTGTTTGATCTATGTCCATTAAAGTTAAGTATTTTAACAAATAACCCAATAATAAAACCTAACATTTTATAAAACCATTTTGAAATTTAAAAGTATTTCAACCGATCTTCAACCTTGAAACTAAATACGTAGTTAGAAACCGTTTTAATAAGAATTTACTCGAAGCCCGTTTTCTCATAAATTTGTACATATAATCTTTAATTCTTGTCATTTGCAAAACTGAATTTATATCGTAATAATTTCAATCACATATATTCACTAGGCGAACATAATTTTAGTTTGTTTCTACTAGGTCAGGGCCACCACATTGACGTGAGTTAATGATTTTGAAGTTGTTGTTTTAAGAATAGTATTTATTTCTAATTCTTTTTACACCACCAGGTCAGGGACGGATGGACGGGGCGTTCTGTGAACACGAGGAGGAGGAAAAGTTTCTATGGTTACGGGAGCTAGCGGACCGTGGGGTGACCAACATGGAAATGGAGTCCCTTGGCTTCACGGCTCTCTGTGACCGCGCAAACATACCGGGTAAGTTGCACGGCCCTCTATGATCAGGCCAATATACCGGGTAAACTTATCAACTCTACGTGACCGCGCCAACATACCGGGTAAGCTTCACGGACCAAAATAACGGGTAATCTTCAAGGCCCTCTTCGACCGGGCCAACATACCGGGTAAGCTTTACGGACCACAAATAACGGGTAATCTTCAAGGCCCTCTTTGACTGGGCCAACATACCGGGTAAGCTTCACGAACCAAAATAACGGGTAATCTTCAAGGCCCTCTTCGACCGGGCCAACATACCGGGTAAGCTTCACGAACCAAAATAACGGGTAATCTTCCAAGGCCCTCTTTGACCGGGCCAACATACCGGGTAAGCTTCACGAACCAAAATAACGGGTAATCTTCAAGGCCCTCTTCAACCGGGCCAACATACCGGGTAAGCTTCACGAACCACAAATAACGTGTAATCTTCAAGGCCCTGTTCGACCGGGCCAACATACCGGGTAAGCTTCACGAACCAAAATAACGGGTAATCTTCCAAGGCCCTCTTTGACCGGGCCAACATACCGGGTAAGCTTCACGAACCAAAATAACGGGTAATCTTCAAGGCCCTCTTCGACCGGGCCAACATACCGGGTAAGCTTCACGAACCAAAATAACAGATAATCTTCAAGGCCCTCTTCGACCGGGCCAACATACCGGGTAAGCTTCACGAACCAAATTAACGGGTAATCTTCCAAGGCCCTCTTCGAACGGCCTCCGTGACGGGGCAAGCATACCGAGTGATATTCACGGCGCACTGCGGCTGGGCCAACAGACCAGGTAATTTTCACGGATCTGTATTACTGGGCCAACATACCAGCTAGGCTTGACGGTCCGCATTGTCCGGGCCTGCAAACCCAAATCTCTTCACGGCCCTTTGTGACTGAAGCAGCATTCCGGGTAAGCATAACGGACCTCTGTGACCAGTCAAACATATTGGTTAAGCTTCACGGCCAAATTTGACCCCGCCATCATACAGGGTAAGCTTCATGACCTATGTGACCAGGCCAACATACGGGTAAACTTAACATCCCTCTGTGACCGCGCTAGCGTACCGGGAAGGCTTCACCGTCCTCTTTGACCGAGCAGACATGCCGGGCAAGCTTAGCGGCCTTATCTGACCCCAAGCATACCGGGTAAGGCTGGAGAAGGAACGTACATGTTTAGAAACATTAATTATCGGACAACCAAAACAGTATTTCTATTCTATTCTCTATTAATAAAGTGGTTAGCTGTTTGCCTGTCAAATAATTGATAAATAATGTTACAATTAGCTGTAAATTCATTCTTCTCCCTAATTTGAGCAATTATAGCCATGTTACCGTTTCCTAAGGACAAGGGTGTTGTGATGTTTCCTTGTAATATATTTAAAAACCAACGTCGCCGTTTGATGTGACGATAAATACATCGATCCAAGGACGTGCTTTTTTAAGTTGATATATCGGACAAATGAAAATCAATATCACCCATTATGATATCAATAATGCTAACCATCCAACCCTCGTCAATCCGTCTGTTCAGGGGCTGTATGCTGTGTAACGCTGCTCGACCGGTGCGAGGGAGACGGGATCACCACTAACCTGCAGCTGTTACACGAGTGGCAGACCTACCCACAGATTCTCGTGGCTCGTTACATCCGGAACCGCCTTGGTCTCTAGCCGCATCACTTCCTCGCTGATCTACTTTGTCCGTGCCTGTCGATCAAGCACTGCATAGGCGTGTCACTCTTCACGCGGACCGATACATACCTCGTGTGCGCACCGCTAAATGCCTCTTGTGGTGATTAAATTAAACATTCTTGTACAAAGATTTGAAGAGTTCACTAGTTTGCCAAATTCAACGCACTGGCGTTTATTTTGCCAAAATATTGTGTTTTGCCATTGATGTGGGTTAATTTTGAGATATAATATGTTGAAAAGACATGTGTTATATAGAACAAAGTGTTTATGCATTTCTTGTATTCAGTGCAGCTTGCATTCGTTCAATACGTTCCGTGCCATTCTTTTTCTGCCCGTCGCTCGGCGGTCGTGATTGGTCAATTATTTGCTGTGATTTGTTTTGATAGACTTTTGAATAATTAACCTAAATTTCGTGTTAAATTATGACGTCATATCCTTACATATATATTTTTTCGTCATGACTATCAACCGTTTTAATGACTACAAGAACATCTTCAAACATCCCCGGTATTCTGTAACCTTCTCATCATCATTATTTATTTACCGTAGGGTGATAAACTGGCATAACCGCACTTTCCAATCAAGTGCATTATTGGGGGAGACTTTTTTAGGAATTGAAGCATTTACTTTTCAGATTTCGTTGCAAGTAGATAAGGTCCTTATAGATGTTGAACCTCTCTGTTGTATTAATAGTTAAGGAAAAACAGATATGTGTAAGGTGCTATCATTTTTTACGACTAACAAGTGTTGTTTTTATATGTATACAAGAAATATACGTCAGTATTACTTTGTGTTAAAAATAACCACGTCCTGACCATTGTATGCATAATTTGTACATAGATTGCTAAGATTTTGATCATAATAAACATACAACTCAAATAATTTGTTTGGTTTATTGTATCTGCACGTGTTTGATAATGTAATGTATGAATCGTTGTGTAGATGAAGTGTTACATATTACATATAGTGTTACTGATACCACACCCCAGGGTCAAGTGTATGCAATTAGATTGCATAACCCGTCTGGTACTTGCATAACCTGTCTAGTGCGGTGTAGTATATAACGGTCGATTTGACTGCTAGTCAGGGAGCTTTTGTCGAAGAGAGCTTTTTGGGCGGGAAGCCTTTTAGCAAGGAGGACGTTAATATCGCTCGGTGTTAGGATCCGGCTGGGAGCGTGACGCTGTTTAGAACATTTAATAAAGCTACTTGAACGGAGCGGGCGTTGTGTTTGAACTATACAACATAAAGTCGCAGTCCCTTCAAAAATAATAAAATGATGTGGTCGTTCGCCCAACATTTCCGAATGAGGCTTTCGCATAATTTGCGTTTTTACTATTTCTTTAAAGAATATTAATAAACCAGTTGTTAGTATTTGTTTTATTACCGTTTCCGCAAGTTTTACAATATGTCTGGTCGTCTGCATTGCCGATTCCAATTTTTAGCTCGAAGAATAAGGAGGCTTTATTACTCGCCCCGGCGTCGGCGTTCGGTTCAAGTTCAGTTATAGAGCAAGTTGGCATTTGCACTTATAACTCAAATACCTTATATTCAATAGAATAACTCTGCAAAATATATTCTTTTTAACATTCAAAAAATCCTTTTTCATCTACATGGTCAGCCTTTTATAAAACCCTTCTTCACCTTTGTCGTCAGCAACATTCCTCTATTATATACAATCAGTTAACTGGTCAGCAATTGTGTACGTGCCGCTTTACAAAGCATTTCTATACCAAATGGTTTTCTGGATTCCAGATCATTTTAAAGCTGCACTCTCACAGATATACCATTTTAACAACTTTTTTTATTTTTTTGTCTTGGAAAGTGCAAATTTTTGCGTAAATATCTGCAAACCAATGATATAAGATTGTTGACAATAAATCCGATCGTAGATTTTCACATTTTTGTTCGAAAATTAATGTTTTATGGCTTAAACCGTAAGTAACGGTTTAAGAAAAAATGCATAAATCATAAATTTTTGAACTTAAATTTAAAAATATGCTACTTTATTTTTTGTCAGCAGTCTTTAATCACTGGTTTCCATGGGTTTTCGCAAAAAAATGCACTTGCTTAGACAAAAAAATAAAAAAGTTGTCAAAACGTTCAATCTGTGAGAGTGCAGCTTTAAGTGGTTATTATACAGCTTCCGGTTAAAAAATAGCAGTGTTTCGGGTGGGGGCGGGGAAGCACCTCCATAGGCAACTCGACCCTTATTACCACTATCGACGTTTTCGGTTGCCATGGAGACCAACAATATAGAATAATCAATAAGATTATATGATAACAAACAAACATTAGCTCAATGAACGTGCTATTTTTCTATATAAATAATGAGCATTACAATAAATTGCTGACTTGAAAATAAAAAGCATGTAGTTTTGAATTGGTTACTTACGGGGAAAAATATTTACAAAAGCCGTTTATATTCATTCAGAACTCACAATTGCAAAAAGTAAGATATATCTGATCTGAACTACTTTTCCCGGCTTTGTAACTATCCGCATGTGCACGGCTCCGGTAGTAGACATACCACTGTAAAATGGTTAGTTCTTTGACTATAATAATGTTAATACAGAATAATAATAATATGTAGTATACATGCATTTTAAACATAAAAATAGTAAGTAGCATTAATCATATGTACATAAGAATTATAGCATGACATAGTAATGTGTAGCTGGTACCACTACCGACGTTTTCGGTTGCCATGGAGACCAACAAGATAGAAGACTATACTAATGTTAATACAGAATAATAATGATATGTAGTATTAATCATATGTACATAAGAATTATAGCATGACATAGTAATGTGTAGCTGGTAAGAAAATGTTATTATTTTTTACTATAGGCTGCTAGAATTAAATGTATTTGTGAAGAAGTGCTAAGACGAGAAACTGAATTTACCATGTTATTTAAAGTACCAGTAGATTTTGCTGACATTATCAAACAGTTATGTACAAAGACAAGGTTGATTCTATGATTAGGACAATCCCTACCTACATGCAACCATCCAAACCTCTGCAGGGCCATTGTCCTGACAATTAATGAAGTAAACAAAAGCGTAACACTAATTATTACCCCCCCCCCCCCCCCCCCCCACACACACACACTACCCATCAGATGATAGGCCAAGCCGAGAGCAGCATTTATAAGAAGGGCAACCTCTGTCCTCCCTCTATCCATCAGATGATAGGCCTAGCTGGAGCAGCATTCCAAAGAAGGACAACCTCTGTCCTCTATCTACCCATCAGGTGATAGGCCGAGAAGTAGCAGCATTCCAAGGAAGGACAACCTATATTCTCCCTTTACCCATCAGATGATAGGCCAAGCCGGAACAGCATTCCAAAGAAGGACAACCTCTATCCTCCCGTCAGACCTTCTACCCATCAGGTGATTAGCCAAGCCAGAGCAGAATTCCAAAAAAGGACAACCTCTATCCTCCAGACAGCCTTCTACCCATCAGGTGATAGGCAAATCCGGAGCAGCACTCAAGGCAGGCCAACCTCTATCCTCCCTCTACCCATCAGGTGATAGGCAGAGCCGGGGCAGCATTCCGAGGAAGGACAACCTCTATCCCCCTTCTACCCATCAGGTGATAGGCAAAGCCGGGGCAGCACTCCAATGCAGGACAACCTCTAACCTCCCTCTACCCATCAGGTGATAGGCAAAGCCGGAGCAGCACTCCAAGGCAGGACAACCTCTATCCTCCCTCTACCCATCAGGTGATAGGCAAAGCCGGAGCAGCACTCCAAGGCAGGACAACATCTATCCTCCCTCTACCCATCAGGTGAAAGGCAAAGCCGGAGCAGCACTCCAAGGCTGGACAACATCTAACCTCCCTCTACCCATCAGGTGATAGGCAAAGCCGGTGCAGCACTCCAAGGCAGGACAACCTCTATCCTCCCTCTACCCATCAGGTGATAAGCAAAGCCGGAGCAGCATTCCAAGGCAGGACAACATCTAACCTCCCTCTACCCATCAGGTGATAGGCAAAGCCGGAGCAGCACTCCAAGGCAGGACAACCTCTATCCCCCTTCTACCCATCAGATGATAGGCAAAGCCGGGGCAGCACTCCAAGGCAAGACAACATCTAACCTCCCTCTACCCATCAGGTGATAGGCAAAGCCGGAGCAGCATTCCAAGGCAGGACAACCTCTATCCCCCTTCTACCCATCAGATGATAGGCAAAGCCGGGGCAGCACTCCAAGGCAGGACAACCACTAACCTCCCTCTACCCATCAGGTGATAGGCAAAGCCGGAGCAGCACTCCAAGGCAGGACAACCTATATCCTCCTTCTACCCATCAGGTGATAGGCAAAGCCGGAGCAGCACTCCAAGGCAGGACAACATCTAACCTCCCTCTACCCATCAGGTGATAGGCAAAGCCGGAGCAGCACTCCAAGGCAGGACAACCTCTATCCTCCCTCTACCCATCAGGTGATAGGCAAAGCCGGAGCAGCATTCCAATGCAGGACAACATCTAACCTCCCTCTACCCATCAGGTGATAGGCAAAGCCGGAGCAGCACTCCAAGGCAGGACAACCTCTATCCCCCTTCTACCTATCAGGTGATAGGCAAAGCCGGGGCAGCATTCCAAGGCAGGACAACATCTAACCTCCCTCTACCCATCAGGTGATAGGCAAAGCCGGAGCAGCACTCCAAGGCAGGACAGCCTCTATCCTCCTTCTACCCTTCAGGTGATAGGCAGAGCCGGAGCAGCACTCCAAGGCAGGACAACATCTAACCTCCCTCTACCCATCAGATGATAGGCAAAGCCGGAGCAGCACTCCAAGGCAGGACAACCTCTATCCCCCTTCTACCCATCAGGTGATAGGCAAAGCCGGGGCAGCACTCCAAGGCAGGACAACATCTAACCTCCCTCTACCCATCAGGTGATAGGCAAAGCCGGAGCAGCATTCCAAGGCAGGACAACTTCTATCCTCCCTCTACCCATCAGGTGATAGGCAGAGCCGGAGCAGCACTCCAAGGCAGGACAACCTCTAACCTCCCTCTACCCATCAGGTGATAGGCAAAGCCGGGGCAGCATTCCAAGGCAGGACAACATCTAACCTCCCTCTTCCCATCAGGTGATAGGCAAAGCCGGAGCAGCAGTCCAAGGCAGGACAACCTCTATCCCCCTTCTACCCATCAGGTGATAGGCAGAGCCGGAGCAGCACTCCAAGGCAGGACAACATCTATCCTCCCTCTACCCATCAGGTGATAGGCAAAGCCGGAGCAGCACTCCAAGGCAGGACAACATCTATCCTCCCTCTACCCATCAGGTGATAGGCAGAGCCGGGGCAGCACTCCAAGGCAGGACAACCTCTAACCCCCCTCTACCCATCAGGTGATAGGCAGAGCCGGGGCAGCACTTCAAGGCAGAGCCGGGGCAGAATTCCGAGGAAGGACAACCTCTATCCTCTCTAAGTGCCGAAGTGAGCTTAATTTAGGGAAACCCTTGCCCTGGTAACTATGAATGAGTAGGTGGGCCTCTGCTGGGTCATAAGGGTGAAATAAGTGAATAAACTAAGCATTCAGGCAAATGTACATGTGAAAAAGTTGACGAGATTGACAGGCCTATGAATCACGGTGATTATTGATAAGACTGATGGCGTGACGTTTGTGGATATTACTGCCAGTACCAGTGTTTCAAATAAAAGGGAAGCTATTCCATCTAAACATATAAACCCCGGGAAGTAATGCACCTTCAAATTAGACCTTTCCCCTACTGAAGCAAAGTAACCGTTTGGGGTCTTACCTCTATTTGTTGTTGTTTTTCAACCCGGAATAACCTCCTTCAGAAGCGATTTAAAATTTGCACGCATAAAAGGTCAAAGTTGCAATTTTAGTATTTTCCAGACTTGCATTAGCCTTTTATGGTTTCTGTTATTCATAAAAACAGGCATTTAACCAGTTCAATCTCAATTCACAACTTTTCCATTTGTAGAGGACATAAATTTTAGATTATAATAGAGACTGTGTTAATTGATTTATTTGATATTAATATATCTTCTGACATGATAATTGTCATAGTTAGAACTGTTTGCTTTGCTCTGGATTCTACCTATTAACCTTTTCCACCAGTAACAAATTATATGTTTCATGATATCACTTCTTGCTTTAGCATATTAAAATTAACATCCTCTATTACAATATTGCTTGTGACATTCATATGGATTTATCAGTTGCATAAAATAATGAGAATTTCTTTCGCTTTGATTTAAATCAAATTATGAAAATGTTATTAAAAGTTCTTTCTTGTATTGCGATTCAAGAGAAATTGTTTCTCGGTGTGATGCCATTAAATACAGTAGCATGTCAATTTTTGTCGACTCGTACACATGCTGTTTAAATCTTTACATATATGTCTTAGTACGACTACTACGAGAATATACGAACTCTTATTACAAACAAATTTGTGAATGTGCTTTCTTGATACTTGATATGCTATAATTACTGTACATGCTATTATTATTAGTAGTAGTAATATCATAATATGCACATCTTTACAAAGAGAAACACATAGCTATAAACCTGTACAAATAGTGACGATATGTTGTTCGACGTCTTAAAGTGATTTTGTCTTTGCGTACAAGAACATTCATTACTTGGTGTGCCAGTAGATGTGTCCTTTCCGTAGGGCTTGTAATGTTTGTTTATTGCATGGCTTATCTTGTTACGTACATGCTTACACTGCCTAAAATACTTTCCTACAGGAAGGCTCAGGTAACTACTGCTTTAAACCGGCCACAAAATCCGAATTACCAGATAAAATGTACCTCAAATGTCAAGTTGGATCATGCATCATAGTACTTGTATCAATTTAATTTTTATACCTACAGATAACTTGTTATAAACCATGGCCCTCGGGATCTTTTTTCTCATAACCCCATACTTATGTCAAACTCGAACAATTTTTACTTTCTCCTTACTCCAATGTGTATTCTTTCTCCCACTTACACTCTTTCTCATGCAACCGATTGGCTTATTTTCGGGGAGTCCCACTGGTTACCGTAACTTGATGGTTTTACATAAGTATTGATATAGGTACATACAGAATACGAGAAGGCCTATTTTATTTACTACAGCAATCCTTTAATGGACTCCAACACATTTGAATTTTTCACTTGGTTAGCTTTAGTTCTCCTATGTTGTGGTGATGTCCATCCTAATCCATGACCTGTCAATTTAGGCAACACGACAATACACTCAGAAGTTATGGAAACTATCTACAGCCAAGTGTCTCTACTTTACAATAACGTTCAGAGCTTTTACCATTAAAAAGACATTTTTACATCACAAGTAACTATAAGAAAATCCCAGCCTCCTTGGACGCATAACAACTTTAGAGCACTCTTTCGTTGACGCAAACGAGCATATGTCAAAGCAAAATCTACACACATTCAGACTGACTGGGCTCCATACAAACACATTAAAGCTCTCCAATTTAAAAAGGGATTGTCCGATCGATCCCAATTCACAAACAGCTTTTCTGCATATTTCATGCCAATTTTGAGTGTTTTTCATTGAAAAATAGAACCAACACAACAACAAAATGAGTTTTAGTCTTTATTCAATAGCATTTTCCATCAAATACAGTAAGATAATAGAAAATGTTAGGACGTCCTAAATTTGAAACATTTAAAGTAACACCTATTGAAAATCAAAGTAAGAAATACCAAAAATGTTAGGACTACCTAACAAATTTGAACCATTCAAAGTAAAAATGATTGAAAATCAAAAATATGAAATACCAAAGTGTTAGGACGTCCTAACAAATTTGAAACATTCAAAGTAAAAAGTATTGAAAATCAAAAATATGAAATACCAAAATGTTAGGACGTCCTAACAAATTTGAAACATTCAAAGTAAAAAGTATTGAAAATCAAAAAAATGAAATACCAAAGTGTTAGGACGTCCTAACAAATTTGAAACATTCAAAGTAAAAAGTATTGAAAATCAAAAATATGAAATACCAAAGTGTTAGGACGTCCTAACAAATTTGAAACATTCAAAGTAAAAAGTATTGAAAATCAAAAATATGAAATACCAAAATGTTAGGACGTCCTAACAAATTTGAAACATTCAAAGTTGAAAATATTGAAAATCAATGATATGAAATCACAAAATGTTAGGACGTCCTAACAAATTTGAATATTCTTAGTTAAAGGTATTGAAAAATCAAAAATATCCAAAAATGTTAGGACGTCCTAACAAATTTGAAACATTCAAAGTTAAAGATATGGAAAATCAAAGATATGAAATCACAAAATGTTAGGACGTCCTAACAAATTTGAAACATTCATAGTTAAAAGTATTGAAAACTAAAAATATGAAATCACAAAATGTTAGGACGTCCTAACAAATTTGAAACATTCAAAGTTAAAAATATTGAAAAACAAAAATATGAAATCCCAAAATGTTAGGACGTTCTAACAAAGTTCAAACGTCCAAAATTAAACGTTTTGAAAAAACAAAAATATGAAATCACAAAATGTTAGGACGTCCTAATAAATTTAAAACATAAAGTTTAAAGTATTGAATATCAAAAGTATGAAATGTTAGGTTGTCCTAACAATTTTCAAAATGATTGCATATCTTAACTATGAATTCTCAAAATGTTAGGATATGTCCTAACAAATTTGAAACCGCTAAATTTCAAAACTCTTAAAAATAATCTGTATTCAAATGTAGTAAATGTTTTGTCGTCTGAATAGATTTGAAATAGAAAAACAATAACTTAAATTTAAAAATGAATAGACACAATTTTAGGTCAAAGAAAATAATTTGAAGCATTTAATTTAAAGCTATTAACTTTAATCAAAATGTGAATTGCCAATATGTTAAGTCACCCTAACGAATTTGAAATGGTCAAATTCCATAACAATTACAAACCAAAATAAATGAAATCACAAAATGCTATGTAGTTCTAACAAAACTTATGACTGAATATCAAAACTATGAATTTTTGTCTTCCCCAACAAATTTGAAATGGTCAAAAATCACAATGTTAAATCACAAAATGGTCGTCCGATCCAAATTCAAATCGATTGAAGATATATATCCACTAACTGTAAGGTCTTAATCTCAAACTTTTCAATATCAGTATTTAAATGTACCAAATATTTTGTTGTCAAAACAAATTTGAAATGAACAAGTTTTAAACTAAAATAACAATGTCATTGCATTACAAATAACATTCAAAACTATTCTTAATCAGTAATTAAATATACTTAATGTTTCGTTGTCCAAACAAATTTGAAATAGACAAAGTTTAAACTAAAATCAAAAGATGAATTCACAAAATATTTGGTCGTCCAACGAATTTGAAATGGCCAATATGAAAATATATAAAACTGAATATATTATTAAATTATGTTCTTCTAGTAGGTGAATCAGATATATATTATATAGAGGTACACCTCTAAACTGTGACATGGATGTCTCTTGATGGTGAACCATCATGTAAAGTTCAGTCAGGACGGATGCACTAAACACTCACTTGTAAAGGCAAGCTTGCACATTTACAGAATCGCCATTAAGACAGCTTTGTTAAGCTTACCACAAGCAGACTCGACAAAAATTCAAAACTTATTTGTGAGGCAATGTGATGGGAAAAAAGTTCCCCCAACAGATTTAAAGTGACCAAATTCAAAATGTGAATGAATGAAAAGTTCACTGGAATAAATTTGAAAAGGTCAAATTTGATTATGCAAAATGTTTGGAAATAGAAAACTTAAACTGAAGCTATCACTGGAAGCGATTAATCCCCCCACCACAGCACCTTATTCAAATAACGATCATCATTGTGAGTGATGTATGCTTCTTGAATGACCTATGTCTTCGAGAAGGCATAAATTAAGTGTATGAAATGTCCAGTCAATAACATTTATAACAAGCAAATTCGTTGAATTGATATCCCCCGCCTGATTGGGCTTAGTCAAGGAATGGAAATCAATTGTTGATGAAATATATATATATATATATATATATATATATATATATATATATATATATATATATATATATATATATATATATATATATATATATATATATATATATGAGTTTGAGTTTGATTGCAACTGTTTGAAATATAAAAAAACCTGATAATGCACCAGTCAATTGTAACCACGCCCCGTCACCCCCACCCACAGGTCCGGGGAATAGCGGGGACTTTGACTTTCACTCTTGCCAATCCCAGGTAAAATCCCCGCCCTTCGGGGACAAACTATTGGTGAAGTCCCCACCAAATGCCCCCGAATCCCCCGCTTTCTCCAGCATACCCCAGACCTGGGGGTGGGGGTAGGGGGTAGGGGGCGTGGTTACAATTGACTGGTGCATTAGATTGTAACTATTACTGTTTAACCGGATTCTAACGCCGGTAAACTACTACGTAGAGGCCGCCAGCGTGATGAATCGGGAGTACATGACCACAATTAAATATTTTTATTCGAACGCCGATGATCATCCTATAGTAAGACAACAAATAACAGCGATTAGTGTACGAACAATGAGCTTTTCTCACGGTTTCACAAATATATTTTACAACCCCGATTTGTTTTCTGCGACAAATCGTAATTGAAATCGCACCAATGTCCAGTTCATTTGGACTTATTAGGATATACAAACGAACAATGCCGATTAAGTTACGATTGTACTAACATTGATTTTAAAAACTGCCGCGGCTTCCCTCGATTTACCATAATTACCATGCACAGCTATAGGAACCATGTAAAAGAAACATCATTTGTTACAGGTTAGAATGATGTTACTGTTTTTGTTATCTTTTAGCGTAACTTGGAATTACAAAAAAACAATATTACCTTTTTTTACAAAGTTTTTACTGTATTTAAAAACATGGCGTCGTTTTTTTTTATTTAAAACACGATGTACGTCTAATAACAGGAATTAAAATAAACAACTCGGCGTTCCTTATGCAGTGAAAAAAGCTGCATTACCTAACAGAGCGTCTCGCTCCCACCAGGCGCCAGTTACACCATTCAAATCAGAATGATTTTCTCCTTATTTACCTGGAAGAAACCAGCAGTTTCTCGCCACACGGATTCCGGCCCTTCCACAATAACAACATGGTCCCACCCGTAAAACTCCAGGAAGTCGAGGATGAAAAAAGTCATGTCTGTATAGATGGCGGTAGTGCGCGCAAACGTCCGGAAGTGATCGTGGTTGTTGAGGACGCTTGAGGAGCAGGAGTAACTGATCATTGGTTTGTCCCACTTGGCGGCCAGCAGCCCCGCGGGGAGACAGACGGAGTCGCACGCTGGGCCTGTGGGTGGTTCATACATAGAGGCTTGGGTTAACGTACACCATTTTAGCATAACAGTATTTTATATGCACACCATAAACACGCGGGCTTTCATCATGTAAATAGCAATACCAGTAGTTCCAGTTTTACAAATGAACCGACTTTCAAGACCAAGAAGCAACAATGACGTAGGAATAAATTCGAAACTGTGAGAAATAAACAAACATATAATAATACCTGATGATTGGGATACAATTCATAGCCAATTAACATTAAAAATATGACCTTAATATACCTTTATAAACGATTTAAGGGTTTCTGAAAATATTGCTGAAAGTTTCTGGTAAGATTTTTTTAAAGTTCAAACACAACGTGCTTCATTATTATGAAGCACGTGTTTAAACTTAAAAGAATCTTATGCATGCTTTTAATTGGAAGATTATTTAAGGAATGAATTGCGGGGTTGATGTCATTATCGGGGTATGAACGCAATTGGGTTGGTCAATGTGTGTGGAGTCCGAAGGACTCCACGCGTACTTTGACCAACCCAATTGCGTTCATATCCCCGATAATAACATCAACCCCGCAATTCATTCCTTATATTTAGACCAATAGA
This sequence comes from Mya arenaria, assembly GCF_026914265.1. NCBI lineage: Eukaryota > Metazoa > Mollusca > Bivalvia > Myida > Myidae > Mya > Mya arenaria. The sequence continues at coordinate 48,975,554 of NC_069126.1, read as the reverse complement.
TCATTATTTCATTCAAGAATTGTTAAAAATTACTTCATTTCGTTTAAGAAAACCTTTCAGTAATCCGTTCTTACCCATTCTGTAAATAGAACAAGCCGACTATAACCGGAAACATTTTTTTCAAATGACGTCACAATAACGCGGGAAAAGATCAACCACTTGAAATCACTTTGAAACGTAAAATTGAAACACTTTTGGTACCATTATATTTAAAATATAATAAACTAACACTTTTAAAAATGTTGATTTATATTTTACGGGACCTGCAGACACAATACAACCAATAACAAGATCAATAGCTTTCATGTATATTGTTATGCAATGAATTACGATCCGAACATATCCGAAGATGTTGCGTTCATCGATTGATGAACGCAATTGCCGAAAGGCAGTTCATTTAAGGAATGGAAGTTGAGGTGTAAATATATGGAGATAATCGTCTTCGAAAAAATTCAAATACGAAATTCATATTCATAATTCATATTAAAACGATTGTTATCTATATAAAACAGTCTACATTTGTTTTTGTTTTTATCAAAAATATTCATTTTATAACCGCGGATATCTGGCAAGACCAGTCGCATGACACACATCTTTGTAACTGGAATGTAAACTGTGTCTGAGTTAGCAAGACATATTTTACTTGAAATGCCGTCATCTTTTTTATTCTCAAGTCGTTTGTGTGTTTTTTTCTATTAAAGAACACTACTTGTCTATTCAGTTTCTTGACAGATTTTCCATCCACCTAGAACACAATTAAAAACAATGTCGCTTTTTTGTGTTTGTGTCAGTTGGTAAAAAGAACTTAATCTATTTTAACAGCCCTCCTGAGCAATGATACATTTGCACAACAGAAGATTGTAAATCACCGCTATCTTGATGCTTCCATTACGGCGTGCAGTTCTTCAAAGACTGCTGTCAGTAAATAACTTTAAATTACAAGAAATATATTTACGTTGTTTAGAAAACCCTTAAAGCCTTGATGGATATCTTAACACACTGGTCGTAAATACATTTTAATCGCACCGACAAAGGCAGGTTCATTTTTTTCTGAGTAGTTTTCAGTTGGGAGTACAAGTATGTCGTCGATCATGGTCATTCAGATTTTTATGTTAAACGTGCGCAATTTGCATTAAAGAAGTAGTCCATCTGCTCGATAATACTTACTTTAAATACAGTAGCGATTGAAATTAGGTTATTTACCACCACGAAAGTTCCGTGCTAACCAAAGGATGGCTGTCAAAATGATGAGTCAACTTGGGAGGGGAGATGAGGATTTTTGTTGCATTAAGAGTAAAAAAAAAGTCGATTATACAATTATATACTTAGCGCCACTACTTATTAGACTAGTCTCAGACAGTTTTAGATGCATGAGATATGTATTCCAACTGTATAAACTTTAGTTATCAACATATTTTCTGATAAATCGGTTCTTCTAATGTTGACAGTGTTGCATGGCCAGTTTACATGTGAAATAGACAGACCTCCAAGCCTAAACCTTCAACATCCCCCGCCACCATTCGTCACCACCCGTGGCTGATTGCAGAAGGTCAGGCTTAACAAGGGATTGCTCAAGGAAGGCCTGTTGTAAACCATGCTATCAGATTGCTAACTTTTTTAGCTGTGTGAAGTTAGCTAAACATACGACATTTGACATTGGACATTCAAAAGTGAAAGTCGTGCTAGCACGACATTGGACATTCAAAATCGAATGTTGTGCTGGCACGACATTGGACATTGGACATTCAAAAGTGAAAGTCGTGCTAGCACGACATTGGACATTGGACATTCAAAATCGAATGTTGTGCTGGCACGACATTGGACATTGGACATTCTAAAACGATTGTCGTGCCGGCACGACATTGGACATTGGACATTCATAACCGAATGTTGTGCTGGCACGACATTGGACATTGGACATTCAAAAGTGAAAGTCGTGCTAGCACGACATTGGACATTCAAAATCAAATGTTGTGCTGGCACGACATTGGACATTGGACATTCAAAAGTGAAAGTCATGCTAGCACGACATTGGACATTGGACATTCAAAATAGAATGTTGTGCTGGCACGACATTGGACATTGGACATTCAAAAGTGAAAGTCGTGCTAGCACGACATTGGACATTCAAAATCGAATGTTGTGCTGGCACGACATTGGACATTGGATATTCTAAAACGATTGTCGTGCCGGCACGACATTGAACATTGGACATTCATAACCGAATGTTGTGCTGGCACGACATTGGACATTGGACATTCAAAAGTGAAAGTCGTGCTAGCACGACATTGGACATCGAATGTTGTGCTGGCACGACATTGGACATTGGACATTCAAAAGTGAAAGTCGTGCTAGCACGACATTGGACATCGAATGTTGTGCTGGCACGACATTGGACATTGGACATTCAAAATCGAATGTTGTGCTGGCACGACATTGGACATTGGACATTCAAAAGTGAAAGTCGTGCTAGCACGACATTGGACATTCAAAATCGAATGTTGTGCTAGCAGTTAGCACATTCAAATCAATGTATGACATGTTTTATGAATGAATGTTTTTTTACCGACTTTAAATTAATTTTGATGGCATGCAATATTCGGATTTTTTGTTTGTTTGAGATATTGTCTTGAAATTATTTGAAAAGGGTCAGAGATCACAAATCAATGAACCATTATAAAAGTTATTAACACCAAGAGAGCATTGTCATGACGATTCCATCGCAATATTTGAAACTTTAGCATGATTCAGATATATATGATGTCACATATGCAGAGAAAGATTCAAATGAATATACTTATGAATGGTCGTGGATTATATGTAGACAAACAGTGATAATGCTTTCAAAATGGCATATTTTTAATAAGCTTAATTGTTTACACACCACTGCTACACATCTAGTACCATTTATAAAGGAAGTGAAGATAATTATATCCACAGTATATAATGACATATGGAAAATATAGACATGCATTGATGATTCCTACAAGTATAAATGTAATCGTCCGTACATATTTTTTATCTGGTTTTACGTAAACACAAAAAAATATTGTCAAGGAGTCGATAAAGTAACCTATTCCTGCCTGTCGACTTGTTTTTTTATCGACTCAGTCGAACATGCTACGTCGTCTTCATTTGGTAAAGTTTATATGAAATAATTGTGTTCGATAAACCTTTTTGATATTTATAAGTCGACAGAATTACACAAAGCGTTTTATAATCAATCGCATCGACATTAAAGAATTCAAAATGACGCCTTCATCATATACGACATAAGTTCTTATAGGTTTTACAGAATATACAATTTATACATGTAAAATGTGACACCAGAGCCATTGGAAATGGCATCTCGGACAGAACTGACAATGGTTGAAAGGGTTGAAAGGAAACAAAGCGCAAATAATTATATAAACCCACCAAATTAGTGCACTTCAGTATGTGTTTATCTACAGAGCTTTAGAATAATTATATTACATTAATGAATGTGTCTGCCTTTACATGGGAATATGTATGTATATCAATCGAAAGGATTGTTTTAATACAACTCTCAATAACAATGTTGCGGACTTTCAAATACAAGTTTCTTTGTTAGATATGTGTTAGGTACCTCAAATGTATAATATTGTCGGACATGGATGTGACTTAAGGCAACATACACACAGCTAAACTTGTCAATGCATAAACCATTGGCGATAATGCTACATTTTGATGCATGGGGATCCCATATAATTTTGGTATTATTTTAAAGGGTACTCCTGACACATAATTAATGAGTAAAAATGGCCTATGTCCAACAATTATTATTTATATACTGGTTGTCGTTTCATTATATTTTTTCTCTTAATATTTACCACTTCCATTGGATGCCTAAATAATATTTGGTCACTATGAATAGACAGATATACGTTATTATAAACCATATTTTAAAAAATAAAAGCCAAGTTGAATGTCGTTATTTAACACAATAATTTGAATGGACAAATTAGAATTGCAGCCTTATCACCAGTCCAAGATTTCGGATATATATATTTCTGCCACCTCAGAAAAGTAGATTCAAACATTTGTCCATGCGTGAAATTCTTATCTTCCCAACGGGCAAAGATAAACAAGTACCCGTATGGAACTCTTTTTTATTGCCTTCACTTTGCTGCACCCAGAACTATTTTAAAGAACGATTTGACTATTAACATAATCTGAATCACTGCGCGAATATCTATGACAACCAGGAATTGTCATATATCTATGCGCACATTATTTTCACTACGCACAAAAAAGTTCCAGCGATAAAATACATTTTTACATTATTTTGTTTAACTGCGGTGAGAGAGAAAAACATCTACCATAGTCGCTCGTGTAAGATAGGTTCATACCAACCCTCGCACAGGGTGATCTGCGGAAACAAAACCTCACTCACTCACTCACTCACTCACTCACTCACTCACTCACTCACTCACTCACTCACTCACTCACTCACTCACTCACTCACTCACTCACTCACTCACTCACTCACTCACTCACTCACTCACTCACTCACTCACTCACTCACTCACTCACTCACTCACTCACTCACTCACTCACTCACTCACTCACTCACTCACTCACTCACTCACTCACTCACTCACTCACTCACTCACTCACTCACTCACTCACTCACTCACTCACTCACTCACTCACTCACTCACTCACTCACTCACTCACTCACTCACTCACTCACTCACTCACTCACTCACTCACTCACTCACTCACTCACTCACTCACTCACTCACTCACTCACTCACTCACTCACTCACTCACTCACTCACTCACTCACTCACTCACTCACTCACTCACTCACTCACTCACTCACTCACTCACTCACTCACTCACTCACTCACTCACTCACTCACTCACTCACTCACTCACTCACTCACTCACTCACTCACTCACTCACTCACTCACTCACTCACTCACTCACTCACTCACTCACTCACTCACTCACTCACTCACTCACTCACTCACTCACTCACTCACTCACTCACTCACTCACTCACAAGAGTTCTAATGCTGCTGCTGTAATATAAAAAATTGAGTTTAAACAATCGCATTGGAGGTATGGTTTAGTACTGAAATGATGAATATTCGATTCTTCGTCAGAATAGATATGGCCAGAACGTCTGATGCCACTGTCCTGCAAGGCGATTAGTCAAACATTAATTGATAATTGATTTTTGTATGATTTGGTATTCTGTGTTTGACGTGAAATGAAATTGTTTGTCTTCCAATGTCTATTAAGCCGAAAGATTGTGTCTTTAAAGAGGGTCAAATAAGATGTATAAGTTGTACCACCATCAATACAATTGTTTTAATTTACCGAAAATGATGAATACATATCGAAAACAATGTTAACTAGGATACCGTTTTTAAAAGGTGCAGAAAACACGCTATTTCTACCTTATGAGACTAAAGTTGGTCACTGTAATTTTTTTAGCACTCACGGAATCATTTAATATTTGTGCATTTTCAGCTATGAAATACATGGTAATAATATTGTTATTAGTAATCACTATTTTCCATAAATGCTTCATTTTGTAAGTAGTGGTAAATCACTCAAGATTAATCACTCAAAAAATTGTGCTATACATGTGTATGTATTGATTTTAAAGATGAGTTTCACTTTCAATGTTTGTCTGATAGGCCTAGAAAAGTGTGCGTTCAAAAGTCATAGTTGAACGTTTGTCTGATAGGCCTAGAAAAGTGTGCCTTTAAACAAGGTCATAGTTAAACGTTTGTCTGATAGGCCTAGAAGAGTGTGCCTTCGAAAGTCATAGTTGAACGTTTGTCTGATAGGCCTAGAAAAGTGTGCCTTCAAAAGTCATATTTGAACGTTTGTCTGATAGGCCTAGAAGAGTGTGCCTTCAAAAGTCATATTCGAACGTTTGTCTGATAGGTCTAGAAGAGTGTGCCTTCAAAAGTCATAGTTGAACGTTTGTCTGACAGGCCTAGAAGAGTGTGCCTTCAAAAGTCATATTTGAACGTTTGTCTGATAGGCCTAGAAGAGTGTGCCTTCAAAAGTCATAGTTGAACGTTTGTCTGATAGGCCTAGAAGAGTGTGCCTTCAAAAGTCATAGTTGAACGTTTGTCTGATAGGCCTAGAAGAGTGTGCCTTCAAAAGTCATATTTGAACGTTTGTCTGATAGGCCTAGAAGAGTGTGCCTTCAAACAAGGTCATAGTTAAACGTTTGTTTGATAGGCCTAGAAGAATGTGCCGTTATACAAAGTCATAAGTGAACGTTTGCCTGATAGGCCTAGAAGAGTGTGCCTTCAAACAAGGTCATAGTTAAACGTTTGTTTGATAGGCAAAGAAGAGAGTGCCTTCAAACAAGGTCATAGTTGAACGTTTTTCTGATAGGCCTAGAAGATTGTGCCATTATACAAAGTCATAGTTGAACGTTTGTCTGATAGGCCTAGAAGAGTATGCCGTTATACAAAGTCATAGTTGAACGTTTGCCTGATAGGCCTAGAAGAGCGTGCCTTCAAAAAGACATAGTTAAACGTTTGCCTGATAGACCTAAAAGAGTGTGCCTTCAAAAGTCATAGTTGAACGTTTGTCTGATAGGCCTAGAAGAGTGTGCCTTCAAACAAGGTCAAAGTTAAACGTTTGTCTGATAGGCCTAGAAGAATGTGCCTTCAAACAATGTCAAAGATAAACGTTTGTTTGATAGGCCTAGAAGAATGTGCCTTCAAACAAGGTCAAAGTTAAATGTGTGTCTGATAGGCCTAGAGGAGCGTGCCTTCAAACAAGGTAAAAGTTGAATGTTTGTCTGATATGCCTAGAAGAGTGTGCCTTCAAACAAGGTCAAAGTCGAATATTTGTCTGATAGGCCTAGAAGATTGTGCCTTCAAACAAGGTCAAAGTTGAGTGTTTGTCTGATAGGCCTAAAAGAGCGTGCCTTCAAACAATGTCAAAGTCGAATGTTTGTCTGATAGGCCTAGAAGAGCGTGCCTTCAAAAAGTCATAGTTAAACGTTTGTCTGATAGGCCTAGAAGTGTGTGCCTTTAAACAAGGTCAAAGTTGAATGTTTTTCTGATATGCCTAGAAGAGTGTGCCTTTAATCAAGGTCAAAGTTGAATGTTTGCCTGATAGGCCTAGAAGAGTGTGCCTTCAAGAAGTCATAGTTAAACGTTTGTCTGATAGGCCTAGAAGAGTTTGCCTTCAAGACGTCATAGTTAAATTTTTGCCTGATAGGGCTAGAAGAGTGTGCCTTCAAGAAGTCATAGTTAAATGTTTGCCTGAGAGGCCTAGAAGAGTGTGCCTTTAAACAAGGTCAAAGTTGAATGTTTGTCTGATAGGCCTAGAAGAGTGTGCCTTTAAACAAGGTCAAAGTTGAATGATTGCCTGATAGGCCTAGAAGAGTGCGCCTTCAAGAAGTCATAGTTAAACGTTTGTCTGATACGCCTAGAAGAGTGTGCCTTCAAGACGTCATAGTTATATTTTTGCCTGATAGGGCTAGAAGAGTGTGCCTTCAAGAAGTCATAGTTAAATGTTTGCCTGAGAGGCCTAGAAGAGTGTGCCTTTAAACAAGGTCAAAGTTGAATGTTTGTCTGATAGGCCTAGAAGAATGTGCCTTCAAAAAGTCATGTTAAACATTTGCCTGACAGGCCTAGAAGAGTGTTCCTTTAAACAAGGTCATATTGAACGTTTGTCTGATAGGCCTAGAAGAATGTGCCTTCAAACAAGGTCAAAGTTGAACGTTTGTCTGATAGGCCTAGAAGAATGTGGCTTCAAACAATGTCAATGTTGACGTTTGCTGAAAGGCCTAGAAGAGTGTGCCTTTAAACAAGGTCAAAGTTGAATGTTTGTCTGATAGGCCTAGAAGAGCGTGCCTTCAAATACGGTCAAAATTGAATGTTTGTCTGATAGGCCTAGATGAATATACCTTCAAACAAGGTCAAAGTTGAATGTTTGTCTGATAGGCCTAGTAGAGCGTGCCTTCAAACACGGTCAAAGTTGAATGTTTTTCTGATAGGCTTAGAAAGGTGTGCCTTCAAAAAGTCATAGTTGAACGTTTGTCTGATAGGCCTAGAAGAGTGTGCCTTCAATCACGGTCAAAGTAAAACGTTTGTCTGATAGGCCTAGAAGAGTGTGCCTTCAAAAAGTCATAGTTGAACGTTTGTCTGATAGGCCTAGAAGAGTGTGCCTTTAAACAAGGTCAAAGTTGAATGTTTGCCTGATAGGCCTGGAAGAGTGTGCCTTCAAGAAGTCATAGTTAAACGTTTGTCTGATAGGCCTAGAAAAGTGTGCCTTCAAAAGTCATAGTTGAGGTTTGATTGATAGGTCTAGAAGAGTGTGCCTTCAAAAGTCATAGTTGAACGTTTGTCTGATAGGCCTAGAAGAGTGTGCCTTCAAAAGTCAAAGTTGAACGTTTGTCTGATAGGCCTAGAAGAGTGTGCCTTCAAAAGTCATAGTTGAACGTTTGTCTGATAGGCCTAGAAGAGTGTGCCTTTAAACAAGGTCAAAGTTGAACGTTTGTCTGATAGGCCTAGAAGAGTGTGCCTTCAAAAGTCATAGTTGAACGTTTGTCTGATAGGCCTAGAATAGTGTGCCGTTATACAAAGTCATAGTTGAACGTTTGCCTGATAGACCTTAAAGAGTGTGCCTTCAAAAGTCATAGTTGAACGTTTGTCTGATAGGCCTAGAAGAGTGTGCCTTCAAAAGTCATAGTTGAACGTTTGTCTGATAGGCCTAGAAGAGTGTGCCTTCAAAAGTCATATTTGAACGTTTGTCTGATAGGCCTAGAAGAGTGTGCCTTCAAACAAGGTCATAGTTAAACGTTTGTTTGATAGGCCTAGAAGAATGTGCCGTTATACAAAGTCATAAGTGAACGTTTGCCTGATAGGCCTAGAAGAGTGTGCCTTCAAACAAGGTCATAGTTAAACGTTTGTTTGATAGGCAAAGAAGAGAGTGCCTTCAAACAAGGTCATAGTTGAACGTTTTTCTGATAGGCCTAGAAGATTGTGCCATTATACAAAGTCATAGTTGAACGTTTGTCTGATAGGCCTAGAAGAGTATGCCGTTATACAAAGTCATAGTTGAACGTTTGCCTGATAGGCCTAGAAGAGCGTGCCTTCAAAAAGACATAGTTAAACGTTTGCCTGATAGACCTAAAAGAGTGTGCCTTCAAAAGTCATAGTTGAACGTTTGTCTGATAGGCCTAGAAGAGTGTGCCTTCAAACAAGGTCAAAGTTAAACGTTTGTCTGATAGGCCTAGAAGAATGTGCCTTCAAACAATGTCAAAGATAAACGTTTGTTTGATAGGCCTAGAAGAATGTGCCTTCAAACAAGGTCAAAGTTAAATGTGTGTCTGATAGGCCTAGAGGAGCGTGCCTTCAAACAAGGTAAAAGTTGAATGTTTGTCTGATAGGCCTAGAAGAGTGTGCCTTCAAACAAGGTCAAAGTCGAATATTTGTCTGATAGGCCTAGAAGATTGTGCCTTCAAACAAGGTCAAAGTTGAGTGTTTGTCTGATAGGCCTAAAAGAGCGTGCCTTCAAACAATGTCAAAGTCGAATGTTTGTCTGATAGGCCTAGAAGAGCGTGCCTTCAAAAAGTCATAGTTAAACGTTTGTCTGATAGGCCTAGAAGTGTGTGCCTTTAAACAAGGTCAAAGTTGAATGTTTTTCTGATATGCCTAGAAGAGTGTGCCTTTAATCAAGGTCAAAGTTGAATGTTTGCCTGATAGGCCTAGAAGAGTGTGCCTTCAAGAAGTCATAGTTAAACGTTTGTCTGATAGGCCTAGAAGAGTTTGCCTTCAAGACGTCATAGTTAAATTTTTGCCTGATAGGGCTAGAAGAGTGTGCCTTCAAGAAGTCATAGTTAAATGTTTGCCTGAGAGGCCTAGAAGAGTGTGCCTTTAAACAAGGTCAAAGTTGAATGTTTGTCTGATAGGCCTAGAAGAGTGTGCCTTTAAACAAGGTCAAAGTTGAATGTTTGCCTGATAGGCCTAGAAGAGTGCGCCTTCAAGAAGTCATAGTTAAACGTTTGTCTGATACGCCTAGAAGAGTGTGCCTTCAAGACGTCATAGTTAAATTTTTGCCTGATAGGGCTAGAAGAGTGTGCCTTCAAGAAGTCATAGTTAAATGTTTGCCTGAGAGGCCTAGAAGAGTGTGCCTTTAAACAAGGTCAAAGTTGAATGTTTGTCTGATAGGCCTAGAAGAATGTGCCTTCAAAAAGTCATGTTAAACATTTGCCTGACAGGCCTAGAAGAGTGTTCCTTTAAACAAGGTCATATTGAACGTTTGTCTGATAGGCCTAGAAGAATGTGCCTTCAAACAAGGTCAAAGTTGAACGTTTGTCTGATAGGCCTAGAAGAATGTGGCTTCAAACAATGTCAATGTTGACGTTTGCTGAAAGGCCTAGAAGAGTGTGCCTTTAAACAAGGTCAAAGTTGAATGTTTGTCTGATAGGCCTAGAAGAGCGTGCCTTCAAATACGGTCAAAATTGAATGTTTGTCTGATAGGCCTAGATGAATATACCTTCAAACAAGGTCAAAGTTGAATGTTTGTCTGATAGGCCTAGTAGAGCGTGCCTTCAAACACGGTCAAAGTTGAATGTTTTTCTGATAGGCTTAGAAAGGTGTGCCTTCAAAAAGTCATAGTTGAACGTTTGTCTGATAGGCCTAGAAGAGTGTGCCTTCAATCACGGTCAAAGTAAAACGTTTGTCTGATAGGCCTAGAAGAGTGTGCCTTCAAAACGTCATAGTTGAACGTTTGTCTGATAGGCCTAGAAGAGTGTGCCTTTAAACAAGGTCAAAGTTGAATGTTTGCCTGATAGGCCTGGAAGAGTGTGCCTTCAAGAAGTCATAGTTAAACGTTTGTCTGATAGGCCTAGAAAAGTGTGCCTTCAAAAGTCATAGTTGAGGTTTGATTGATAGGTCTAGAAGAGTGTGCCTTCAAAAGTCATAGTTGAACGTTTGTCTGATAGGCCTAGAAGAGTGTGCCTTCAAAAGTCAAAGTTGAACGTTTGTCTGATAGGCCTAGAAGAGTGTGCCTTCAAAAGTCATAGTTGAACGTTTGTCTGATAGGCCTAGAAGAGTGTGCCTTTAAACAAGGTCAAAGTTGAACGTTTGTCTGATAGGCCTAGAAGAGTGTGCCTTCAAAAGTCATAGTTGAACGTTTGTCTGATAGGCCTAGAATAGTGTGCCGTTATACAAAGTCATAGTTGAACGTTTGCCTGATAGACCTTAAAGAGTGTGCCTTCAAAAGTCATAGTTGAACGTTTGTCTGATAGGCCTAGAAGAGTGTGCCTTCAAACAAAGTCAAAGTTAAACATTTGTCTGATAGGCCTAGAAGAATGTGCCTTCAAACAATGTCAAAGATAAACGTTTGTCTGATAGGCCTAGAAGAATGTGCCTTCAAACAAGGTCAAAGTCGAATGTTTGTCTGATAGGCCTAGAAGAGTGTGCCTTCAAACAAGGTCAAAGTTAAACGTTTGTCTGATAGGCCTAGAAGAATATGCCTTCAAACAAGTTCAAAGTTAAACGTTTGTCTGATAGGCCTAGAAAAGTGTGCCTTTCAACACGGTCAAAGTTGAATGTTTGTTTGATAGGCTTAAAAGAGCGTGCCTTCAAACAAGATAAAAGTTGAATGTTTGTCTGATAGGCCTAGAAGAGTGTGCATTCAAACAAGGTCAAAGTTGAATGTTTGCCTGATAGGCCTAGAAGAGTGTGCCTTCAAGAAGTCATAGTTAAACGTTTGTCTGATAGGCCTAGAAGAGTTTGCCTTCAAGACGTCATAGTTAAATTTTTGCCTGATAGGGCTAGAAGAGTGTGCCTTCAAGAAGTCATAGTTAAATGTTTGCCTGAGAGGCCTAGAAGAGTGTGCCTTTAAACAAGGTCAAAGTTGAATGTTTGTCTGATAGGCCTAGAAGAGTGTGCCTTTAAACAAGGTCAAAGTTGAATGATTGCCTGATAGGCCTAGAAGAGTGCGCCTTCAAGAAGTCATAGTTAAACGTTTGTCTGATACGCCTAGAAGAGTGTGCCTTCAAGACGTCATAGTTATATTTTTGCCTGATAGGGCTAGAAGAGTGTGCCTTCAAGAAGTCATAGTTAAATGTTTGCCTGAGAGGCCTAGAAGAGTGTGCCTTTAAACAAGGTCAAAGTTGAATGTTTGTCTGATAGGCCTAGAAGAATGTGCCTTCAAAAAGTCATGTTAAACATTTGCCTGACAGGCCTAGAAGAGTGTTCCTTTAAACAAGGTCATATTGAACGTTTGTCTGATAGGCCTAGAAGAATGTGCCTTCAAACAAGGTCAAAGTTGAACGTTTGTCTGATAGGCCTAGAAGAATGTGGCTTCAAACAATGTCAATGTTGACGTTTGCTGAAAGGCCTAGAAGAGTGTGCCTTTAAACAAGGTCAAAGTTGAACGTTTGCCTAATAGGCCTAGAAGAGTGTGCCTTTAAACAAGGTCAAAGGTGAATGTTTGTCTGATAGGCCTAGAAGAGTGTGCCTTTAAACAAGGTCAAAGTTGAACGTTTGTCTGATAGGCCTAGAAGAGTGTGCCTTCAAGAAGTCATAGTTAAACGTTTGCCCGATAGGCCTAGAAGAGTGTGCCTTCAAACAAAGTCAAAATTGAACGTTTGCCTAATAGGCCTAGAAGAGTGTGCCTTCAAGAAGTCATAGTTAAATGTTTGCCTGATAGGCCTAGAAGAGTGTGCCTTTAAACAAGGTCAAAGTTGAATGTTTGTCTGATAGGCCTAGAAGAATGTGCCTTCAAAAAGTCGTAGTTAAACGTTTGCCTGATAGGCCTAGAAGAGTGTGCCTTTAAACAAGGTCAAAGTTGAACGTTTGTCTGATAGGCCTAGACGAGTGTGCCTTTAAACATGGTCCAAGTCGAATGTTTGTCTGATAGGCCTAGAAGAGCGTGCCTTCAAAAAGTCATAGTTAAACGTTTGTCTGATAGGCCTAGAAGAGTGTGCCTTTAAACAAGGTCAAAGTTGAATGTTTGTCTGATAGTCCTAGAAGAGTGTGCCTTTAAACAAGGTCAAAGTTGAACGTTTGTTTGATAGGCCTAGAAGGGTGTGCCTTCAAACAAGGTCATAGTTGAACGTTTGTCTGATAGGCCTAGAAGAGTGTGCCGTCAAAAAGTCATAGTTGAACGTTTCTCTGATAGGCCTAGAAGAGTGTGCCTTCAATCACGGTCAAAGTAAAACGTTTGTCTGATAGGCCTAGAAGAGTGTGCCTTCAAAAAGTCATAGTTGAACGTTTGTCTGATAGGCCTAGAAGAGTGTGCCTTTAAACAAGGTCAAAGTTGAATGTTTGCCTGATAGGCCTGGAAGAGTGTGCCTTCAAGAAGTCATAGTTAAACGTTTGTCTGATAGGCCTAGAAGAGTGTGCCTTCAAGACGTCATAGTTAAATTTTCGCCTGATAGAGCTAGAAGAGTGTGCCTTCAAGAAGTCATAGTTAAATGTTTGCCTGATAGGCCTAGAAGAGTGTGCCTTTAAACAAGGTCAAAATTGAATGTTTGTCTGATAGACCTAGAAGAGTGTTCCTTTAAACAAGGTCATAGTTGAACGTTTGTCTGATAGGCCTAGAAGAGTGTGCCTTCAAAAAGTCATAGTTAAACGTTTGCCTGATAGGCCTAGAAGAGTGTGCCTTTAAACAAGGTCAAAGGTTAATGTTTGTCTGATAGGCCTAGAAGATTGTGCCTTTAAACTAGGTCAAAGGTTAATGTTTGTCTGATAGGCTTAGAAGATTGTGCCTTCAAACAATGGAAGTTCTTATCTCCACCTAATATCAATCCTCCTCGGCGTTCAGTATTTCATCACCCTGTTTATTTACCATAACCATTTCTGTCTCGGTAATTCAAACCGTGTGTTGCTTCCACCGAGTTATATCCTTGATACTAATATACATACATATCGCCATAGTGCTTTAAAGTCCTATATATTTATAGAGGTTAATTAAATTGGCATATTTAACACGCGTTGTTAAACACACACCAACAGTATCACTATTTAACTATTAATTACACTGTAATTTCCAGACAAGGTGTAGGTAGTTGTGTTTATAATTAAACTGGTGTACTTCGATTTGAATAAGTCGTGATATATGTTGGTGTTGTAAGTATGGATATTATTGAAGACAACAAAACTGCTGTTTTCGAAGAGGGGAAAGAAGATGCTCTACCCACGTAAGCTCTTTCTTGTTACATTTAGTGTTTCTGAAAATGCTGCTGCTGTAGTATAAAAAATTGAGGTTAAACAATCGCATTGGAGGTATAGTTTAGTACTGAAATGATGAATATTAGATTATTCGTCAAATTAGATATGACAAGAACCCCTGATGCCACTATCCTGCAAGGCGATTAGTCAAACATTAATTGATAATTGATTTTTGTATGATTTGGTATGCTGTGTTTGACGTGAAATGAAATTGTTTGTCTTCCGATGTCTATTAAGCCGGAAGATTGTGTTTTAAAAGAGGGTCAAATAAGATGTATAAGTTGTACCACCATCAATACAATTGTTTTAATTTACCGAAAATGATGAATACATATCGAAAACAATGTTAACTAGGATACCGTGTTTAAAAGGTGCAGAAAACACGCTATTACTACCTTATGAGACTAAATGTGGTCACTGTAAATTTTTTAGCACTCGCGGAATCATTTAATATTTGTGCATTTTCAGCTATGAAATACATGGTAATAATATTGTTATTAGTAATCACTATTTTCCATAAATGCTTCATTTTGTAAGTAGTGGTAAATCACTCAAGGTTAATCATTCAAAAAATTGTGTTATACATGTGTATGTATTGATTTTAAAGATGAGTGTCACTTTCAATGTTTGTCTGATAGGCCTAGAAAAGTGTGCCTTCAAAAGTCATAGTTGAGGTTTGATTGATAGGTCTAGAAGAGTGTGCCTTCAAAAGTCATAGTTGAACGTTTGTCTGATAGGCCTAGAAGAGTGTGCCTTCAAAAGTCAAAGTTGAACGTTTGTCTGATAGGCCTAGAAGAGTGTGCCTTCAAAAGTCATAGTTGAACGTTTGTCTGATAGGCCTAGAAGAGTGTGCCTTTAAACAAGGTCAAAGTTGAACGTTTGTCTGATAGGCCTAGAAGAGTGTGCCTTCAAAAGTCATAGTTGAACGTTTGTCTGATAGGCCTAGAATAGTGTGCCGTTATACAAAGTCATAGTTGAACGTTTGCCTGATAGACCTTAAAGAGTGTGCCTTCAAAAGTCATAGTTGAACGTTTGTCTGATAGGCCTAGAAGAGTGTGCCTTCAAACAAAGTCAAAGTTAAACGTTTGTCTGATAGGCCTAGAAGAATGTGCCTTCAAACAATGTCAAAGATAAACGTTTGTCTGATAGGCCTGGAAGAATGTGCTTTCAAACAAGGTCAAAGTCGAATGTTTGTCTGATAGGCCTAGAAGAGTGTATCTTCAAACAAGGTCAAAGTTGAATGTTTGTCTGATAGGCCTAGAAGAATGTGCCTTCAAACAAGGTCAAAGTCGAATGTTTGTCTGATAGGCCTAGAAGAGTGTGCCTTCAAATAAGGTCAAAGTTGAATGTTTGTCTGATAGGCCTAGAAGAGTGTGCCTTCAAACAAGGTCAGAGTTGAATGTTTGTCTGATAGGCCTAGAAGAATGTGCCTTCAAACAAGGTCAAAGTTGAATGTTTGTCTGATAGGCCTAGAAGAGTGTGCCTTCAAACAAGGTCAAAGTTAAACGTTTGTCTGATAGGCCTAGAAGAATATGCCTTCAAACAAGTTCAAAGTTAAACGTTTGTCTGATAGGCCTAGAAAAGTGTGCCTTTCAACACGGTCAAAGTTGAATGTTTGTTTGATAGGCTTAAAAGAGCGTGCCTTCAAACAAGATAAAAGTTGAATGTTTGTCTGATAGGCCTAGAAGAGTGTGCATTCAAACAAGGTCAAAGTTGAATGTTTGTCTGATAGGCCTAGAAGAGTGTGCCTTCAAGAAGTCATAGTTAAATGTTTGCCTGATAGGCCTAGAAGAGTGTGCCTTTAAACAAGGTCAAAGTTGAACGTTTGCCTGATAGGCCTAGAAGAATGTGCCTTCAAACAAGGTCAAAGTTGAATGTTTATCTGATAGGCCTAGAAGAGTGTGCCTTTAAACAAGGTCAAAGTTGAACGTTTGCCTGATAGGCCTAGAAGAGTGTGCCTTTAAACAAGGTCAAAGTTGAATGTTTGTCTGATAGGCCTAGAAGAGTGTGCCTTTAAACAAGGCCAAAGTTGAACGTTTGTCTGATAGGCCTAGAAGAGTGCGCCTTTAAACAAGGTCAAAGTTGAACGTTTGTCTGATAGGCCTAGAAGAGTGTGCCTTCAAGAAGTCATAGCTAAACGTTTGCCTGATAGGCCTAGAAGAGTGTGCCTTCAAACAAAGTCAAAATTGAACGTTTGTCTGATAGGCCTAAAAGAGTGTGCCTTCAAGAAGTCATAGTTAAACGTTGGTTTGATAGGCCTAGAAGAGTGTGCCTTTAAACAAGGTCAAAGTTTAATGTTTGTCTGATAGGCCTAGAAGAATGTGCCTTCAAACAAGGTCAAAGTTGAACGTTTGTCTCTTTTGCCTAGAGGAATGTGCCTTCAAACAAGGTCAAAGTTGAACGTTTGCCTGATAGGCCTAGAAGAGTGTGCCTTTAAACAAGGTCAAAGATGAATGTTTGTCTGATAGGCCTAGAAGAGCGTGCCTGCAAACACGGTCAAAGTTGAATGTTTTTCTGATAGGCCTAGAAGAGTGTGCCTTCAAAAAGTCATAGTTGAACGTTTGTCTAATAGGCCTAGAAGAGTGTGCCTTCAAACACGGTCAAAGTTGAATGTTTGTCTGATAGGCCTGGAAGAGTGTGCCTTCAAAAGTCATAGTTGAACGTTTCTCTGATAGGCCTAGAAGAGTGTGCCTTCATACAAGGTCATAGTTGAACGTTTGTCTGATAGGCCTAGAAGAGTGTGCAATTATAAAAAGTCATAGTTGAACGCTTGTCTGATAGGCCTAGAAGAGCGTGCCTTCAAACAAGGTCAAAGTTGAATGTTTGTCTGATAGGCCTAGAAGGGTGTGCCTTCAAACAAGGTCATAGTTGAACGTTTGTCTGATAGGCCTAGAAGAGTGTGCCGTCAAAAAGTCATAGTTAAACGTTTGCCTGATAGGCCTAGAAGAGTGTGCCTTTAAACAAGGTCAAAGTTGAACGTTTGTCTGACAGGCCTAGAAGAGTGTGCCTTCAAAAAGTCATAGTTAAACGTTTGCCTGATAGGCCTAGAAGAGTGTGCCTTTAAACAAGGTCAAAGTTGAATGTTTGTCTGAAAGGCCTAGAAGAATATGCATTCAAACAAGGTCGAGGTTGAATGTTTGTCTGATAGGCCTAGAAGAGTGTGCCTTTAAGCAAGGTCAAAGTTTAATGTTTGTCTGATATGCCTAGAAGAATGTGCCTTCAAACAAGGTCCAAGTTAAACGTTGGTTTGATAGGCCTAGAAGAGTGTGCCTTTAAACAAGGTCAAAGTTAAACGTTTGTCTGATAGGCCTAGAAGAGTGTGCCTTTAAACACGGTCAAAGTTGATCGTTTGCCTGATAGGCCTAGAAGAATGTGCCTACAAACAAGGTCAAAGTTGAATGTTTGTCTTATAGGCCTAGAAGAGTGTGCCTTTAAACAAGGTCAAAGTTGAACGTTTGCCTAATAGGCCTAGAAGAGTGTGCCTTTAAACAAGGTCAAAGGTGAATGTTTGTCTGATAGGCCTAGAAGAGTGTGCCTTTAAACAAGGTCAAAGTTGAACGTTTGTCTGATAGGCCTAGAAGAGTGTGCCTTCAAGAAGTCATAGTTAAACGTTTGCCCGATAGGCCTAGAAGAGTGTGCCTTCAAACAAAGTCAAAATTGAACGTTTGCCTGATAGGCCTAGAAGAGTGTGCCTTCAAGAAGTCATAGTTAAATGTTTGCCTGATAGGCCTAGAAGAGTGTGCCTTTAAACAAGGTCAAAGTTGAATGTTTGTCTGATAGGCCTAGAAGAGCGTGCCTTCAAAAAGTCGTAGTTAAACGTTTGCCTGATAGGCCTAGAAGAGTGTGCCTTCAAACAAGGTCAAAGTTGAACGTTTGTCTGATAGGCCTAGACGAGTGTGCCTTTAAACATGGTCCAAGTCGAATGTTTGTTTGATAGGCCTAGAAGAGCGTGCCTTCAAAAAGTCATAGTTAAACGTTTGTCTGATAGGCCTAGAAGAGTGTGCCTTTAAACAAGGTCAAAGTTGAATGTTTGTCTGATAGGCCTAGAAGAGTGTGCCTTTAAACAAGGTCAAAGTTGAACGTTTGTCTGATAGGCCTAGAAGAGTGTGCCTTCAAACAAGGTCAAAGTTGAACGTTTGCCTGATAGGCCTAGAAGAGTGTGCCTTCAAACAAGTTCAAAGTTGAATGTTTGTCTGATAGGCCTAGAAGAGTGTGCCTTTAAACAAGGTCAAAGGTGAATGTTTGTCTGAGAAGCCTAGAAGAGTGTGCCTTCAAACACGGTCAAAGTTGAATGTTTGCCTGATAGGCCTAGAAGAGTGTGCCGTCAAAAAGTCATAGTTAAACGTTTGCCTGATAGGCCTAGAAGAGTGTGCCTTTAAACAAGGTCAAAGTTGAACGTTTGTCTGACAGGCCTAGAAGAGTGTGCCTTCAAAAATTCATAGTTAAACGTTTGCCTGATAGGCCTAGAAGAGTGTGCCTTTAAACAAGGTCAAAGTTGAATGTTTGTCTGAAAGGCCTAGAAGAATATGCCTTCAAACAAGGTCGAGGTTGAATGTTTGTCTGATAGGCCTAGAAGAGTGTGCCTTTAAGCAAGGTCAAAGTTTAATGTTTGTCTGATATGCCTAGAAGAATGTGCCTTCAAACAAGGTCCAAGTTAAACGTTGGTTTGATAGGCCTAGAAGAGTGTGCCTTTAAACAAGGTCAAAGTTAAACGTTTGTCTGATAGGCCTAGAAGAGTGTGCCTTTAAACACGGTCAAAGTTGATCGTTTGCCTGATAGGCCTAGAAGAATGTGCCTACAAACAAGGTCAAAGTTGAATGTTTGTCTTATAGGCCTAGAAGAGTGTGCCTTTAAACAAGGTCAAAGTTGAACGTTTGCCTAATAGGCCTAGAAGAGTGTGCCTTTAAACAAGGTCAAAGGTGAATGTTTGTCTGATAGGCCTAGAAGAGTGTGCCTTTAAACAAGGTCAAAGTTGAACGTTTGTCTGATAGGCCTAGAAGAGTGTGCCTTCAAGAAGTCATAGTTAAACGTTTGCCCGATAGGCCTAGAAGAGTGTGCCTTCAAACAAAGTCAAAATTGAACGTTTGCCTGATAGGCCTAGAAGAGTGTGCCTTCAAGAAGTCATAGTTAAATGTTTGCCTGATAGGCCTAGAAGAGTGTGCCTTTAAACAAGGTCAAAGTTGAATGTTTGTCTGATAGGCCTAGAAGAGCGTGCCTTCAAAAAGTCGTAGTTAAACGTTTGCCTGATAGGCCTAGAAGAGTGTGCCTTCAAACAAGGTCAAAGTTGAACGTTTGTCTGATAGGCCTAGACGAGTGTGCCTTTAAACATGGTCCAAGTCGAATGTTTGTCTGATAGGCCTAGAAGAGCGTGCCTTCAAAAAGTCATAGTTAAACGTTTGTCTGATAGGCCTAGAAGAGTGTGCCTTTAAACAAGGTCAAAGTTGAATGTTTGTCTGATAGGCCTAGAAGAGTGTGCCTTTAAACAAGGTCAAAGTTGAACGTTTGTCTGATAGGCCTAGAAGAGTGTGCCTTCAAACAAGGTCAAAGTTGAACGTTTGCCTGATAGGCCTAGAAGAGTGTGCCTTCAAACAAGTTCAAAGTTGAATGTTTGTCTGATAGGCCTAGAAGAGTGTGCCTTTAAACAAGGTCAAAGGTGAATGTTTGTCTGATAAGCCTAGAAGAGTGTGCCTTCAAACACGGTCAAAGTTGAATGTTTGCCTGATAGGCCTAGAAGAGCGTGCCTTCAAACACGGTCAAAGTTGAATGTTTGTCTGATAGGCCTAGAAGAGTGTGCCTTCAAACACGGTCAAAGTTGAATGTTTGCCTGATAGGCCTAGAAGAGTGTGCCTTCAAACACGGTCAAAGTTGAATGTTTGCCTGATATGCCTAGAAGATAGAAGAGTGTGCGTTCAAACACGATAATAGTTTGTCTTTTGGGATTAACTATATTTGTAGTTTTGTTTTGCATAAATGGACCTATAGTTTTAATACGACAGTACTTAAAAGAGCAATATTGTATGTTCACAGGCATATTCAAGACATATTCATGAGATTGGTTTGACTGATATGGTTTTTGGCAGGCATTTCTGCAAGCTGATCCGAGGTAGAACTAACTCACGTGTATATTCATGACCTTGCATATAATCAGTCAAGTATTCGCTGGCAGCAGATAAGTACATGCGGATCCGTTTACATCGAATACAAAAATATCTTAATTATTCTGCCGTTATATCTTACAGGTAATCAATCGATTCAAGTACAAAACTAACCTTGCCTTGGCCTGTTTTTGTCTTAATATATATTTACATGTTAAACAAATCGTATCTTAAAACAAATATTTCTTCTTAACTCCATATATAGACCAGACTTGAGTGCTTTATATATGTGTCCTTATTTTAGGACTTTCACCTAGTTTCAGAAGTGCTTTATTAAGGCTCCATTAGATTTAAAGTCAGTATCAGAAAACACGAACTTTAATGCTATTTATTTTATAACATTGAATATATCAAATGTAGATAAGAAGCGACATATTAATCTTATGTCTGCCATGATTGAAAACTACTGGTTGGAGAGCAGTATCCGGCGGGAAGCAGATGCCGGCAGTTGACTTTTTTTTATTTATGTTTTTCATGGCAATTGAAGTGCATGGCAATTTATAATAAATAATCATACGAAATTGACCCCTAGTTTGCGTAACTACAAGTATTATTTCCGTCAATACCATTCCTAAAGAGAAAATCTTTCCAATCTTGAACACCTGTCAAAATTTCCGGATTCTGCTCTCCAACCAATATTTTGAAAGAAGATTGCTTCATAAGTAACCTTCATGGTACGTATGGTTGTTTTAAGGTATTGCTTATGAACTTGATAATAATACATGTAATGATAATATAAAATACCGGATATTTTTTAAATAACCGTACTATGTTTCATCCAATCAAGTCTGGACATTGCTCGAATTTGTTTGTTTAGATCCAACGGGCGCGTAAAGCTGCACAACGCCCGCCTCAAATCCATCCAAGACGACCACCTTTACCATATCGCCCTCTCAACCGGAAGTGACGATCTCAGGCGCCTCTTCGGAGATGTCAAGGTATTAACACTGTAATTCAAGCTTGATAGACGTATCATATTCTGTGGTTTTAATTCATAGACTATGGAAGAACGGCAGGGGCGTAGCTGCCCATACGCGAGTACGCGGCTGAATCCACATGATCCTGACAAAAATCAGCCATCCGCCGAGTTAAGGGTTTATTTGTTGATATATGATCCTATAACTGGCTAATTTCCAGTACTAAACTAGAACTGTAAGCCATAGGCTAACGAATACCCCCCACCCCTCCATGTCTAGGTTGTTTGCCCTGGAGTTAGGCCGGACAAAGCTAATTTTGCCTACAATGGGAGATAACTCCAGTCAGGGTCATGTGACCTGTACCAAATTCACAGAGGCGAAAGTTTACAACATGGCCATTAATTTCTGAAAGTTTGATAAAGATTTGTTGAATAATAACAAAGATGAATCCCGGACAGGGCTTATTTTGCCTACTTTAACACATCAAGGGGAGATAACTCCAGCCAGGGTCATGTGACCTGTACCAAATTCACAGAGGCGAAAGTTTACAACATGGCCATTAATTTCTGAAAGTTTGATAAAGATTTGTTGAATAATAACAAAGATGAATCCCGGACAGGGCTTATTTTGCCTACTTTAACACATCAAGGGGAGATAACTCTGGTCAGGGTCATGTGACCCGTACCAATTTCACAGAGGCGCAAGTTTACATCATGGCCATTAATATCTGAAAGTTTGAAAAAAATTTGTTCAATAACGACAAAGATGAATCCCGGACAAAAAAAAAACGGACGGACAGACGGACAGACAGACAGACAGACGGACAGACGGACAACCCGATTCCAGTATACCCCCCCCCAAACTTTGTTTTGGGGGGTATAATAAAGCAACACAGAACGCCCAGAATGCACGAGATTGCACCATTGTTGTCAAAACTTTCCGGGAGGGGGTGCATGCCCCCAAACACCTTACAACAATTATGAACCAACACGAATAGAGGGCTAGCTGTGTCCCTGAATGGTATCTATTTCCTTTTAATGAAATATGCCACGACATACGTGAACAACATTAAAGACAGGGCGACCCCGCAGTCACTTAATACATTTGACCTAGCACCCAAACAATCATGGTGGTTACTTCGTATATATTCTCATTCAGGTTGTGTGTTTTGGCGGCCAAGCGACACGAATGGAAAAGTTTGCGTGGTTTATCGCGCGTGAATTCGATGTCAGCGACACGGTTCATAACTTCGCTGCCGGCACGGACCGTTATGCCGTGTACAAGGCCGGACCAGTTCTCTCCGTCAGCGTAAGTATTACGGTCGCTGCGTCCGTCTTAATCTCTAGTTGAGATTGTGCCAAGATGCATTTCACAAAGCAAGTATCCATTTGCGACAAACATGTTTACGCCCATTCTATTAAAGTTTGTTTTAATACATGCCATTGTAGATAGATAGCAGAAGTGTTAGCAACATGTTATTGCCGTGTTAAATAACGCTTTTCATGACATATCATACTTGGTATTTTATTTAGTATTTTTTATAACATTTGTTTTCTAAAATACAATGCATTTTTCAACCCTCTCAGTATAGATAATTCCATATGGACAATAGTATTCCAAGCGTTGTTATATAGGTGTCATATGTCAGAGGAAAAGACGTCACATTCTGTAGTTTAACTGTGACACGTATCAACTTGCACTGTTTATCTCCCCTCTCTCATTGCAGCACGGTATCGGCATCCCCTCACTGTCCATCGTCTTTCAAGAGATTGTGAAGCTGATCTACTATGCTGGTTGTGAAAACGTCACATTCTTTCGCATTGGCACGTGCGGTGGTATAGGTAAGATGACGACATTTCCGGAATGATTCTATACTTCTACCTAGATAGTTTAACACAGTCAAAACCTTTTGCATAATGGGTATTCATTAACAACAACTACTCAAAGATTTTCAATACTAAACTAAAACACACACACACACGCACGCACGCACGCACGCACGCACACACGCATGCACACACATTCAAATAATTCGTACATTAATATATCTATGAATTAATAGTGTTGATAATGTTGTTATCATAATCTAATGCACCAGTCGATTGTAACCACGCCCCCACGCAGGTCCGGAGAATAGCGGGGACTTTTACTTTCGGTCTAGCCAAGCCCGGGTAAAATCCCCGCCCTGCGGTCACGAACTGCTGGTAATATCCCCGTCAAATACCCCCGCACCCGAGGGACCCTAGGTAAAGTATATTCCTCGCTATTTTTGGCGCGAAGACAAAACCACCGCATTCACCCGGCACTGCGGCCCACCTGGAAGGTAAAAAACGGCCCATTTCCCCGACTATCTTCGGTATACCCCCGGATCTCGGGGGGGGGGGTCGTAGTTACAATTAACTGGTGCATTATCATGAGCTAGCCTTCTGTCCATATAATTACTCCCCGACAGGTCAAATCGAGCGTTTATTTATAATTATAATCAGATGGTATTATAGGATCTTAATCCCGCTTCGGTATTTTTCTGTAGCGGTTGTGTTATATCTTATATATATTCTCGAGGTCCCGCTGTGAGCGAAATTCACAAAATGTACTGCACGTATATAATGTACAGTGTCAATACGGATCCAGTCATTGCATGAAGTTGAACTATTTTGATTTTAATGTGTGTAGAAACAACTATGGATACTAACAAAATGTGTGAACAATATCCGCGTCTGGATGGATTTGAATATTCTGCAGATAAATATTTTGAAGAAGCTGGTATGTTTCATTTAACGGGCAAAAACCTCAAGAAAACCGGTGCGAGTTTGTTTTTCAACACAATAATGAGTTCCTACATAGTATGTATTTATTCCTAGGATATTCGTTTTAACGATCAATTATTACATGTGTATGAAGAAAAGTAAGTTCATACGTCTTGTGGTTGTAGAAGACATTTTTTCCGCCTTAACACCTTACATTTTGGCCATAACTAAACAACCCTTAAATTAAAATCAACACGATACACATTTAAAATCAACACGATACACATTTAAAATCAACACGATACACATTTTGCCATGGACAAGTTTCTGCATATAGATTTCTGCATATTATGTGTATGTGTAACAAGTCCCACAACTCTGGTTGTAATACCTATTGAATTCTTTTTCTTTTCGACTGAAATAAAAACAACCACAAAGTCTCTCAATGGGATCTGATTGTTCTCTGTAAACAAATGTGGATTATGATTTGCCACTATTTATTTCACATTTCAGGATTGGAGCCCGGCACGGTGGTCATCAGCGAGAAGGTTGTCAACGGCGTACTGGAACCAGTCTATAAACAGGTGGGCTCGCCCGTCACTCAAAACCGAAACTTATTTGGTATAAAGTGTTGGCATGGGGGTTTGGAATTTATCTAAAAGTTCTTGTCCGAAATGCTGCATTTTCGGTGTATTTTATAACTTTTTTTCTACATTAAAGTAAAAACTAATCTTTGACGGTTTTAGAGACGGATCCGCTAGTGAACTACAACATCTAGCTGATTGTGTAAGACCTTGTTTAAAGCTGCACTCTCACAGATTGAACGTTTTGACAACTTTTAAAAAAAGCCAATTTTTGCGAAAATGCATTAAAACCAGTTATATAAGACTGCTGACAAAACATTAGATCGCAGATTTTTACATTAAGTTCAAAATGTTTTATACATTTTTCTTAAACCATTAACATCAGTTTATGCCATAAATCATTATCATTATTTTTCGAACGGAAACATGAAAATCTGCGATCTGATCTTTTGTCAGCGGTCTTTTATCGTTGGTTTTCAGATATTTACGAAAAAACTTTGCTCTTTCCGAGACAAAAAATAAAAAAGGTTGTAAAAACTGTATATCTTTGAGAGCGCAGCTTTAATAAAATTCATATCTTATAAATTTCACTCGTGCAATAATTCATGAATCTTTTAATGCTTTATTTTCTCAATCAAAGGGGTTATGTGGTATAATCCATTTCCTACGCATTGTTTTTAAGCATCAACATATTTTATATGTAGATTTTGTTCCACTGTCATGTCATTTCATTAGACAATTTTACTACATATTTTAAAGCTATTGATAACCCAGATGATAGATTTTTTCAACCAGATGAAGATATCTTAAATTTTAATGAGAACATTATGAACAGTGAAATGAAAGTTATGTTTAGGGAATTAGATTTGCCGTTTAGCATTGATGAGCATTTTAAGGAATATAAAAGATTTAAATATGGGTCGCAGCTCAGGACCAGATAAAATTATAAATTAGCTCCTGTATCATGGTAAAAATGTATTAGGCCAAATATTATTGATTCTTTTTAATAAGATTATGCAAATTGGTTATTTTCCAGATAAATGGAGTGAAGGATATATTATTCCAATATATAAAAAAGGTTCATTAGATGATGTTAAATTTTTTAGAGGTATAACCTTGTTAAGTGTTATCGGTAAATTGTTTACAAAATGCATAAATGAACGCCTAAGCAAATGGGCAGAAAGTAACTATATTTATGTTGAAGCACAAGCTGGTTTTCGGGCCAAAATGGGTACAGTAGATAACATTTTTGTGTTAAACAGCCTTATTAATCATGTGATTAATAAAAAGCAGCAGCTATATTGCCTATTTGTTGACTATTCTAAAGCGTTCGATTATTTTAATAGAGAAAATATTTGGTATAAACTGTATAAGCTAGGTATTAGAGGTAAATTATTTGATGTCATTAAAAGCATGTATCAAAAGGTGAAATCTAGAGTAAAGTTACTAAAAGATACTGGTGAAATATTTGAAAGTTTACTTGATGTACGACAAGGGGAATGTCTATGCCCGTTTTTATTCTCCTTATACCTTAATGATTTAGAGGATGAGTTATTTCTTAAGGGGTCTAATGGTATTGATGCTTCATTGTTGAAATTATTTATGTTAATGTATGCAGATGACATTGTAATTTTGGCATAGATTGCTAACATTTTGATCATAATAAACTTACACTTCAAATAATTTGTTTGGTTTATTGTTATCTTGGAGTAGTCATGACGTCAGGTGGCTCATGGGTAGAATGTCAAAAAACCCTATCAGATCAAGCCCAAAAAGATGTTTACAAGCTTAAAAGATATTTGTTTAAATTCACGAACATATCTGTTGATCATGTTCTTGATTTATTTGATAAGTTGGTTAAACTTATATTGTTCTATAGTTGTGAAGTTTGGCGGTTTTCCAAGGCCAGTGGTATTGAACGAATTCATACTATGTTTTGTAAAAGCTTGATGTGTATTAAAATAACGACGCAAAATGACTTTAAATATGGAGAATTAGGTAGAACTCGCATCGACTTACTTCTATAGTTAAATACTGACTTAAGATATTACAATGTGCAGATAGAAAATATACGAGAGTTATGTACAATGTTTTACTGCAAGATGTTGAAAACAATCCTAGATGTATCAACTGGGTATCTATGTTACGAAATATGCTATGTAATTTTGGTTTTAATGATGTATGGTTAGCACAGGGAGTTGCTAATATTAATAAATTTGTTAGTGGGTTTAAACAACGTGTTAAAGACACATTTGTTCAAAGCTGGTACAGTAGAATTGAAAGCTCAACTAGGGCCTCCTTTTACAAGATATTTACAAAATTTGAGCTTAGCAATTACCTGAAGAATGTTAATGTGAAGAAATATAGAATTGCCCTCACACGATTGTTAGTGTCATCACATAGACTAAATATTGAAACAGGAAGGTGGTCTAACATTCCACGAAATGAAAGGCTCTGTAGTATTTGTAACACATTAGAAGATAAATATCATTTTCTGTTTGAGTGCAAGTTATATGATGAATTACGTGTAAGATATATTAAGAAATACTTTAGATTAAGACCAAGCATGTTCAAATGTACTGATATGCTACAGTCTAACAATGTATGCATACTTAGAAATCTTGCTGTTTATACATATAACACCTTCGAATTACGACGGCAAGCTACTACTGTTACAGTTGATAACTGATGCAACAATTAGAAAACTATAAACTACGAATTACCTTCAAATGTATAATTACATGAGACAGCAGACACAGGGACTGGAACTGAAAAGAAAACAAGACACAAAGAAATGCATTCAAATCGGATTTTACAAAAACATTTTCTTATTTACATTATATTTTGTTCTTTTACTGGTTATAACAACTGGGATCAGTCCTACTCCCAATTAACTTTTAATAAAGACTGGTAATTCATTATTAATAATAAATGAAACTATTAAATTATCCATTCAAATCTAAGTCATTTATTCTATGTCTACCATATCCTTCGATTCTGAAGAATCTCATCATTAAATGTTGTATTAAATGAAAGACAACTGTACTAAATTTCTTTTATCAGCTAATTATCAGTTAATAAACTTATCTGATTATCCATCGTGTACTGAACTGTTTCTACTGTCTCGAATCGAAAGTAACGTTAATCCTTGTTCAAACAAAATTGCATATGTCACTTAACTTCATCTGAAATTCAATTTTACACTTTCCATATTTTTGCATCTATTATATACACATGACACTTATTATTCGGTATTATTTGTTGTGTTTTGAATAATCTTTACCTTCACTCGTGTGTCAACGTCGTAAATGTAAACACACTATGCAACCCAAAGAAATACTGACGAAAAGAAGGTCGAAGATAACTGATTGTTAACCAGATTTTTCTATAAAGAACAAATCACACACTGTACAACTACGAGGGGGAGTCAATAGGTTCGTAAACGAGCGTTTTAAAAAAAACAAATGCGCGTTTGCGTGTAATGAAATTTAATATACACAATAACCAATATGTTTTCAAAACATGTACAAAAAATAAATGTGAATACAATAACAATTACTAATATAAATAAAAAATACAAAATACCCATCTGCAATACCGCGGCGCACTTCGGAACAATGTTATGACGTTGACGTTATGGGGGTTACTGTTTCTCAAAATACTCTCCACTCTCTTGGACACATTTCTGATGGCGGACGACCCATTTCCGGTACACCTCTGTGAACCATGTCTCGGACAGGGACGCGAACGATGACTGGACTGCGCTGCGGAGCTCTGCCAGACATTCGACACGTCTCCCGCGAAGATCGGCCTTCAGTCTTGGAAAAATCGCGAAGTCCATAGGGGCGAGGTCAGGTGAGTACGGCGAATGATTGAGAAGCTCAAATCCTAAAAAGTCAATCGTCATCAGTGTTTCCTGTGCACGGTGGGCCGGGGCGTTATCTTGGTGAAAGATGAGATTCTCGATCTCAACATCCGGGCGCTTCTTCTGGATGGCGTGAACGAGATCACGGCGCAGAACCTGTGAACAAATTAAAATAAAATTAGGGAATTAATCATAAAAGAAACAAACATGAAACACTTTATTATTTTTGTAAATAAGCATTTATTTAAAATATAATATTTAAATCCAACTTATAAAACAATATTTTTAGACTTTTAATACTGTTTACCTTCTGAACATCACTTTTTTCGCTGACTTGATGACCTTTGCTTTCTTTGGTGGCGGTGAAGAGGGTCGTTTCCATACCATTGACTCAGCTTTTGTTTCAGGGTCATAGAAGTGTAGCCATGTTTCATCGCACGTGACGATTTTATTTAAGAAATGGTCGCCTTCTCTGGCGTGACGTGCCAGAAAGCACTGTGACGTTTCCACGCGCACGTTTTTTTTTTCATTTTCCGACAAAAGTCGCGGCACCCATCGTGCTGAGACTTTCCTCATTCCCAGATCGTTTGTAATTATTTTATGCATTGTGCCGTGCGATGAATCAAACATATCTGCAAGTTCGTCGATGCTTCTTCGTCTGTCGGTAGAAAGCTCGGATGCAACAGCTAGCTTCAATGAGTCACTGGTTACCGGTCTTCCTGCTCGTTTGTCATCGTTGATGTCCTCTCTCCCATTTGAAAATCTCCCGTGCCACTTGTAAACTAAACTTCGCTTACATGATTGTCCGGTGTTTCCCTGGTTCATGAACTTGAGCGTGTCGGTGG
The DNA here is from genome assembly GCF_026914265.1 of Mya arenaria. Lineage (NCBI taxonomy): Eukaryota > Metazoa > Mollusca > Bivalvia > Myida > Myidae > Mya > Mya arenaria. The sequence goes on along the minus strand of NC_069126.1, from coordinate 48,946,245 downwards.
GCGTCATTCCGACTCTAACGCAATGCTTAATGACAGCCCGCTTCTCAACGTTATCCATTGACGTCATTTACTAGATAAGCCTAGTGTGGGTATTTTAAAAGGTCAGCGCACCGTTTTGTTTATGGTATGACGTCAAAACTTCTTATATACATGATCGACACGTCAAAGTGACGTCAGTAAAAGTCTCGCCTGAATCACACGCTCTTTTCCCGCAAAAATGACGTACTTTATATAACATTGTTATGTTAGATACAGCGCCATTTCAAAGTGCGCCGCGTTGTTGACAGTGTATAATAATAAATCAATATAAAATATTTAAAATATGAAATAAGTTAGTAATTAATTTCCATATTTATTAAATCACATGTGAAATATGATGTTAAAAACAATACAAGAAAAAAAAGATGTACAATAAGCGACAAAAAGGGGTCGTTCACGAACTTATTGACTCCCACTCGTATTTAATTTATAGAAAAATATTTGGAAAAAGAATTTTATTTCAGTAAGGCAAAAGTTCCATGCCGACATAAGCTATTTAATCGAGTCCTGTAATAGTCTAAATAACTTTCGCTTTTGATTTCAAATTTAGACTACAGTATAGTGAATGGGACGTAATTCGAAAGTTATCAAATTCTACAAATGTACTATTTTAGAATTTAATTCATTTATTTATTATTCATGATATGTGAGGAACTCAATAGATGCAGTTGCTATTTATTTATCTATTTGATACAACATACTTGTTATATAGTTTACATGTTCACTATTTGTAGTTCTATACGTACACCATTACATATTCTATGTTGTTTTGATCACGGGTCATGTTGGCCTATTTCAAATATATATTGTGTGTTATATTTCCATGAATAAACCTTCTCTCTTCTCTCTGTCCTCATTGGCGAGTTCAATTTGTAATAAAAACACATTTATTTTGCTAGTACATCCTCGGGCGTGCGGTTGAACGGCCGGCGAAAGTGGACAGCGACCTTATCCGCCAACTCCATGCCTGTAGCCAAAACGAGGACAAGTTCAAAACCGTGCTAGGAACCACCCTGTGTGCCGATGATTTCTATGAAGGTGATTTATACACTTTTAGTATACATGTTAAGGGTCTCGTTCACGTTATAGGGTCGCAAATCATTTTTATTTATTTATTGTAAAATGTGAACAAATTGTGTGTACTAATGATAAAACATCTAAAAAGGTTCAAATTAGCTCATTTGTTAATAATTATTGAAAAGAAATTCTCTATTTTGCCGAATAGCGTAAGTAACGTTAATGAAAACACAATTATTTGAGGCTTGGATTGATAAATTGCATGTATGTTTAATTGTGTATCTGGTAGTTGCTGTTTGATCTTTGTTCATGAAAGTATTTCAACAAATAACATGTTGAAAACTTAAAATCCTAAAATCTGTGGGCAAGGGCCTTTAGCAGCATGAACTATGTTGACATTTATTAGTGTTTTCACCGATCTTCAACCTTGAAACTAAATACGTAGAAGGTAACCGTTTTTAGAAGATTTTACTCGAAGCCCGTTTTCTCTTAAACTATTCAATATATACTCTTTAATTCTTGTCATTTTCAAAACTGATTTTATACTGTAATTTCAATCACATATAGGTTCTCACTAGGTGAACATAATTTGATTTTTAACCAGGTTTTCACATAGTGAAACCTGGTTATTAGAATGGCGAACGTCGTTGTTCGGGCGGGCGGGCGGGCGGCCGGGCGGCGTCAAACTCACCTATGAAACTGAATAACTTTAGTAAGGGTTAACATATCTTGACCAAACTTGGTCTATAGAAAGAATTTATGGGTACCTTTCATGGGATTGCGTTTGGGGTCCCTAGAGTCAAGGGCAAGGTCACTGTTACTAAAAATAGAAGAACGGTTGAAACTGAATAAATTTAGTTAAGAATGTCATATCTTATCTAAAATAGGTCTAAAGGAAGAGTTTATGGATACCTTTCATGGGATTGCGTTTGGGGTCCCTAGGGTCAAGGTCAAGGTCACTGTTACTAAAAATAGAAAAACAGTTGAAACTGAATAACTTTAGTTAGGGTTGACAGATCTTAACCAAACTTGGTCTATAGAAAGAGTTTATGGGTACCTTTCATGGGATTGCGATTGGGGTCCCTAGGTTTAAGGTCAAGGTCACCGTTACTTAAAATAGAAAAACGGTTGAAACTAAAGAACTTTAATTAGGGATGACATATCTTGACTAAACTTGGTGTACAGGAAGAGTTTATAGATACCTTTTATGGATTGCATTTGGGGTTCCTAGGTTCAAGGTCACTGTTACTAAAAATAGAAAAACAGGGCCACCACATTGACGCGTGTTAATGATTTTGAAAATGTTGTTTTTAGGATGGTATTGTTTTCTTTTTACACCACTAGGTCAGGGACGGATGGACGGGGCGTTCTGTGAACACGAGGAGGAGGAGAAGTTTCTATGGTTACGGGAGATAGCGGACCGCGGGGTGACCAACATGGAAATGGAGTCCCTTGGCTTCACGGCTCTCTGTGACCGCGCAAACATACCAGGTAAGTTGCACGGCTCTCTATGACCGGAGTGACCGGGCCAACATACCGGGTAAGCTTTAAGACACTATGTGACCAGGCCAACATACCGGGTAAGCTTCACGACACTATGTGATCGGGCCAACATACCGGGTAAGCTTCACGACACTATGTGACCGGGCCAACATACCGGGTATGCTTCATGGACCTCTTTGACCGGGCCAACATATCGGGTAAGCTTCACGGACCTCTTTGACCAGGGCAACATACCGGGTAAGCTTTACGAACCAAAATAACGGGTCAGCTCTTCGCCCGGGCCAACATACCGGGTAATCTTCACGGTCCTCTTCGGTCGGGCAAACATAACGGGTAATCTTCATGACCCTCTTCGGCCGTGCCAACATAACGGGTAAGCTTAGCGGCCCTCTGGGACGGGGCAAGCATACCGAGTGAAATTCATGGCCCACTGCGACTGGGCCAACAGACCAGATAATTTTCACGGCTCCGTGTTACCGGGCCAACATACCGGGAAGGCTTAACGGCCCTCAGTGTTCGGGCCAGCAAGTCCAAAACCCTTTGTGACCGGCATTACGGACCTCTGTGACCGGTCAAGAATATTGGTTAAGCTTCACGGCCAAATTTGACATAACATACAGGGTAAGCTTCATGACCCATGTGACCGGGCCAACATACCGGGTTAGCTAAAAAGCCCTCTGTGACCGCGCTAACGTACCGGGAGGGCTTCACCGTCCTCTTTGACCGGACTAACTTGCCGGGTAAGCTTAGCGGCCTTATCTGACCCCATGGTTATCGGGTAAGGCTGGAGAAGGAACGTACAGGTTTAGAAGCATTGATAATCTAAAAAAAACAAAACATTTTTATTTTTTGCTTCCTCTTCTTTAATCTGGTTATAGCTATTATCTTCTTTCTATCTCTCCATAATCAAAGTGGTTAACTGTATGCCGGTCATTTACTTGATAAATAATGTCACAATTAGCTAAAACTGGATCCTTCTCCCTAATTAAACAATTATAGCCATGTTACCTCCATGTTTTCCCAAGAACAAGGGAGTTGTCATGTTTCCCTGTATTAAAGTTAAAACCAATGCCGCCGTATTCTGTGAAGAAAAATACATCCAGACGGATTAGCTTTTCTTAAGTTGATAAACTGCAGTATCGGACAAATGACAATCAATATCACCATTTATGACATCAAAAAATGCTAACTATTCAACCATCGTCTTTCCGTCTGTTCAGGGGCAGTATGCTGTGTAACGCTGGTCGACCGGTGCGAGGGAGACGGGATCACCAACAACCTTCAGCTGTTACAGGAGTGGCAGACCTACCCACAGATCCTCGTGGCCCGTTACATCCGGAACCGCCTTGATCTCTAGCCGCTTCCCTTCTCCGCTGATCTACGTTGTCCGTGCCTGTCGATCAAGCACTGCAATGGCGTTTCACTCTTCAGGCGAACCGATACATGCCTCGTGTGCGCACCGCTAAATGCCTCTTGTGATTAAATTAAACATTCTTGTACATATTTTTGCCAGAATTATTGTGATTTGCCATTGATGTGGGTTTGTTTTGAGATATAATATGTTGAAGACATGTGTTTTTATAGAACAAAGTGTTATACAGACTGAGTATGCATTTATTGTATTTCCGTTTCATTTTCTGTCTGCCCGTCGCTCGGCGGTCGCCTTTGGTCAATTATTCGCTGTGATTTGTTTTCATAGACTTTTGAATTATTAACCTAAATAATTTTCGTGTTTAATCATGACGTCATATCGTTACATATATATTTGTTCGTCACAACTATCAACCATTTTAATGACTACAAGAACATCTTCAAACATCCCCGGTATTCTGCAACCTTCTCATCATCATTATTTATTTACCGTAGGGTGATAAACTGGCATAACCGCACTTTCCAATCAAGTGCGTTATTGGGGATACTTTTTTAGGAATTCAAGCATTAACTTTTCAGATTTCGCAGCAAGTAGATAAGGTCCTTATAGATGTTGAACCTCTCTGTTGTATTAATAGTTAAGGAAAACAGATATGTGTAAGGTGCTATCATTTTTTACGACTAACAAGTGTTGTTTTTATATGTATACAAGAAATATACGTCAGTATAACTTTGTGGTAAAAATAACCATGTCCTGACCATTGTATGCATAATTTGTACATAGATTGCTAACATTTTGATCATAATAAACATACAACTCAAATAATTTGTTTGGTTTATTGTTATCTTGGAGTAGTCATGACGTCAGGTGGCTCATGGGTAGAATGTCGTGTTTGATAATACAATGTATGAATCGTTGTATAGATGAAGTGTAATATATTACATAGTGTTACTGATACCACACCCCAGGGACAGGTGTATACTGTACTTAGATTGCACATATCCCGTCTGGTACTTGCATAACCTGTCTAGTGCGGTGTGGTTTATAATCGTCGGTTTGAATGCTAGTGAGAGAGCTTTTTGGGCGGGGAGCCTTTTAGCAGGGAGGACTTTAATATCTCTCGGTGTTAGGATCCGGCTGGGAGCGTGACGCTGTTTAGAACATTTAATAAAGCTACTTGAACGGAGCGGGCGTTGTGTTTGAACTATACAACATAAAGTCGCAGTCCCTTCAAAAATAATAAAATGATGTGGTCTTTCGCCCAACATTTCCAAATGAGGCTTTCGCATAATTTGCGTTTTTACTATTTCTTTAAAGAATATTAATAAACCAGTTGTTAGTATTTGTTTTATTACCGTTTCCGCAAGTTTTACAATATGTCTGGTCGTCTGCATTGCCGATTCCAATTTTTAGCTCGAAGAATAAGGAGGCTTTATTACTCGCCCCGGCGTCGGCGTTCGGTTCAAGTTCAGTTATAGAGCAAGTTGGCATTTGCACTTATAACTCAAATACCTTATATTCAATAGAATAACTCTGCAAAATATATTCATTTTAACATTCAAAAAATGCTTTTTCATCTACATGGTCAGCCTTTTATAAAACCCTTCTTCACCTTTGTCGTCAGCAACATTCCTCTATTATATACAATCAGTTAACTGGTCAGCAATTGTGTACGTGCCGCTTTACAAAGCATTTTTATACCAAATGGTTTTCTGGATTCCAGATCATTTTAAAGCTGCACTCTCACAGATATACCATTTTAACAACTTTTTATATTTTTTTTGTCTTGGAAAGATAGATCTGATCTGAACTACTTTTCCCGGCTTTGTAACTATCCGCATGTGCACGGCTCCGCTAGTAGACATACCACTGTAAAATGGTTAGTTCTTTGACTATAATAATGTTAATACAGAATAATAATAATAATATGTAGTATACATGCATTTTAAACATAAAAGTAGTAAGTAGCATTAATCATATGTACATAAGAATTATAGCATGACATAGTAATGTGTAGCTGGTAAGAAAATGTTATTATTTTTTACTATAGGCTGCTAGAACTAAATGTATTTGTGAAGAAGTGCTAAGAGGAGAAACTGAATTTACCATGTTATTTAAAGTACCAGTAGATTTTGCTGACATTATCAAACAGTTATGTACAAAGACATGATTGATTCTATGATTGGGACAATCCCTACCTACTCTGCAAGGCCATTGTCCTGACAATTAATGAAGTAAACAAAAGCGTAATAACACTAATTATTACCCCCCCCCCCCTCACACACACACACATTTATAAGAAGGGCAACCTCTGTCCTCCCTCTCTCCATCAGATGATAGGCCTAGCTGGAGCAGCATTCCAAAGAAGGACAACCTCTGTCCTCTATCTACCCATCAGGTGATAGGCCGAGAAGTAGCAGCATTCCAAGGAAGGACAACCTATATTCTCCCTTTACCCATCAGATGATAGGCCAAGCCGGAACAGCATTCCAAAGAAGGACAACCTCTATCCTCCCGTCAGACCTTCAACCCATCAGGTGATTAGCCAAGCCAGAGCAGAATTCCAAAAAAAGGACAACCTCTATCCTCCAGACAGCCTTCTACCCATCAGATGATAGGCAAAGCCGGAGCAGCACTCCAAGGCAGGACAACCTCTATCCTCCTTCTACCCATCAGGTGATAGGCAAAGCCGGAGCAGCACTCCAAGGTAGGACAACCTCTATCCTCCTTCTACCCATCAGGTGATAGGCAAAGCCGGAGCAGCACTCCAAGGCAGGACAACCTCTATCCTCCTTCTACCCATCAGGTGATAGGCAGAGCCGGAACAGCACTCCAAGGCAGGACAACCTCTATCCTCCCTCTACCCATCAGGTGAAAGGCAGAGCCGGGGCAGAATTCCGAGGAAGGACAACCTCTATCCTCTCTAAGTGCCAAAGTGAGCACAATTTAGGGAAACCCTTGCCCTGGTAACTGTGAATGAGTAGGTGGTCCTCTGCCCGGCCATAAGGGTGAAATAAGAGAATAAACTAATGTACATGTGAAAAAGTTGAGGCCTATGAATCACGGTGATTATTGATAAGACTGGTGGCGTGACGTTTGTGGATATTACTGCCAGTACCAGTGTTTCAAATAAAAGGGAAGCTATTCCATCTAAACAAATAACCCCCGGGAAGTAATGCACCTTTGAATTAGACCTTACCCCTACTGAAGCAAAGTAACCGTTTTGGGTCCTACCTCTATTTGTTGTTGTTTTTTTCAACCCGGAATAACCTCCTTCAGAAGCGGTTTAAAATTTGCACGCATAAAATGTCAAAAAAAAGTTGCAATTTTAATAATGAAAACAACTTAAGAATTTAGTATTTTCCAGACTTGCATTAGCCTTTTATGGTTGCTGTTATTCATAAAAACAGGCATTTAACCAGTTCAATCTCAATTCACAACTTTTCCATTTGTAGAGGACATAAATTTTAAATTATAATAGAGACTGTGTTAATTGATTTATTTGATATTAATATATCTTCTGACATGATAATTGTCATAGTTAGAACTGTTTGCTTTGCTCTGGATTCTACCTATTAACCTTTTCCACCAGTAACAAAATATATGATTCATGATATCACTTCTTGCTTTTAGCATATTAAAATTAACATCCTCTATTACAATATTGCTTGTGACATTCATATGGATTTATCAGTTGCATCAAATAATGAGAAATTCTTTCGCTTTGATTTAAATTAAATTATGAAAATGTTATTAAAAGTTCTTTCTTGTATTGCGATTCAAGAGAAATTGTTTCTCGGTGTGATGCCATTAAATACAGTAGCATGTCAATTTTTGTCGACTCGTACACATGCTGTTTAAATCTTTACATATATGTCTTAGTACGACTACTACGAGAATATACGAACTCTTATTACAAACGCATTTGTGAATGTGCTTTATTTATACTTGATATGCTATAATTACTGTACATGCTTTTATTAGTAGTAGTAGTAATATCATAATATGCACATCTTTAAAAAGAGAAACACATAGCTATAAACCTGTACAAATAGTGACGATATATGTTGTTCGACGTCTTAAAGTGATTTTGTCTTTGCGTACAAGAACATTCATAACTTGGTGTGCCAGTAGATGTGTGCTTGACATAGGGCTTGTACTCTTTGTTTATTGCATGGCTTATCTTGTTACGTACATGCTTACACTGCCAAAAATACTTTCCTACAGGAAGGCTCAGGTAACTAGTGCTTTAAACCGGCCACAAAATCCGAATTACCAGATAAAATGTACCTCAAATGTCAAGTTGTATCATGCATCATTGTACTTGTAACAATTTAATTTTTATACCTACAGATAACTTGTTATAAACCATGGCCCTCGAGATCTTTTTTCTCATAACCCCATACTTATGTCAAACTCGAACAATTTTTACTTTCTCCTTACTCCAATGTGTATTCTTTCTCCCACTTACACTCTTTCTCATGCGACCGATTGGCTTATTTTCGGGGAGTCCCACTGGTTACCGTAACTTGATGGTTTTACATAAGTATTGATATAGGTACATACAGAATACGAGAAGGCCTATTTTATTTACTACAGCAATCCTTTAATGGACTCCAACACATTTGAATTTTTCACTTGGTTAGCTTTAATTCTCCTATGTTTTGGTGATGTCCATCCTAATCCAGGACCTGTTAATTTAGGCAACACGACAATACACTTAGAAGTTACGGAAACTCTCTACAGCCAAGTGTCTCTTCTTTACAATAACGTTCAGAGATTTTACCATTAAAAGGATATTTTTACATCACAAGTAACTATAAGAAAATCCCAGCCTCCTTGGACGCATAACAACTTTAGAGCACTCATTCGTTGACGCAAACGAGCATATGTCAAAGCAAAATCTACACACATTCAGACTGACTGGGTCTCATACACACACATTAGAAATCTAACTCTACATACAATAAGAGAAGCACAGTACCAGCACACAGTTAAATTAGCAAACAAACCCAGAGAACCAAATATCACATGTACAGACTTTTGGAAAATACTGAAGAAATTTAGTAACGCAAACCTTACATCTCAGACGATACGGACAAGGCCTATCTCTATTTTTTTAAATAACTTCTTTTAGTCCCAGACAATACTTGACAACGCCGACGAAGATCTACCTCCAATTGACCATTTTTCTATTCCTCAACACTTATCCTCAATCGATATTTTACCGGATGAAGTCCTTAAGACACTAGCAACTGGTAAACGACAGGTTCAAATAAGGTTAACAGCATGATTCTGAACGAAATTGCCTCTGAAAAACTACAGAAACAAGCTCAGTAGCCAAAAGTTTAAACATTAATCCAGTTTAATGGCACTGGGTAAGCGCCAAAGACATAGAACATAAAACAAAACAATCACAAACAAGAAACATGGAAGAACAGCATAAAACTGTACAAACAGCACCGTACATTTATACTCAATTAGCGATGCCAGCGGATCGATACGATACTATTGGCCTATCTGCCACAGTGGTAAACCTCTGCTGATAAATAGCTGTAATTTCGCTTTTAAGTAGAAAGTTTTTATCAGAAAACATATACAACTATTCAAAAAATTATTCTCTTTTGTAGTTTTTGAAATAAAATTCATATCAACATATTATTTTGCCCATGATTTGATAAATTTTATAAAATATTCGGCAATATTTCCATTCAACCATTGACAAATTTTCCCCACCTACATTTCAAACAAGCTTTTAAATCGTAATTGCTTTCGTTAATTAATTTCTTTTTAATTTACAATGCTGTTAACATGGCTATAAGACTGCAATTTTTCTACGTAGACTAGTATGCAAGTTCCCGACGAGTTCAGTGTTATTGAAATATCTGATGCAAACAGTGACTGTTCAACCCAGCCTCCTGAAGAACTTGACCTAAGCCAAGACCTGTTTGACCCAAGCCAAGACCTTTTTGACCCAAGCCAAGACCGATTTGAACCTCAGGTAAGTTTATTGTCTTGACTTTTTCATATTTTTTTCTTGTTGGTAAATATTCACATAGTTCACATAGCCTGTAAGCCGAATGGCGCATTGTTGCTCATATGTTTCCCCTTACTTTTAACTGTCCTTCATACTGTGTAAATATAAACATTTATCATTGCTATGTATATATTTTGAATGATTATGTTGATAATTACATTTACTATTTTTGTTTCAGACTGTGCTAGGAGTTTTCCAAATATACTAGCAGACCTAACTTGATAAGATTTTGTTTATTAGATTATTAGATTATATTTTCATTTCTTTCAGGGAAACCCAACATTTCCTAGAAAGAAACAGCAACAGAAACATTCACAAACTGAAAGTTGTTTTATTTTAAGTATCTGTAGTAGCAGAGCAACTAACCCATGTATTAACTAATATGTACACTCGCCACTACAGAAGAATAATGCAGTTCATATTTGCATGAAATTCCACCACCGAATAACGCGTTTTAATTATTGCCGCCAGAATGGAATCCATTTGTCGCAACGTCTGCGCTGCATCATTACAAAATTATGAGAAACCTTCCTCATCATTTTTCTCAAATATCTTTGATTAAAAATGATTTTGGGACCATAATAATTTAGCGGTGTGAAGAATAAATGTAAATTTAAGAATGCATTTCTTTTCGGAGGCAATTATGCGATCTTAAATGCTTTGATCGAAGTGGCAATTCACAAGAAAAGCGCACACACGCATTATTGAGATTGCAAATTTTTCCAAGGCATTTAAGATAGCATAAATGCCCCCGAAATAAAATTAATTGCTTAATTAATTTCTATATTCTCTGTGCTAACTTTGCTTAAAACCCCCCTATGTGTAACCACTTATATGATTTCTGTGTACTAAATCAGTTAATGTAATCATGACCTTGCTACTTTCTCTTAGTGCTTGAAAAAAAGAGCTATATTTTAGGTGAAGAGTTTTGATATATTTATGGTAACTAGTGCTAATGTAATGCCTTTACTGTTTTATTTATTTACTAATTTGATTATTTTATTGTATATACACTAAATATTTTAGTTTAATACTAATATCCTACATCTTACTAATTGGATTCTTAACATCTATTTCTAATTATAAAAAGTAATTATTATACTGAACAAATGTGACTAAACTTTCATTATCAAAGAATGTTATTAATTTCTATCTGACTGTGTTTAAATAATACAATGACTTCACTTCCAAAAATTAGTGATTGATTGATTGATTGATTGATCTGGAACATTCAACATTGATACAAAGTAATTACATTTTATTATTGAAATCATGATTAAAATGTTTCTTTTCATCATTATCTCATGACAGGTTCCAGGCTATCATAGTTGGTATAACGTCAAGTATGTGTGGGATGCAGCCATCTATACCTACACACTGATGGATGACTACAAGCAGGGGGACCTCGTGATTGCTTTGTAGAACTTTATAGTAATTAAATCTCTCATGAATTTTAGCTTTATTGATGTCTGAATGTTTAAAACTTGATGAACTCTATTTTTTTATCATTGTGGTCAGTCAGTGCCCGTCTCAATAATTGTGAACATTATTTTTTGTAATGACATCCCTTTTTAACAAAGTATTCTTATACTGCAATATAATAAATAAAACTAGCATCATGCCTTATATCAATGACAAAATACACACAAAACTGATTGAATCAGGACTTATTTTGTGTTATAGTGTCAGACATTTTGTGTGACCAACTACGTGGGTGGGGTATCACCCACATGTATTATATTGGACAAACATTATATGAAAAATGTATATGAGAAGATGTTAAAACTTAAAACAACTTAAAATAAACAGAATATAACATTTTTGGCAAGAATGACATTAATATTGATTTAAATCTTATTGTTTGTCAAAAAGTTATTATAAGGTAATAATGGACTTTTTCGGCAGATTCTAAAACACAAAGCAGATTCTAAAATTTACTGTGTTTTTATTTTTTGTTCAAATTGAAAAATTTAAACAGATTGTATCTAGTTATGACTATTGTATTTGAATCTACAATGATATAAAACCTACATTATTTTTTTACAAAAACCACTTTCATCGCTAAAAATTAGGTATGTTTATCAAGGATTGTTAGGTACCGCCTTTGAACGGTCAGTAAAATGTAAATTTATTGGGGGTTTTAACCAGTTTACGTGCACAAACTTCACTCTTATCGCAACAATCTTAAATAGAGAAAAAAACCGTAAAAGGTAAAATAATTTTCCTATTATTTGACCTGGTGACCTAGTTTTTTACCGCACATGACCCAGATTCAGACTTGACATAGGGCTAATCAATATAAACATTCTGATTAAGTTTCATAAACATACAGTCATAAATGTGACCTCTAGGGTGCTAACAAGCTTTTCCTATGATTTGACTTAATGACCTAGATTTTGACCGCACATGACCCAGATTTGAACTCGACTTAGAGATAATTAATATAAACATTCTGACCAACTTTCATTAAGAAACATTTATAAATGTGACCTCTAGAGTGTTAACAAGCTTTTCCTTTAGTTTGACCTGGTGACCTAGTTTTTAACCACATATGATCCAGATTCGAACTTGGCCTAGAGCTAATCAATATAAACATTCTGACTAAGTTTCATGAACACACAGTAATAAATGTTGTATCTAGAGTGCTAACAAGCTTTTCCGATGATTTGACCTCATGACTTTGTTTTTGACCACAATTGACCTAGATTTAAACTTGACTTAGAGATTACTTATATAAACACTCTGACCAACTGTCATTAAGACACATTTATAAATGTGACCTCTAGAGTGTTAACAAACTTTTTCTTAAATTTGACCTTCTTTTTGAATGCACATGACCCAGATTCGAACTTGGCCTAGTGGTAATCAATATAAACATTCTGACCAAGATTCCCGATGATACAGTCATAAATGTGTCCTCTAGTGTGCTAACAAGCTTTTCGTATGATTTGACCTTTTGACCTAGTTTATGACCGCGCATGACCCAGTTTTAAACATGACTTAGAGATAATTAATGTTAATATTCTGACTAAGTTTTATGAACACAAAGTCATAAATGTGACCTCTAGAGTGCTAACAAGCTTTTCCTATGATTTGACCTGGTGATCTTGGTTTTGACCGCACATGACCCAGATTTAAACTTTACTTAAAGATTATTAATATAAACATTCTGACCAATTTTCATGAAGATTCAGTCATAAATGAGACCTCTAGAGTGTTAACAAGATTTTCCTTCAATTTGACCTGGTGACCTAGTTTTTGACCGCACATGACCCATAATCGAACTTGACCTAGAGAGTATTAATATTAACATTCTGACCAAGTTTCCTGAAGATACAGTCATAAATGTGACCTCTATCGTGTTAACAAGATTTTCCTTTAATTTGACCTGGTGATCTAGTTTTTAACCCCAAATGACTCAATATCAAACTCATCCAAGATTTCATTGATGGTAACATTCTGACCAAGTTTCATTAAGATAGTGCCCAAACTGTGACATCTAGAGTGTTAACAGTCAAATTGTTGACGAATGACGACGACGACGGACACAGGGCGATCACAATAGCTCACCTTGAGCACTTCGTGCTCAGGAGAGCTATAAACTAACAGGTCTATCTGCAGACGGAATAATACAATTCAGAGCAGCTAATGCAAAAACTTTTCCAAGATACGATGCAGTCATTGTTTGAAACTATGAGCATCAAACACAGTCTGCCTGATAAAAAAGGTTTAAAATTGTGTGAACATAGAGTTTCATAATAAAAAGCATCATTGTACTAAAAATGGGAACAAATAAGGAAAACATTATTAAAATAAAAGCGACATATATTCACTAATCTTTTCTTTCAAATAATTACCTATGTTAAATATTTGAAGTATCACGTCACATGCCAAAACACTCCGAGCCAGCCAAAGACGGTATAAAGATAACATGAACTTGAAAAGTTTTCAAAAAATCAGAGGACTAAAAGCTTAGTAGCCAGTAAAAGACGGTTTTAAAGATAACATAAATTTGCAAAATTTCATAAAAATAAAAGGACTGAAAGCTGAGTTATGTAATTATGATATATTAAACCCTATATTTTGTTTCAGGAATTCATCTTCAAAAACTAAAAAGTAAGTACTCTTCAAAGTATTGCCTTTATATTCACGGTTTGAATTAAATCCAAGTAATTTAATGAGTCTATCTGTCCAACCGAAACTTATTTCGCTTTGTTCATAAGTTCATCTCAGCCTCGAAAAGGTTTCTTAATTTATATATAAAGGCCTACTCGGGAGAATCCCCGGAACACGAGCGCAAACCAGTTCACATACCCTACTTCCTACTACAACTTTCTCTCCTGCCATCTCCTTGCTCTATCACAACCGGTCAAAACTCCGCATAAAGAATCTTTATACCTACTCTCATTCTCCCTTTTATCCTTTCTATCGTTTTTATCCTAATTAAGGTAATTTCACTTTTGAATATTTTTTTTACTGAATACGCTATTTTTCTACATAACGATACATTTGTGATTTCCGACAGCCTTACTACATGAATTTTTCTGTATTGCTATAAGTTGTCTATACAATTTTCGATGTATTAATGATATAAATAAGGAGAGAAGTCTTATTATTAGCTTTAAGCTATCTCTTCAATCCTTTTTCCTGGGTACTTGTAATATGCTGATATACTAACAAGATATGAAAAATTAGTGTTCAAACCAAAGTACAGTATTACTCGAAGATATTTACTATGCAAACAGTTATATCCGACAAAATGTCAAAGCCTAAGTATTAAAGTGGAAAGTCATAAATGATTATGCTTGAAAGCATGTAAGTTTTAAATGTGCAATAAAAATGCAATTGAGAACCTTTATCCTTACATGTATGATAACCAGTATTATCATGGATGAAGCTCTGATTTGGACTTGAGCCTCTGACCCTTTGATTAAAAGTATGTTACACTATCCACTCCGCAGTCGCCAACAAGCACCAGATGGAAAAAGACAACAAATGTAACCTTTGAACTTTTATGTCAAAACCATAAAACGTATGGTTATAAACAGTTTTTACTGTGTAAACATGAATACAGTTCGTCAACACACAAAATGGTTTATTGAATAATATGAACTAAGGAGCTGCCTCTACGGGCTTGGAGTGTTATTGCCGGAATCGTAGTTCTTTTTATGAAACACATGTTGTACAATACATCGCGGCCGGCATTTTTGGCCTCTGAGGCAATCAAGAACAACTAGCTTTTTTATATAAACAAGTCGCAAACTTTTCAGTACATGTTCTTTCAAGTCAAGCACAGAGCCTTAATTTATGAATATTCATATGGCAAGGACGAAGAGGCTTTTTTGAATGTGCTTTTCAGCTGTATAATTATTTTTATATCGGGTCTACAGTCCATACTTTCAGTGTGTGTATACCACGTGATAAATTGCGTCTTAAATGCTATGTCGGAAGGCAATATTTTGATTTGAAAAAATACTTTTAACAAAGATAACTTTACTATTTCTTCACCATTGTAAATGAAACATAGCGCAGTCTACGCCGATTACGGAGCCCTACCTTCGTTCTTTAACCAAATTTTGATTGCGAGTTTAGTTTCTTAAAACACTTCGACAAACCTTTTCACAATATAGCCGTCTGACGGAGCACTGTCAAAACATTATTTTGGAAACAGTTGGTATATACTAGTGATGGGCCGATGATCGCCGATAATCGATTATATCGGCAGACATTCGTAATTTGGCGATCGGTGACCTCATCGTTCCTTAATCGAATAATCGAAAAAAAAAAGTTTGCTTGAATCCAGTAAATTTCCAACTTTATATAGAGCAGTAACTTGGAGCTAAGGGAAGTAACCGATACTTTGAGTTTTAACAGTGCTTTCATTTAGTTTTTCTTTGCGTTCAAATAGCTTTATGATGGCGGACGGCCAGGGGGGACATCAATCTAAAAATATTTGATTACCCTGGATATCGGTCGTCCAGGTGCTGGACAAGTGCAAATTATTCCAGCGAAATGGTTAGGGTCATTCAAGCCCAGATTCTTATGAAACTAAGTTTGATCGACCCCAGCTGTGCTCACATATTGAAATGAACGTCAAGATCAATGTAAAAACTGTTTGAAGAATGGAAATGTTTGCCGTCCAACTCCGAAAATACGTGAGAAAAGTTTTGCTTATTTAATTTCCAATTACTCGTTATTTTCAATAGCTAATGCCATCGGATAATCGATCAATCAGGGTCTCCGATTAATCGATTATGAAAATCCAAGCTGATTGCCCATCACCAGTATATACACACTGTACTTTGCATGGTCTCTTAGTATTTTAATTAGTAATGCACCAGTCAATTGTTACCACGGCTCCCCAGGTCCAGGGAATAGCGGGGAGGTTGAATTTCGGTCCAGCCAACCCCGGCTAAAATCCCCGCCCTGCGAATACAAACAGATGGTAAAATCCCCGCCAAATGCCCCCGTACCCTAGGGACCCTAGGTAAGGCCCATTCCCCGCTATATTTAAAGCGAAGACAAAACCACCGCATTCAACCGGCACTCCGGGGCCACCCGAAAGGTAAAAACACTGCCCATTTCCCGGGCTATCCCCGGTATACACCCGGACCGGGGGGGGGGGGGGCATGGTTACAATTGACTGGTGCATAATTAAGACTATAGTATCCATTTCATAAAATATATAATGTTGATTTAACTGCAACATTAGTAAAACATTCCTTTGAACAAATACACCCGAAAGGTAAAAACACGGCCCATTTCCCTGGCTATCCCCGGTATACCCCCGGACCTGCGGGGGGGGGGGGCGTGGTTACAATTGACTGGTGCATAATTAAGACCAAAGAGAAGGAAATCGGCTAAGTAGTGTGAAGGAAATGGTTCCTATTACCAGATGTAAATCCTTATAAGTATTGGTCTTTCACACCTTCCATAAAGCAAGCAGTAAGTATTTCACAGTTTATTTATGAGTCCTTAATTTACATAGATACACTATCTACATACATTTATAAACTAAAGCTATAAAATATGAGATAAATATGCACATGGCCATTGTAAATGAGTAATATGAAATGCATACAGTTATGTTGCAGTAGACAAATTATCAATTATTATAAACAAGAACTAGGTAGCATATAATTATAATGAGGATAAAACATGAGCATTCAGTTGATACTGAAGACAGTTTTTTAAAAAAAGTAAAAGATGAGTATATATTCTTGTAACAATAACAATCAATACTTATATTTGAAGATTTAACTTCAACACTATCCATTTCATAAAATATGTAGATTTAACTGCAACATCAGTAAAACATTCCTTTGACCAAATGCATGAGTATAATCCCTGATTAACAGTAAATAAAACAATTATTTTTAATATCACATGTCAAAACCATTATCACATTTGAAAAAAACTATATTGTTTACACAGAAAAAAATACAAATAAAATAAAAGTTAAGGAAGTTTTTTATAAAAAATATGAATGCAATAAATTGCCCATTGAGGGAAGGGTCAAACATAAGAACATTACTCAACTTTTATTAAAACTTCATTTTTTTAAACCAAAAGATTTAAGGGGTTTACTTCCATTTTCAAAAACTATAGTAACTAGTATATTTTTTAAAGCACATTTCAATATCTGCAATATATTTCCATCACATAAGTGTTTCGTTTATAGTATAATTGTAGAATAAGTCTGTAATTAGAAAATAAATATATAAAAAAGTAACAAAAAAAATGCATGAATTTTTTTTAATTGAAAATGAAAACAAAAGTGAGCCTTACAAGTTTCAAATGTTTTATCATTTGAATGTGGAGGGCAACATAAGTGAATGAATAAGTTAATGCTAAAATATATTTAAGGCTTATAATAAGAATAACTGATAATCTATTGAAAAAGAATGGATTGAAAGTTACTACTACATGGTCTTAATTAAGCAGTGTAATGTGTATGATTGTCAAGTTTAGAAGTGGTTAATAACTTTCCTGCTTGTACATGAACTAAAGCAAGTACTTTTTGCTTTTGATTGTTTTCCTTTAAAGCATTGATATAAAATAAAGAAAAATCCACGTATTTGAGGTTGTCATTTTTGCACACATTTGATTATGGAGGAAAATATCAAAATGCAGTAAAAGTTTTGCTGTTACTTAAAGCTGCACTCTCACAGATTTACTGTTTTGACAACTTTTTTTTAAAAATTTTGTCTTGGAATTAGATTTTTTTGTGTGTAAATATCTGCTTACCAGTGATGAAAGACTGCTGAGAAAAGATCAGATCGCAGATTTTCATATTTCCAATCCAATTTAATGTTATGGCTTAAACCGTTACTAACGGTTTATTAAAAATGCATAAAACATCGTTTTTGGGACGAAAATATGAAAAGCTGTGATCTGATCTTTTGTCAGAAGTCTTTTATCATTGTTTTGCAGATATTTCCGCAAAAACTTGTTCGTTCGAAGACAAAAAATAAAAAAGCTGTCAAAACGTTCAATCTGTGAGAGTGCAGCTTTAACATCAGAAATCACAATAAATGAAAAAAAAAGGTATCACACACATGTCAGAAAATAAATTACATAAAAAGCTGTTTAATTTCTGATAAAAATAGGATATAAACTCTATCCCAAACTATGACAAAAACAGTGCTATTACTTTGATACAAAGTCTTCTTAAGCATATATACGTACAATGTTTTTGTCCTGAGTAATATCCCAAAATATGTCATTATATAAATATTTACCCAAATGTTGACCATATGTACTGTCACACTGGAAGCCATGCAATATTTATTTTATTATACAGAACACAGTTACATTTATATACATATATAAGATTTTTACCATAACACAACTTTTAAGTTTAATCAATTTATTCTGTAATTATTGTTTGTTCACATTTAATAGCTGTCATTTTGTTGCAAATGTCGTTTAGAAATAAGGCAAACACGGGTTGTAACCAGATTCACAATACATTTTAATAAGCGCTTACCACCTCAGACTTGGGGAAACCAAAAAATGCCTATTTTCAGAAGCGCATGCTATGTGGCGTGAGACCAGAGTTATTTTTAATATATGTTTCATTTAGACACTAACTTGGCTTCTTACTTTTAAACAGTCCCAATTGAAAAACAAGTAACTGGCTGCTGTAGAACAATCCAAGACACAAAATTTAATAACAAGAAAACATAGGGTGGACTATTGCGTTTTCTCACAAAATTGAGTAGTAAGACATGACTCTGAGGTCAAGACGGATTAAGGCTACAAACAACCAATTTACAAAGTTCCACAGGCAATGATTTTTCCAATTTTTACACTGAAAACTATCAGTTTTTGCAATACAGTGTCAAATTATGTTAAGCTCTATGCAAAAAGGCCACCTGTTTCTTCTCTTTCATTCAACTTTAATAAAATTTTGATACTTGAACACAAGCACTCTTTTTTCCTATATTCACATCCGGATCTTTGTCAACGGGGGCAGATAACTGTGGTCTTGAGCCTATTTAAGCAACATTTTTTCAGAAACAGACTTCAAAACTCCTATAGTTCAACTTAAGGCTATATGCAACACATACTGAGAGTTTGGCAATGATATATTAAAAACTAAATGAATGAGAGTATTAGCACCTGTGGTATTTTCATAAAAAAGCAGAAACAGCCATTTCCCTCAAATGGTAAGCCGCAAACCTTTGAAGAGCCATTATTTCCTTATGCATTGGAATAATTTGACAAAGTAAAGTTTTCCTTGTAGCTTTAAATAGTGTCTATAGAACAAACCACAAAATATGGCCTGCCTACTCTTTTAAGATTTTTTTTCTAAGCAAAATAAGGTTTTTCCACTTCATCGGCTTAGTGTTTTATATAAAAAATGACATAGAGCCAAACTGAAATGCTTCAACTTGTCAAAATTTTGCATTTCTGGTCCACTTATATACAAAGGTAACAGAACTGTTCAGTTTAACAAAAGAAATTTAGTGATCATGTGTTTATAGACAGTCTAAACACCACTATATGCCAAATTGTATGCTTCTGGGACAAATGGCGCAACAAAGGAAATGGAAAAAAACCCCACCAAAACTGAAAGATTCATGACAACTGCTAGTGTTTTCATTATTGAGGTGGCTACATGATGTAGAAAATGCAGAGATAGCATTATTATGCCCATTTTTAAAAACTTTTTACTTTAAGTATCTGTTTTGAAGGCTAGATTTGGCATTAAATTCAGAGTACAGCACTTCACCATTGTCTATAAGTTGCTTATTTGCTATAAATCTCACTCTTTGGAATCATTTACACACAAACAAGTACTACAGAGTTGACTTACATCTTCATTCTTCTGAAATATTGGATTCAGAGCTGCATCTCCTGGATTCAGATTGCAGGACTACCGCCGGGGGAAAAAGCCGCAGCTAACTGGAGCTTATTGGCACATCATGATCTGCAAGCAAGACACAAAAGCAATGTTTTACACTAATAAAACTATCTGCCACTACTGTTAAAGTTTGAAAAAGGCCTGTAAACACTCATTTGAGGCATACACAACCTTTTATGTAGTCATCAATGTGATAAATATGCAGAAATTAAGTTAATGAATTCAAGGATTTTCAGGACAAATTTTATGAAATATATAGTCTTTTGGACATTTTGCAATCAGTTTTCAACAACTCAAAGTTTAATCTCATCTTATTGAGTACCCAGATGCATTTTGAAAGGATTAAAACCAGACATGCTTAGAATTTCTTCTTACTTGGAGACGGTATTCCTTTCTCGGAAATCCTTGCCGAGAGCCGGTATGGAAAACCACACGAGACCACATTTTGACCAGCACTGGTTCTTGTCCATGAAAATTCCTCTGTGGCTACAGCAACCAGGCTGGCTATTGAAATAAGCAATAAATTAGGGTTTTTAAGACATTTATAATGAATTAAGGTTGTTTTTTAATGCATGAAGGGAAAAGGCTCTTATCTTTATGAAAGCGGCTCACTTTCTTATTTCTTTTGCCTTAAGAAATGTCTTTCAATGTATAAACTGAATAAATGAATGAATTAATGAATATATATGAATGGTTGATAGAATTGATTAATGAATTCATGAAAGGTGGCATTATTTCTTTAAAATAGGGATCTCATTGTGTTGCTGTGATTGTTGAAGTAGATGTTTTCTTGTCCATAAGCTGAAAATCATATGCACACTAATGCTTCAGTCAATTGTACCCACGCCCCCCACCCCCCAGGTCCGGGGGTTTACCGGGTAAAACGGCCGTGTTTTAACTTTCCAGGTGGCCCCGCAGGGCTGGGTGACCGCGGTGGTTTTGCCATAGCGGCAATTTTAGCGGAGGTGCGGGGGCATCTGGCCGGGGTTTAACCATCAGTTTGTCCCCGCAGGGCGGGTATTTTACCCCGGGTTGGCTGGACTGAAAGTCAAAGTCCCGGCTATTCCCCGGACCTGGGTGGGGGAGGCGTGGTTATAATTGACTGGTGCAAAAATAAAACATCATTCTGCATCAAATGTGTAGTAAGTTTTGATTAATTGCTTATAGAATTTGCAATTAATGTAATGTTTGCTTAAAAGAGCAAACAAAATGTGCAAATAGATGCACAATACAGACCAAAGACTAATACAAGTCAGCAGTTTCATTAGAAAATAATATTATTATCAAAGCCGCACCAGAAATGATTGACAAACAACATGAAAGAAATTCATTTAGGAATTGAACAAACAGTATCAATGGGCTTATAACTTACTCACTGTATACTTCAGTTTGGATACAATTTTCCATTATTGGCGCCGCTCTGGAGAGCGCGCCTATTATGGAATGGGAATTTTTATTTTAGTTAGTGGTAGGAGCGGTTTTTAAGTTGATTGACAGTTGGGTTTTACTGTTATTTTATTATGATTGAAAAATGAAAATGGATGGCGATTGCATGGGTGTTAAAAATGCTATTTGTGGTTGAATAGATTGTCTTCAATTTATCTTCAAAACATTATATTTGAAGAACGACAAATAAGTTTAATAACTGTTCCCGTTTCGTTTACGTTTTCCGATTGGTTAACTGTGATATCATGTGCCGGAAATGTAAATATTCGGAGGAGTTCCGAATGAAATGTAAAATGTGTGGACCGGTAATTATGTGAATGGGAATAATCATGTTTTATGTTGTTTTGTTATGTTCATTGCATTAATAAACAATGAGTTAAGCTGTTTTCTTTAATTTAATCGATATTGGATTAAATGTTCACCTAACTTTGTTTTTTAATGTGTTGAAGGTGACATTAGTAAAATTGTATTACGATTGCTCCCGAGTTGTTTTATTTTTAGAACACTACACATATCCGGATGTTGCTATTTTTAGAACCAGAAGGTATTTCCCCGCTATTCATAGGTCAATAATGGAATTTCTACATCGTCGATTAATAGTTGGATACTCGGTTTTGTCATGAATATACGTTTAAAATAAGTAAACACTAAAAGTGCACACTGACATTTGATTACGATACATCTAACAATTTGAGTCATTACAGTAAAACATGGATTATAAGTGAATTATACGCGTAAGAGAAGATTTTCTGTCGAAACAACTAATGTCAACAATCAGCATGGAATTGGGATATTCGTATCAAAGGGCCATTCATGTAAGTATCCTTGAGTAGTTGTGTAAGTTTATGTGTTCAAAAATGTTTGTTTTTTAATTTCTTTGGAATTCTTAAATCATTTTTATTTGCTAAACGTTAAGACAGCGTTTTAATATTTCTACATGTACTATAAATATACATGTTACATACTTTACATCTACTTATAATGCACCAGTCAATTGTAACCAAAGCCCCACCAGGTCCGAGGAATAGCTGGGACTTTGACTTTCTGTCCACCCAACCCCGGGTAAAATCCTCGTCCTGCGGGGACGAACTGATGGTCAAATCCTCGCCATATGCCCCGTACCCCAGGGAGCCTAGGTAAGGCATATTCCCTGCTATATCTGGCTCAAAGACAAAACCACCGTATTCACCCGGCACTGCGAGGCCACTTGAAAGTTAAAAACACAGCCCATTTCCCCGGCATATCCCCAGACCTGGAGGGCCGTGGTTACAATTGACTGGTGCATTATGTACATGTTACATATTTTTAAATGTACTTATGCACATCATTTATGTATATGATATGAGTATGTAATCTTTTATTTGATTGTTTTATCTTAGAAAAATATTAGACTAAAAAATACCCATTATTTGTTTACAAACTGCATATTTTCAAAATAAACCTGTATTAAAAGCATACATGGTTTCGGGCTGGAAGCCACAACAGCTTGGACACAAGCGACATTCATTTGCTTGGTGTAGGTCTCGTTGAACGCCATACTGTTGTGAATCATTATCAACCATATGCACAACATCTACACATTTGTGCCTACCAACCCTTACTCTTGGCTAAAACGGATATTAGTGCAGAATGTATAATTAATACATGTGCATTTGTATTTTACGGTTGTAGTTTCTGTTGGTTGATAATCAGAAGTCTAATTTCTTTCAGGCAGGAAAAGGACTGAATATTACTATTATATGAAGAATTCCAGCCTGCATTAAATACTTTGTTGGATCATTGAGACAGATTTGACATCCATGTCTATCCACATCTGATAGAGATGATGTGAGTATTTCATATAAAACATATTTGAGTTGGTGTTTGTTGTTTTATAAACTCACTGTTTTCAATAATCCAGTGGTTGTGGTGGTGGTGATGATGAATTTTATTGATAAATTTAGTAATTTTCTTTATATTATATACATGTATGTATCAGCTTATTGTTGTTGTTTTTAAATAATGTTGAGAAATATTAAACTGTTTATATTTTATTTTGTATATGTATGGCAGTATTATTATCTATACAAATTAGTTAGAAAGTACTTTTTTTTTCTTTTACAGCACTAAACATTCTAGATGGGTAAAGACCTGTTAAATCAGCATTGACTCAGCATTGAGTAATTTTCATCTGTACAGACACTACAAGTACAAACGCATGGGAACAAACCAAACTTCAAATGTTGAAGAGTGAAGAATTATTGTGAAAAGTTCTAAATGTTAGAATACCATTGACTAAATAAAACAAATAGACATCGATTACCAACAGAGACTGTTTACATGTTATAATATTCAAAAGACATTAGTTGAGAACTTTCACTCTGACATTTTTGGAGGGGCATTACCGCCTACTTAGTGTTCTTGTTTCTTTACATATTTTAATTTAAAAGTACATTCATTGTTTTTAAATCTGAATTCTGAGTTAGTATCATAAGTAAAATTCATTTTTGAATGATTACATTTTATGAATAAGTCCAATTGAGCTTTTTACAAGAAAAAGGTTGATTTTTAAGCATTTTATTAGTTATAAAAATGTATAGTTACATGACATTATGTATATTTTCTTCAAAACTGAACGGTAAACTATCATAAATTGTCTTTTGAATTGTTCATTAGACATCATAGAAAATATTTAAATGATTTCAGCAGGTTGTCTTATTATTAACTATTTTTTATGAATTTATAAAACTGCTATATATTTTCAAACATCGAAATACTGCTCTGTTCCGAAGACTCACAAGATCAATCAAAATGATTTTTTTCCATGTGTATCAATAATATGTTCGGTTGAACGTAATTTTTCTGTTAACTGAAGTTTATTTTACCAGAAACTGTTGTGTTTATTTCATAATCTCTGATAATGTGAAAAAAAATCAAATAAAGACAAAATATTTTTAATTAACAGTAAAAAATCTTCAAAATTTGGATAAAAGTCCCATAACGTACCATGATAATAACTATGTTGTCCGTAAAAGCTTATAAAAGTGTGTTTTACTTATACCTTAATTCAGTTCAAATAATTATGGCCTTTAAGGATTTGTGTTTTCATAATATAGATTTCCTGTTATATTGAGCTTTGTCAATTTGTGTTGATGTTTTGATTTATGTACAATTACTACTTCTATTTCCTAACTTTTGTCTCATTTGTCAAATTGAATTGTTACATATTTAAGTGAAAAAACACACACACTATTTTTAAAGATGCACTCTTACTCCCCAATAAGACTTATGATAATTAATATTATTGTTTTCATTTTTCAAAATGGGTTGATAGATGTCAACAACAATGTTTCTAATGAAGGATCTTGAGTTCAATTTGCTAATAAGAATGAACTTAAAACATGGTATTTCTGCCTTACATATTTAAGTGAAAAAACACACACACTATTTTTAAAGATGCACTCTTACTCCCCAATAAGACTTATGATAATTAATATTATTGTTTTCATTTTTCAAAATGGGTTGATAGATGTCAACAACAATGTTTCTAATGAAGGATCTTGAGTTCAATTTGCTAATAAGAATGAACTTAAAACATGGTATTTCTGCCTTGTGATACTATAGTAGACCACAGTAAATCTTTTCCCGGGTCTGTTTAAAATAAGAAAGGAAAATAACACAACACCTACCCAAACATACAATCATTGACACCCTTATAGTATATACAACATACTCAATTAACACATCCCTGGCCTACCAGTTTAAATTGATGGGATCCAATATTTATTTGAGAGCTGGCTGAAGTTTCAACCAGTGAAAAATATCTCAATATGTTTGAAACAGTGAAAGGTTGTTTTTATTGTTTATAAATGTCTATAAATCACCACAAAGCATAATATATAATATTAATAAAAATGTTTTGAATTTTGCTATGCCTATGCTTTACTATATTAGAGCTCTCATTGTAAATGTCTTGTTAATTTTACATAAACAATATCCCTTTTTAATTAATTCATATACAGTAGACTGTGTTTTAAGAACAAATTGAGAAGAAAATATTTCTCGACCATATTCTATCTCAAGTCGAAACAGCTGTTAGGAAGAGTAAATTGCACACTGCATCAAGAAAAATCAGTGATCTACAAGCAATTGTTAAAAACTTCTGAAAAATATTGCAAAAACCGCCACTGTTTTTGTGCTGAACTGATGACCCCGCATTTTCTGATTATATGCAGAAGAAAAAAGGTATTATTAACATTGCTTGTCGGGTCGGGAGAGGAAACCCCTCCCGAACCCACCCCATTTAAATAATTAATTACTTAAATGTCATTTTTTACTTTGAAGGAAAGAGTTTGTCTTAAACTGTCTTGCATGCTTATACATGCCTTCAGCTGAATAATTTTGAAAAGAGGTTATTTTTTTTACATAAAGAAATTCTGTGCGGAAATATGTGCCAGTTTAAGCGAGACATGTCAATACATTTCATCTCGCCTAAAGGTATCCTTCTGAAAACCTTGTTAAAAATCACCGGTAAGACGCTGTAAGCTCTGATAGTGTTTTTCATGTAATTCTGCCAAAAAGAAACACTGCCTTTTATGCTTAAACCTCCCCCGGGTTCATAATATATAATACTCACATTATAATGCTTGTTGAAATCAGGTCAAACATGCCAAATTTGATGGTTGTCGGGTGGGGTAACCCTCCCCTGTAAATCAAATTATGAATTACTAAACATTTGATTTCATTGTTTGTGCTGAAGTGGTTTTTCTGTAATTTCATTGATACATCTTTATCGCTTTAAGTATTTGCGAGTCATCTGCCCCACTCCGCCATGACAAAAATATTAATTCAATAAACATTTTTAATTTTTAAACTGGGCATAATTACACTCAGGTTACCCACAATCGTGGCAGCAGTAAAAGAGCAGGAGTGCCTACATGTCGCCTTAATGGTTAAAGGGACTGTGTCACAGATCGATGCCAAATTTATGATATTTTTCGACAATTTTATTTTTTTCACTCTTTTATCATCTGTGAGACAGCCCCTTTAATGGACGGACGAGTCTAGTCTGTGTGAGTTGGAACCAGCTGCCCGTTTAACTCAGTTGGCAAGAGCGCCGTGCTTGTGTTCCTGTGGTCGTGAGTCTGAGCCCCACACCACGCTCAATTTTCTTCTCAGGTTTACCATATATAATTTCCGGTCAAAAGAAGTACCCTTTAGACGTGTATTCATTATATGTGTTCTCCACTCCTTTTATGGAAGTGCCGAAGGTGGATTGTACATGTACTTCGGGTATTTCCGTATTGATTTTCATTGGTTAACGGATGTCAAACCCCGCCCTAAACATGTACAATTTGCTTGCCGGCATGCATGCGCTTTATATAACAATGTATGACGAGCTTTTCTGGTTCTCATTTTCACGGTTCAGTGGTGCCCAATTTTTTTAATGCCTATCACTCCGGCAAAAAGGAAGTAGTCCCTTGCATACACGTACCAACCGTATGATGGCTTGTACAGACAAACGCTTCGCGTTTGTCTTCAAGCCCGTATTAACATGTATTAAGTAATGTATGGTATGACCAAAGTATGTTTTGGGACTTTTTAACAATTTTTTAACTACAGGATATTAAATAAAAGTGTCAGACGCCATTTACGATCTAAAGACAATTAAAGTTCAGATTTCAAAAATGGTCACCATTTTGAAAGTAGCTCAATTTCTCAGACACTGCTTAGCAATCTGATTTACTTCATTGGACGACATTTGTTCCCTCTCTATTTATTTCTGGCTGCATCTGCAGTTGAAAATCAGTTCCTGTCCGGATGTTCTTGTATTTTTCAGAAGTCTGGTTATGAATGCACGAAATTGTGGACTTTCACTAGAGAAGCTCCCCCTCCTTTTACTCGTGTTTGAGTGATTTCAACTGGTCCAATTTGCGAGATATATGTTTATTCTTTCAGTTGACACACCGTCACAAATTGATATGTGGTGATGGCCAGAGTCTTCGCCAACTTTTTGCCCAGTCATGGTCAAAATAGCGAATTTTTTCCCATATTTTTAAGGCGTTTGCACTACTTCTACATCTGCATGAACCAATGCCTTGACATTTTTGGCCAAAAGCCCAACCGTTTTCGCTGAATCGAATTATAAGTGTAAATTGCAACGCATGCATGGCATAGTTACTATTCACTAATGGAGCACTCCTGTCGCATGTTGGCTTTTGCAGTGCAATATCTGGATTTACATTTTTCCCTTTATGGTGCAGCTTAGCTTGCTGTGATTTTGACCGAAAGTTTTGGGTGTAAGTATATGCTGCTGATATAAATATTCGAATACCAAAGGCTTGCTGCATAATTGACACTGCTCGTGGCATGTCCAGCCAGCACTTCTTACCGACGAAAAGTGTTTCACAGATGGGTCGCGTATGAGCTAACCTTCACCTTACGTCATCAAACAATGACAGCATGCAACTTGTTTAAACTGGATATTGTCCCGCAAGCAATGGTCATCCAGAGCCTTTATGGTGTACTGCTATTTCTTTCTTTTTCTTTTTGACTTCATACTTCGTTTCACATATTTGTTTACAATTTTCCAATTCCTCAAGAGCAGAACCCATTTCATTATCTTTGCGCATTAGCCTACAATTTTCACTTTAGGTCATTCATCTTCTGGTTCATGTATTTTTAACTTGTGTTCTTTGTTAGAATAAACTTAATGAGGTTCCTGTCCTTTTCAGTTGAAGCAAACTCAGGTGCTGGAACAATGACTTCAACTTTGATCCAATATCAGATTTTACTATTTGATCCTTATGTTGCAACTGTAAAATGTCATTCATCCGACTCCAATCGACACCTTATAATCTCTTTGTCAAGTAATCGGGCCATATTCACTTCTTTTGTAACGATTACGACAGGTAAATTTCTCATAAGGAAATCTATTATTATTGTATTTAAGATTTGGAGTCTTAGGTCAAACTGCTTTATACTCTTATTTGCACTAGAGTCTCGATACAGATACCAAACACATTTTAACTTTGAACATACCTCCAACTCGAGCGCATCAGCTACTATAAGAATACCTATTGATCGAACTGCGGACTGTTTCTCTTATTTTTCACAATTTATTAGCCTTTTTACAGCTTCATCCTAATTCAAATGGCATGAATTGGTGTCATACCAGTTACATTTTTGTCTACTAAATTTCTTTAAGCATCTCTTTTCAGATTTTTCAGTTTTTCATTATCTTCTTTTAGAAAATCATGTCTGCCTTTGTATATAACAAAGGTAAACAGTTCGTGCCTAGTTTTTTTGAAACAAGAACTGTTGCTTGACTTTCTCCTCCATCACATTTGATCATCTTGCAATACTCGCTCATCAGGAACTTCGAAAATTTTACATCTTCACAGCACAGAACTGCAACTCCATTGCCTTTTTCAATTTCAGTTTGAAATTCTGTGTCAGCTTGATAGTGGATGTGTGAATTACAAAGGACCTGAGTTCCATTTTCTATTAGGACGACATATGTTTGGGCTGGTCTAAGTGTAACAATGGCTTCTTTCCTTTCTGCAGACTCCAAACCATCCTGAAACAGTCCATATACTAGTTTCTTTTTTCCTTCAGTATTTTCACCTCGACATATTTCCTTTTAATGCTTTAGTGATTTATAAAACAGCTCTTTCACCTGCTCCAGTTAGCAAGGAAGGACAAAATTTGTGTTCATGCCATGTGTTACATTCATCCTGAATAGTAGCTACAAACTGGTGTACGGTCCCAAGCAATTCTGTGGATTTTAAAGAGACCCTCCCTTTGAAAAACTATATGACCTTGGCAAATGAAATACCCAAACAGGTGCTCGACCCCTCTTCAATACTCGCAAACCACATTGATATTGAGACATAGCTGACATGATTGCCTATATTTCGATGTTTGTCCTGAAAGAGAGTTACAGTTGTTTATGAGCTTGAAATGTATACTCGTTTGTTTCCTCTGAAGGATTTTCATTGTCTGTGACGCATCCCTCATGTTCTAACATATCCCGTTCTGCCATATCCTGTTCAGCTGTGTCCTGTTCTGCAATGACCTGTTCTGCCATATCCTGTTCAGCCATATCCTGTTCTGCCGTATCCTGTTCTGCCATGTCATGTTCAGCTGTGTCCTGTTCTGCAATGACATGTTCAGCCATGTCCTGTTCTGCCAGAACCTGTTCTGCCATGTCATGGTCCATGCCCCCACTTGCTTCTTTTTCTAATGATCTGTTATTGTTGATTTCTCCCAGGGCAGTTTTCGTGGCGTCATTATCTGGAGGATCAGGAGTGCTCTCAATGTTTGTGCCATCCAACGATTCATGACTCTTTTTCTTTTTTAATTCTTTTGCGTGGTTTTCTCCCCCTTAATTTTGGCGGGCCTTCACTAATATATTCTATAAGCTCGTGTCCCAGTTCTTCCCGATAGTATCTACCTCTGTCATCAATAAATCTCGTCTTTTTATGAGCATCTATAAGTTCATTTAGGTTTCTTTTAGATTGCAAATCCAGATGTCCTCTTTTTATTCTTTTTTTTTTCATTTTTTTTCACTTACATATGTATCTTGTTATTTATTTTCCAACTTCTTCTTTGATATTTACTATTGTTATTTTCGAATGGAGCCATGTCTTTTTAGGGTATCTTTGTAATGGACATCTGTTGTAACGCTTCTCTCCGTTGTTTATAACTATTCCATCTATTTGATATTTGGGGGTCTTCTGTTTTACCAATTTTAAGGATTTTTTATTCAGAAACCTATGGAATTTCTTGCGTACTGGAGGTTGAGCTTTTATAAAATCTTCTTCCTACACATGTACCTTATTAACTCTCAGGAGATGGTACCTGTGTAACAAAACAAACAAAATTTAAACATGCGAATATTTACTAAATTTTCTTTTCGAAATGTTAAGAAACAGTTTATTTACAAAGAATTACCCAAACCTTCATCCACGTTTCAAATTGAAATATCGACATGGCCATGCTATTTACTAAGTTTCATCACTGTATTTCATTTTTTTACAAACACATATGGAGCGAGAATCGTTTTTCGGGTAACAATAGCTTTTGACCCAACAAATCCAAAAGGCATCCTATTAAAGATAAGTATATGAACTGGCTACATGCCAAATTCCATAACAATATGACACTCTTAACTTTAATAAGATATTGAATGGAAACTTCCTCTTTTACACCAAGAAACACACTTCCTGCCAATGACATCCTTATTCCTTATTTTATTTCGATGGAAACCTGGTAAACAATGGCCGCACAAGGAACATTTGCAAGGTGGATTAAGTTAACAAGAGGGCAATGCTGCACTTAAGTCCTCACCTGGTGATCATGTACTTGTGGCAATAATCTATGTATGTATTTGAAGACTTAAATACTTACGAGATTTTTGAGATAAGACCATAACAGTTAAATGGTTCAAATATCTGCAAAAATAAGATAGAAGGTCGAAAAGGTAACAGTAAAGGTCATCTTAGCACAATATGTTTTTTTTTTTAACTGTACAAAATGTTGACAGGTCCATATTTCATTGCTGCGCTTCAAGAAGAGTAAGTCAAACGGGATTTGCTTTTATCCAAGGGCATATTTTAAACAATCTCTTGAGAGAACCAATAGACTTTCTGGCTAGTAGAGGCCTACTAGACAATGTTAGACACCAAATAGTTAAGCTCTAGGTCATATGATTGTTGTCAAGAAGATTTTTATTATTTTTCAGACCTACCCTATTTTTCACCTCGTTGCTGAATATAGTATGTTTTATTAGTTTTTAGGGTCCATTTAGTTTCTCAATTACACATGGAATGTTCAAGGTATTAAACTCACTAATGCTACAGTAGTACCTTAAAAACATTTTTACCTTTTCATTCGTTTATTTACAGCTGCCAGAGGTTATTAAAAACTAATAAATCAGAATAAAACGATTCGCACATTTTTCAAACTGTTACGAAAACGTACGAGTTCTATACGAACAACAGTGTATCTGTCAACGATGATATTATTGATAAATTGTATTTGACAGCGTTTCATTAATAACTAGCATCACATCGAAAACTTACCCTTCAGTTTTTCTGCAGAATGGGCAAACCATCTTTCTTCAAGGGCGTTCAAATGACCCTGGACGTCTAGCAGCCGCCAAAATCCGCCATCTTTGTTGTGATCAGACTCAAAGAAAAACACCGAAGAATTCCCAAATACGAAAAACATAATATCAAGGGAGAAAACACAAATATTCTGTTCGATCGGTCTGAAATTTTCCACTCTTGCATCATATGCGATTTTGATTTCCAAAGCAAATTTCAAAATTTGGCAACCACCTATAGATGCAAATTTGCCAGAAAGACACCCCAAAAGATCTGGGCACAACAATATTGACTGCTATTCTCGATTGATGGTCTTCTTTGCAACCAGTGTAGACCCAGATATAACCCAGCTCATTAGTGCAATCTAATCTGGGACTACATGTTTGATATTCACTCTAATTTTCATAACAGATTTATTGACTATAAATGGACTGAAAAAGCGTGGAAATTTATACCACAAATCAAATTTAAAAATTCTAGGTTTTTTTTAACTGTACGAGGGTCACCCGAAAGGTTCGTGGACTGCCATGATTAACATTGATAAAAACATGTTATTGAAGGAAACGTCTACAAGTAAGCAGACTATAATTTAATTCATATATTTCAATAAAAACATATTCATTATATTGGCATGTACTTAAATACATGCTACCTAGAAAACGGATGTCAGGCGTTACGGAGCACTTTGAATAATTTCTATCACATTCATCGCCGTAAACCCGAAATATCTATTTTAAACATAACGGCATTGACTATAAAATTCACTTGACGTCAATTTAAACTTTAAAGACGTTTACCGCGAATTTTCAACGTCATATCCGGTATACTGATGATGTGTATCACTGTAATTTCAACGCTTAGCGTCACGGAAACATAAATCGTCAACGGTGTCGAGATCACTCATTTTTCAATGGCACAGGCGTTTTTTTCCGACGGTCGGGAACCAGTAGCAGATGACAAACGACCTGAAACACCAGAGGTAGATGGGGCTTAGGTAGAAATGGTGCGACAAATCGTGCTGAAAGACCGTACCTGAAATGCGGAGGAAGCCGACATTGGACATAGCTGTACCCATCACATACTGACTGACATGCTTAGCATGTGTAAGGTGTCGGCGAGGTAGGTCACTCGTTTGTTGAAAGAAGAAGAACGCACTAAATTGAGTGACACACTAAGCAGTGTGATTGTGACATTGTTTTGTCATATATAATTATATGTCTGTCATATACTTGCTTAAAATATAAAAGATTCTTATATCAACTGTCTATGGAAACAAAGATTGCAAAACAGGCTTTTAGTGTGCTCATGGCAAGAAGGCGAGAAGTCGGCAATTAATCTTTGAAAAACTGCTTTTCGTTATAATGAAATAGTTTATGATTTTCGTCATACGAAAATACAAACATTCAATATTTCTATATAGTATGTGTCTCATTTAAAGGTATGAATATACCCTAAGGATAGAATATGCATTTCGAGACTTCAGTTTAAAAGGAAACATGGTGAATACATATATATATATATAAATAGTTTTGGACCAGAAACGTAATTTGCTTTTCGTTATAATAAAACAGTACTTTGTACATCCTCAGCATTTGTCCTTAATTTTTGAAAACATATATATTGGTCAACATATCTCTCTGTAACCGAGAATAGTGTACACTTTTTTTTCCTTAACCTCCGCTATGTTTCATAAACATTGATATGAAAATAACAAACTTACATCGATAATTCTTTCCGAATCGAGCTGTATTTTGCTTCATGCTATAACCGTTTGCGACGTCACAAACCACGTGGTATGTTCACACTGATGTTAGGCACTTATTGAAAATGCGATTTGTTGAAACACTCCTCGTGAAAACAACTTAATACTTCTCGGCAAAGACGCTTAAATTGATACTAACGAATAAATCAATTGAGAAATGTTAGAAGTCGAAACAAGAAGTTCAAAGATAGAAATATTTAATATTAAAAAACATGTATACAGAAAATATGCATGCGTTGTATCTATAAGGTATAAAAAATTCGAAATGAAAATCTGGCCAAATGAAACTGCTTTTGTGCGGTAAAGAGTATCTACCAAGTCCTTGAACCTTGCACACGTAAACGATATTCATATTTAATTATTATATATACCGAACATCTTTGAAAAAATCCATTTTGTATCCTTTACGAATGCAACAAATCAACTATCAGCAATGATAAACTAACCCTGACACAATATTTATTTGAAGCGTAACAGTAAAGCATGCCATACAAAACCACATGACTAAACGTTAACTACACAGTATTTGGTTTTCCTCAATTCAGCGGATAACTGTGAAACAAGTTATTTTGCGCAAGTTAGTACAGAAAGTTAGGAAATGCATGCAAGTTATATTCTTAATGATAAGAAAATAAAATTTATTTACAAAACAGTATCAAGCACACCAATATATTTGCAAATGTTTAATTATGACTGATAAGTCATACGTCTTTAAACCACACCCTGTTTTGAATTTTCATTATTTTCTTCTGTTCACTTCAAACATATCAATGATCATTTCTAGACTGGTTAGTCGATGATCCAATGCCCCTGTATTCCTGAATCGTTTAACACTCCTCTAACAAGGGCACAGTCATCATTAATCATATAAATGAACCATTCCGGCCATTTACGAGGTGAAAGCATGTATTTTCCATCATCAAATCTTACAATTTTCCATTCCCCATCAGGTCCAGGAACTTCAGTACCAAAACAATATGCTTCTTCTTCGTCAATCATAAATACAAACCACTTTGGCCACTTTACGGATCGGATATGAAAAATATTGTCTTTCGGTTGTATTGGATCAAAGTAAAACCTGCTCGCTTGTTCTACATTTCCATCTGTTCCACCTATTGTCCCATACCTATCGTCCCACATGAACATGTTCCGATTTCGCCATTTTTCAGTTCTCAGAGAATGTGATCCATGAGCCAGATGGTCATATCTTTGATAAGAAAGACCTTTCTTTTCCAAAAATGTTATAATTACCGGCCA